>NC_137454.1:1559442-2079325 GCF_964235325.1 Thermobia domestica | reverse complement strand
TTAGCTAAGACGAAGTGCTCCCTAGGCTAGAGCAAGGTAAACCTCTCGTAAACTCGAAATTGTAGCTAGTGCCCTACATGTTGACTCGTCTCCAATCTAAACCAGACTACCCCTTCCAAAGTCTTCAATCGTTTTTTAAATTCTTGGTTAATGTCCTGGGTCGCACTATTTCTTCGGTTTCGCTGAAAGATTAACTGGACGCCAGTAGACCAGGGAAGGGAAACGGACATCATCAACCCACTGGAAGAATCGTCGAGGAGGGACGAACAAAGGTGAGGTGATGATAGGAATGCTGACAGGAAAACAATTTGTCGTTTTTATTGATTAAGAAATTACATGTGTAGAAGGAATAAACTGAGAGCAAGAAACCTTCCTTGTAGGAAAAGTAAATGAACTTAGAAAAAAAAATCTAAAAGTGATTCAACATTAAATAAACGATGATGCTTTTTACTGCCTTAAATTTTAAAATAAAATGTCTGAAAGTCCGAAATAAAATGTTTCATTATGTGTTCAAATACACATATCTTCATAGTATGAACGGTGCATTATCATTCTGTGCAGCGCACAACTTGGCCTTTCTTTAGGCTTCGTTTCTTCCTGGGGAGGAACTTTCCATGGACTTTTACCAAATTACCTGATTTTCCTGTTGACCTCACAATTCTCTTAATTCGTGCACTTAACACCAGGCTCTTTAGTGGCATGTCTCTGTTGCATGCCAAGACATGTACTTGTCTTACTTAGCGAACTAGTAGATTAGATTCTCGGTTGAAGCTCATGTAGTTCTAGATCCAAGTTTCATATACCCCCGGTGCTGAAAGGGACGCTAAACTATAATCTAACCAATTAATGTACCTGCCTCCACATGTACGCTGAGCTCTCCTGCAGTGAAAAGTTATACCGAGGTAGATAAGCTATTGAATATATCTCGTACATGACAAGCAGAAAAATCATTTGATTTTCTTTCCCAAAACTAAAGAACGTATTCATGGAGATCAACAACTGAGAACAAGAAGCATAAGTCCAATAACCACGTCGAAACAGGAATGGCTTAGGTGGATGGCTGACTTCTTTCACTCCAAAAGACAACAGCTAGTCTGCAGATGATATAGATGTTAACATTTGCAGTGATATATGAAACATGTATGTATGTGTTTTGGAAGTATATAAATAAAGGTTTTGTCGATAAACAATGTAAGCCACATTAATAGTTTTTCGACAAAAATAGATCTGTTTTAATTCAAAATAATTTAATATGTAACAAACCTATAAATCTTTTAACTTAATATTGTAATATATATATATATAATATATATATATATATATATATATATATATATTGAAATAATTTTGCTTAGAATTCTCACTCTATGCTCGGTTAATTTCTGAGAAAATTCACTTAGGGTCAATCCATACGAAGTAGTCCAGAGCAGGTTAATCGACCATCTTCGAAAATTATAGGAATTGGAGCGTGATGAACCTTGTGTATGAGAAGGTCAATAACATCATTCACGTTGTCGTTTGTACAAGTGTTGCTGAATGGCGGCCATCTTTGTTGTCGGTGGAGCGCCAATTTTTGCATTTGCAAGCATATACGAAAACTACAGTTGCTTAGGACGTACGAATCAGACGAACACAAAACAAAAACGAATGTTTACAGGAGAGACTGAGGTACACGGAGAATATAAACATTTGCTTCTAAATAAATATGCAGGGTTGCAAACCAATATATGAAATCACCAGAAAAACTACAGAAAATTACACTTTTAAAGACGTTGTATTTTGGAATGGCATAAAGTGTGGGGTTCATAAGTTTTGTGCTGAATACTATTGCATGTAAAGATTGTGTAGAAATATCCACAGCTATGATACTACTGGCAACGTAGATTTATGGGGGTCCGAAAATTGAAGTTAGTGATCTTGATGCCATGTTTGGGGTGTAATATCTCAGGAGGACAAAGTGCTAAAAATTGCTGCTTAGGCCACAAAGTAATTATGTATGTGAATAAACTATCGCAAAAAAAAAAATCATTACTGATATTACATGGAGAAAAAAGTTAGGACATGGTAAAAACGCGAAGCAAGCACGTGCAAGACGATGGTCAAAGCCAGGAAAAAATTAAATGTTTGGATATGTTTCATGCTACATCTCAAAAACTACGCATGGTGCAGCAATTAGGCCGACTATTGTTTGTGTTCAGTTGTGCAAAAGCTTGCGAGTGGCGTTTGTTCCATCTTTCTAGCTCCATGATCATTGCCACATCTATATGATAAGGGAGTTAGCTCCCCCCTGCATTCACGACACCCATCGTCGAAGTGGACCGCGGTATTAAAGCACTTAATGTATCAGCAAAGTATCATTGAAATCGATTTCCAGTTACGGAAGTTAATATGTTTACAAAGTTGCGTTATACAGGATAGACTAGCCTTAGCCTAGCCCCAGATCCACGCGTTTGTTTGGCCTACAGCCTCGAACCTCTAAAACCTACAATTCTACCAAATTTCAAGTTTCTTTTTCCTATTTTAACTATCTAAAAGATACTAAAAGATAATATTTTGTATCACAAGAAAACACCCATTTAAATAAAATGGGGATTATTTCATCCCCCCTTTAGACTTCTTAAAAACTAAAAATATTCACTTTTGGTAGTTTTCCTGTGGGTTAGTTCCGAAAGTCTATAGTCATGCCAAATTTTATCATTCTAATCCTGCCGGAAGTGCCTAAATATCTTGGGGTATAGATGTCCCATATAAATAACATTGGGAAGATTTTTCAATTCCCCATAAAACCTCTCTAAGGTTGAAAATTTTTGTTTTTGATTTACTTAGGTAATGTTAACGGAAACGTACAAGTTGTAGTGTATTCTACTTTAATATCTCTAAAAAAATACTGTGTCTTCTCATTCTGGTGTTCAGTTGGTTTATTGTTCTGGTACTATTATATACGATATGACGTTATATCTTGCCCCGTGATTTGAAGTCCTTCTGCCTTTCGTCAGTTTAACTTCAAGTCGGGTGTGTAAAATTGTGCTACGCGACTCAATTAACAGCGAGATGTTCGAACGATGACGGATGTGTTCAGTTATTAAGTTCTGTAATTTAATTGTAGTTTTTCTATAGTTTTTTTTTTTTCTTTCCTCAAGTGTTCCTTTTTTTAAAATATATATGTTATTTTGTGCTTGTGAAGACTTCCTGCCAGCGTTCGCCACCGAGCTGACTATCTGAAGTTGCCCCTTTTTTCTATAGTTAAAAGTATGATTAAATTTACTTTATTTTGGTAATTTGATATAACCTACTGTTACTACCGTGTCATACTTGCAAATTAATTGAAATTGAGATTTGAGGATATATATATATATATATATATATATATATATATATATCTTGTTCTATATGCGTTTCACTCATTTATACATATATATTTTGTTGTTAGATTGTTCTTTATTATCTCGTTAATAAATTGTTCATTGGTATATCTTTTAAATGAGGATGATATTTTGGTTTTGAAAAGCACCTGATTTATACTATATCTGCCTAAGGAGAGTATCCAATATGTGTCATGTATGCTGCTGCTCTGATGTGGCGAAGTATTGCTTATTATTAAATGATCTAACGAATGGGGCAGTGCCTTCCTTGGCTTCTGGCGGGGCATTTATGATACATTTCAAAGCATATCGAATTTCAAGTCTTTATTCCAATTCCAAGTACTTAAAATCTGAGATTATAAGTCCAAACAAGGGCTTATTGAAATAACATGAAGAATTTCTTAATCCCCCCCCCCTTAGACCCCCTAAAAATTAAAAAATATTAACTTGTGTCAATTTTCCTGTGGGTTAGTACCTGAAAGCTACAATCATGTTAAATTTCAACTTTCCACGTCAGCCGGGAGTACCCCTTTATTTTACGTCAGTTCATGAAGTTTTATATACAGTTAGGATAGATGTAACGTAGCCTTGTGAACACATCAACTTCCGTAACTGAAATTGGATTTCAATGATACTTTGCAGATACATTAAGTGACTTAATACCACGGTCCACTTCGACGATGGGTGTTGTAAATGCAAGGGGGAGCTAATCCCGTTACCATATAGACGTGGCAATGATCATGGAGCTAGAAAGATGGAACAAACGCCACTCGTAAGCTTTTGCACAACTGGACACAAACAAAAGCGGGCCTAATTGCTGCACCACGCGTAGTTTTTGAGATCTAGCATGAAACAAACATACATTAATTTTTCCTGGCTTCGACCATTGTCACGCACGTGCTTTCTTTGCGTTTTTACCATGTTCTAACTTTTTTCTCCATGTAATGTCAGTCATGTTTTTTTTCCTCTTTTTTCATAGTTTATTCACATACAGAATTACTTTGTGGCCTAAGCAGCAATTTTTAGCACTTTGTCCTCCTGAGATATTAGGCCCCAAACATGGCATCAAAATTACTAACTTCAATTTTCGGACCCCCATAAAGCTACGGTGCCAGTAGTATCATAGCTGTGGATATTTCTGCAGACTCTTTATATGCAATACTATTCAGCACAAAATTAATGAACCCCACACTTTATGCCATTCCAAAATACAGCCTCTTTAAAAGTGTAATTTTTTGTAGTTTTTCTGGTGATTTCATATATTGGTTTGCAACCCTGCATATTTATTTAGAAACAAATGTTTATATTCTCCGTGTACCTCAGTCTCTCCTGTAAACATTCGTTTTTGTTTTGTGTTCGTCTGATTCGTACGTCCTAAGCAACTGTAGTTTTCGTATACGCTTGCAAATGCAAAAATTGGCGCTCCACCGACAACAAAGATGGCCGCCATTCAGGAATACTTGTATATACGACAACGTGAATGATGTTATTGACCTTCTCATACACAAGGTTCGTCACTTCAACTCCTATAATTTTCGGAGATGGTCGAGCAATCATTTTCATCATCTTTGCACCACTTAGATGGATTGACCCCTTAACTATGTGGTCCAGATTCATAGAACTCTCATGTTTTTGCACAGCTGCCACGTCATATAAATGGAAAATGATTGGGACTGGATTATTTGAACAGCACACCTTACTTGTCCCATTCTGATAAAATATAAGAAAGGGAAGCATTATTCGATTAACTTTCTGAACTTCAAAGTTAAGTTATTGTTCCAGCAAAATGTTCGAAAGAAATGTTTTTTCTTTCTATTAATATTTATGTATAGTCTATGAGGTAATTTGAGACTGTGGTGGTTCAGTAATAGAGAGTTTATCTCTGGTGCCTGGGATCCGTGGTTCGATTCCAGCTCGCGCCAGGTGGGCTTTGTGGTGGGAAAACAAGTGCGTGGATTTCCTCGAGGTTCTTCCGTTTTTACCACTTTATTCATTTCAGCATTCCATCCATTCTCATCATCACTATCTTCTTTAGCCTATATGGCATACCGTGGACGTAAAACTGTCAAATTTCATTATTTTTTTTCAATGAGGTATATAAGTTGAAATTGAGAGGTTTTCTGAATACAAATCTGTCGGTGTTATTCAAATTTCTGAATCCTGAAAAATGTGGTGGGATATGTCGTTCTTCCACTACACTTTATCTTTAGTTTTTAGTCCCGACTCGTAAACAATAAATTTAAAATACGGCAAAACTTAAAGAAAATTAATTTTGTTCAATTTGGAACAAAATTTTATGTTGGTCATTTCATGTTCAGGAAGAATTACTGTACAAAATCTTAAACACGCCATGAGATAAGCAAACACTTACCCGCGGATTTTGCAGTCTTTTATCGTCTGTGTCGCGACCCAAGTTGGCCAGTTCCGCTCTGAGGTTAATTTCCACTCTTCGCAGTTTCTCTTCCAAATCACTCAGCTTTGACAAAATCTCCGACTCTTTCAGCTGTGCTGGTTGTCTTACACTCTTCAGCAACTTCAGAAAAATGTCAGTTGAATTAACAATACTAATATATCATCACTGTCACATAATGCTTTGCTATAAATGAATTATCATTAAAAGTAATATATGTGAAAGATATAATATTGTCATGCTGAAGAGAATATATGTATATGGGATGTGATAATTTAAAAATAATAAATGATATAGTTTATTTCTTCAATAGAAGTACAGTTTGTATATAAAAGATGCCACCTTCTATGTGTGGTGGCTAGTGCCATAAATAAGTAATCGTTCGCGAGAACTTGTGTTCAACACCCCCGATAACTAAATGGCCAACCAGAACCGTCATTTCCAGCATTGGACAGCCGCTCGTCAGGTCCACGTAGACACTTAGTTGCCACAGTTCCTAACGCTGTCCTTTCAGTCAGTGATTAGAAAATTGCTGTTCAACATATAGTTTTCTTTTATATATATATATATATATATATATATATATATATATATATATATATATATATATATATACTATAGTCGATTGTAGCAAATAGGCCTGGCATCTGTTTCATATTAGCGATAGTATTGGAAGAGAAAATGAGCGACAGAGATACAGTGGCAAGATTGCAACCCTGCAAATGTGGTCAAAAGAGGGGTGGAGGGAGGGAGGGATATTGTTGTAAAATCCATTAGGGAAAGTTGAAGCAATTTGTCGAACTGCACATCTATTGAAGAAATGAACTTTAACTGTTTTACACTAAAGAACAAATAATATTGAATTTAATCCTTCGGAATATCCGATGCTATATGTAAATAATATTAATTACAACTTGTTACTTCAATTCTGTGACAGAGCATTAAAAAGACAAAAAGTGAGAAATTATGGATTTCGAGCAAAAAGATACTATATATTTATTACATTTGTCTCTGACAACTGTAAGCGTGAGTAGAGTTGATGACGCTGCAAATAAATGACGCTGCAAATAAATGACGCTGCAAATAAATGACGCTGCAAATAAATGACGCTACAATTAAACTTTGTGTTCATTCCATGGTTTCTCCTTTTTATTATCCTGACAATGCATCAGAGTAAAAATTGAACAAATAACATGTAGAATTTACTTACATGAAAGCATCGGTGTTTCCCAAACAATGTAACTCAACACTCACTGATTCAGCAACTACCATGTTGATTATATTTATGAGAAGCATTAGAGCCAATATGTCTAGAACACGTAATCTTTCAAGAAACAAAAAGGCTATACGCTTTTGTTTTATATACACTAGACTCCCGAGTATCCGGCCTAGTTTTCCTTTAATCGTAATTAAGTGACGAAGGCAAGGCGTTGCATTGGCAACATTGCCAAGGCATTGGAAGCGGGAGTCTGCTACGATCCTCCTACATGTCGTGTGCAAAATACAAGTTGCGACAGAAAAAGAGCAGCGTTCTGCAAAAGCAGTCACTTTTTCAAAAACTAAAAACTGTAAGTTTTGACTCATATCTTAGGGCTACCTTTTCATATCTATCCAAAAATACTTGTCTCAGAATCTTAATGTACTGGCGCAACAATTTTTATAGAGAGAGTTTGTCAACAGGCATGTAATTTGAAGTACTCACCAACTGCCTCTATAAAAAATTTTTGCGGAAGTGCCGCAGGATTCTGAAACTTGGATATTTGGATGGGACACATACTAGTTCCTAAGTGAAGTCTTGACCCGACTACTTCAGGTTAAATCAGTTTCAGTCAATCTTCTTAAGAATGAGGCCTACGATTTACATTGGTGTTTTGTTTATGTTTCCTGTATTTAAGTGAGGCATTACAGAATTTACGTTAAAATGTGAACAGTTTATATATATTGTACGTATTCTTTAACTTACGTTTTCTCTAATAAATTCTTGAAACGTGCAATGCAGTACGTAAACATTTATAAACTACCAGCACAGAGCCAAATAAGAAGTGAGAAAATACGTACTGTATTATAACAGTGAGTTTTCGTATAAAAACTTTATCTTCTGGTATTGGGGGGGAGGGGGCAAAGAAATGAGTTCATAGAACTGGCCTATTCGGCCTGCCCTTCCGCCACATTAAGCCGGATACTCGGGAGTCTACTGTAATTTTATCTAAGGATTAAGAGTAGACAGATTCCGAACAAGGTTAATTTACTCGAACATAACTGTATATTCAATACATAAAAGATACCCAATAACTCATTAAATTAATTTTGGAAACGTTTTAGAATATAAAATCAGAATATGTAGAAATAACATAATGGATGAGAAAATATATATAAGGAAAGCGGAAAATATGCATAAAAAAGAAAATCGACTAAGTGGGCATTGACTTTTTCTAATTAACTGGACGTACTGTTTTTTTCTTAAATTACTTTATCTTAGACATACGTAAATTCATAATACGTAAAAATTTTCCTGTAATTCTTTATCCCAAAATAGAGGAACTAATAAAACGAATGAACATTTCACAAACTTTTAGCGTTAACACGTACATTACACGATTCCCTTTCCATTTCAAACATTGCATTTACCCTCGACAAAAATATCCACTGTATTCATTTCCCATACATCTACAAAGGAGGTACCATGTTAAAGTAATACTGGTACCTCCTTTCTAGATATTACACTGTTCATTATTTTTGCTTTCTTTTACATAGCTATTACAAAACAACCAAAACCATAGAAAAGAAGCACACACATAATGTCATATATATATATATATATATATCGGGTATTTCAAAACAACGCCGACAACGTTTGGGAGGTGAATCCTGACATCAAGGTAAGACGAAAAGTATAGACCAACTTGGGTGGACAAATGCTTCCTTTCGGAGTTATAGGGTGCCAAAAACATGGAAAAATAAATTTTAAAGGTCCATAGTTCCAAAACTATGGGACCTGCCGTAGTTGGGTCAAGACTTCAATTAGGAACTAATGTGCGCTATCCAAAAATACATGTTTCAGAATCATAAGGAACTCGCGCAATAATTTTTATAGAGAGTTTGGGAAAAACCTTGTAATTTGAAGTACTCACCAACTACCTCTATAAAAAATTTTGCGGAAGTGCCGCAGGATTCTGAAACTTGGATATTTGGATAGAACACATACTAGTTCCTAAGTGAAGTTTGACCCGACTACTTCAAGTCCCATACACACCTCTTTTTGGAGCTATACACCTCTTTTTTATGTTTTCGGTAGCCTATAGCCCCGAAAAGAAGCATTTGTGTACCCAGATTGGTCTATACCTTTTGTCTTATCTTGGTGTCAGGAATCCCCTCCCAAACGCTGTCGGTGTTGTTTTGAAACACCCTGTATATATATATATATATATATATATATATATATATATATATATATATATATAATGATTTAGAAAATTCAAATTCTTTTGTTGTTACTCATAATTGACTTCGTACACTATTGTGTTAATTTCAACTACTAGCTCAGATAACTACAGAGAATTATACAGACTACATTTAACCAAATACATATTTAGTATTTGACTATTTTTGAGAATAAAAAGCATGCAGATTTTAAATTACTATGAAAAAAAAGAAGAGAAATACTTACTCTAAAAGTATCTGAGTCATTCTAATTATTTGCCAAACCGGTAATTTCCCAAAGGTACATTGAGTGTTTAGTTATTTACAATAATCACCCAACGCCCACGCTCGCAACTAATTTTCAAAGTGAAAATTAAGGTAGATACAGTAGGGATCGTGTCTGAGTATCTATCATTCGTATGTTAGTAAGTCAGTGGACAATAGGAGAGTCAAGTGAAAAACTTTCAAAGTAAACTAAAATTTAGAAATAGTGATTGTCATGAAAGTTACAACAATGAAAGGGAATCGACTTTACTCAACTTTTTTTCATGTTTCTAGTATGATACTGTATTTACGCGATTTTAATACGCACATTTTTGTCGATTTTTTCCCTTCAAAATCAAGGTGCATCTTAGAATTGAGTTAACCAAATGTAGGCCAAATTAGATGGAATTTTGTCAAAAATAGCTAATCCCGTTAGTCACGATTCTGTAAAGAATGCTTATTTTGTGTGTACGAACAGAATACAGAATTAAAATCGTGCATTTTATGCGAAATAAAAACCCTTTAAAATTAGTCCGCAAACCAGTGGCAAATGAAAGAGATGAATCATTCTTGTGAATTTACGACAGCGGAGATTGTTCCTTCCCCTCGCACATACCGTGGCTGGAGTCTTCCTTCCTTTAAAGAGCACAAACAAGTGAGTCACACATCTTGAAGCACGATAATTGATAAAATCAGGAGTTTTAAAATGTTGCAAAAGTACCAGCAGATGCACATGAATATACCGTAAATTGCAGCGGTAAGTTTAATGTTTCTTTATTTTCTCATAATATTATTTGTTTTCTCGTGTTTATTTTTTTCTTTTTATTTATTTATTTATTTTTTCTTTTTTTCATTCTTTAAAATCAATGCAGTGTAGATTTTTTTTCATTTTCGCCAAGAGTGAGTCTTACATTTGAGGGCGTCTTAGATTCGCGTAAATACGGTAGATTCTAAATATTTTAAAAAGCTGCTCGGCTTTCCTTCATTAACAGATCAAGGCTTCTAGTCAAATATGTGACAGAATATCCCACATTTATTAATGTACCGACTTCTTGTGGAATTACGTAGGAAAGGTAAATATTAATGAAGTAGGAATATTCTGCGTATGATTATTCCTTGATGGATTTGATGGTTTCAATATATATTTATATTCAAAAAACTAGTAGCAGAATGCTGTTCTTCCTTAGGGCCTCGGTCTTTATTTTATTCCACCATTAGAGTCACGTTATAGGTCAATGGTCCACTTGAGGACAATCGCGTGCTTTTTCTTAATTTATTAGTAACTTCCTTTAACCCTCGCTGTACATTTAGCTTTGTTAATGGATTGAGATTAGTTTTTGCCAACAGACTACTCGCAATTTCACTGTGTTAGTTTGTTAGTAATGAAAGAAGGTATAACAAGATGAGAAGGAAAAGTGGAGTAAACAGATTCATGCTTTGTTGTCATCTCACCTTCCTCTCCTCTATGTCCATATCAGGAGCCACCACATCAGGTACACAGCTTTTTCCTTTCATACTTTTAACCGCTCTAAAAATCTAAAAATTAACAAAGTGCAAATACAGTCGATTTACTTGCTTTGTTTAGAATTGAGTTGAGTTACTTCTGCACGGAAATGATATAGTGTACAAAAAAATAAGAATGTCATCAAGAATGAAACACAAAACTCGAGCAGAAAAGATAAACAAGCAAACAATATGAATAGTCCAGGAACATTCAAAAGCAAGGTGTTATAAGTTGATTCTGTTTTATACAGTACACGAACTGTAATAAAAAGCATTAGATTGATTTGCTTTAATTTTAGTCTCTCTTTCAGCAGCGAGGCTATATGACACGTTGATCTAAGCTTAACGTAGGATCCGAACCACTTAAGCTTCCACAGGGAATCAAAACTGGTTTCCCGCACCAAACGCAAGGATGCTAACCATACACCCACTAGGTAGCTCACAAAAATCAAACAATTTTTCAACTAGAATTTTTCAACTGGATGTAAACTCATTCCTGAATGATTCCAGTTAAATATCTTTTTTTATTATTGAAAAACACAAAGATCTAAAAAAGAATGGACCATCCGTTCGTTATTACCCCGACTTTGATAATTTGATCTTCCAGGGTATCTACTAAAATTCCAAAATGAAATTTCGTAACCTTTTCTTCTTTGACAACTGTCAGGCAAAAAAAAAAAAAAAATGTATTTTTACAACAATAACGAAAGGACAAAGATAATAACTTGAACAATTACGTAATATTTTAAAGTTCAAAACAAACACGGTTCGATTCCAAAGGACTGATATTAGGGTTCTCCAGACGAATTGAACTACTCTTTCACTTCGTGATTTTAAAGAAAACATTTTCAAAAAGACAAAAATTAAGAGTACGTGCTTCAAATAACGAGAACAACTGAATGTTGAACTTATTTTCAAATTTGCAACAAACTGGTCAACTTACACTTTTAATATCCAAGCTGATGAGTCATGTGATGATGTATTAATTAGGTACAAATTAATGACAAGGCTATATTTATGTGAATTCAATATTCAATCATTTGAAAATCAGACAAACGTTTCAACTTCTGTTTAAAGTTACAAAAATTTAGATATGTAAGCAAACAAAGCGTACAATGAATTACTTGAGACTCTTTTTACCTGGCAAATTACACAAGCTACTCCCTGACTTTACTATTTCTGAGCTACATTTATCATTATCAAAGTATTTCACTATTAATTTAGCCTCACCTCTTTCACTTCCTTCGAGACTTCATTTTGTTTCTCCATTACATGGAAGAACGCACCTTCTGTCTGTTGTGGAGCAACAAGGTAAGTGTTCAGAAGCTTTTTCTGGGTTTCAAACTTGTTGCAATACCTACGCACTTCTTCCTCTAGCTGGGACAGTTGCTGATCATCTTTAGACCCCTGTACAAACAGATGAAGAGTAAATACTTACAATAGAGTGAATTCATTCGAAACGTAACCTAATATGAATATTCTAGGGCAACGAAGTCCATTCACTACAAAAGAGTAGTATTCATTATTCGCCTGTTCAAAATATTGTGAGGTTCCACATGACTTCACACTATGTTGGATGTAACCATGTGTTTCTACACCATGTGCTTGAAATAAATAAACACACTACAGACGACATAGACAAAGAAGAACGTCGTCCACCATCGCCAACTGTCGGCAAATGATGGATATCAACCAAGGTATCCCGCCCAGTTGATCAAACCATCAAATCTGTAAGACGTCCGCTCATTGAGAGGCACCTACTCACCAAATTCTCTAAGACGGACGGTATTCCAATCCCGTAACAACCATAAAGCCACGAAGGAAACTTTCCATGTACTGACGAACAAAGTTATTGTGCCCCTTGCCTTCAATGTCACGATATGTGATCGCCCGAAATGACCACCAGCAGTGAGATGGACATATGATTCATCGACTGTGACAACTTTCTTTCATTTGGAACCCACCAGGTACTTTTCATACAGTTTCCTGCAATTCGTCTTACGTTCAGCAATGCGACACGATAGCAGGTGGTGTACACGGGCCTTCCGCACAACTTCAACCTGAGATGCTTGCGAAATGTCTTGTTCACAGTTGACGGTGCGAGGTGGAATCTGTGGCCCATATCACGTTGCATCGGGGGATTTTCTCGGGACTCCAATCGACGTATCCCACTTTGCACTACGAGTGTCACTTTTCTTGCAGGCCTTCTCCTGATAGCTTTCGTGGGTGAATGTTTTACAAGGGGAGCCTGTTGTGTGTAACGGACTACAATAGCTTTCGCAGTCGTTACCCCGAGTGTTAATCCATTCTTCCGACAGTGTTTCACAATGCGTACGTTCGAAAACTTAACATGGAAAAGAGCCATTACGTAAACACTTTCAATACCGATTGATTTTCGGCGCCATTTGATAACACTCACGCATCTAAAAGGTCAGACCCAACGCTGTTCCCGCCAGCAAACCTATAGTTTCAGCAAGTGGGGTGGTAGCGCCGAACAGAAAATTGTCGTATACACAACGAACAAACTTCTGTACACGTGACTCACTTTCCACTTTCGTTAAGCTCGCACTCTGAAAATCAGAGATGTGGCCCATTTTACCCTATAGATGCTTACTCAGTTCATTACACACTGCCGCTCTATTGCTCCTCACGCAGTACGAAGTTTGCCCTAACACACAAACCCGAACAGCCCAGTGTTGCGATCGCCATCAGACCCTTCTGAACCCAAATATCCGACGTGTTTCTAGCTCCAAGTGTTTCCATTAAATTGAAAATATTTGTATGAATCTTGGTAATTCTAATAAAATTATTGATTTCCTGGTATGACTGATTTCTGTGACCGTACCAATAAGATTCCCCTGCTTCTGCCTTATTAAAACACTTAGATGTATCTAAATAAAAATTAAGAAAACGTCACCAATAATGAAACGAATAGTGTTCGAGTTATATTAAATTCGGAAAAAAAATACCGAACGTTCAATTTGGATGGTGGCAACGACAAGAATTGGGATTTACTTATAGAAGTTTTACTCACAAATGCAAACCTCCGTGATTGTAAATTGTACAAGTTTTAAAGTTCTGTACAGAGGCTAAAGTTGAAGGAATTATCCTATGGGCTGGGGAAAAAGAAGAAGGAAACAACTGAGGTGAAATAATGTAAATTGTAAACAACGTGTTTAAACAACTGCGACCAAAATTGTTTTACGCATAATTGGTGCCGCCAGGTTTTGAGCAGGTGATCACCAACACCTATATGTAATACTTTTTTTTTTTTTTTTTTTTTTTAAGTTAAATAAGATGTCAAATTTTTTCTAAAGGAGGAGCTTTTCATTTAGTGTCTGGCAATCGATGACACCACGACTGGTTGCCGAAACGGGAAATTAATAATTCGATTACGATTCCCAAGGCAAGCACAAAGGTTAGTGGTTGTTTTTCTTACAAGATGTGCCGGACTATCTTTGTTAAAACGAATTCTTATTTTTCCAACGGTTTCTTTTCCTATCTTTCAATACTGATCTTAAAGGGTTATTTATGTCATCAAATTATAAAGGGACAAACAACAATGGATCCCAATTACAGGGTTTTTCGCGTACGTACAAACCTTGGCGATTGGATGAAGATAACTGCAGAGCTATCGGATGCTCTGTACGAATCTATTATACTACTTTTGAAAGAAGATGGAATGAAAATGAAATCTTTGATTTTTACGTCCCATGGTTACGCCGGCTAGGCTAAAGGAGACGGTGATGATGAGAAATGAATGAAATGGTTTACCACAAAGTTCACTTGGCGCGAGCTGGGATCGAACCAAGGACCTCATGCACCAGAGGTGAACGCTCTACCATTGATACTTTTGAAAGTGTTTTACACTTACGACTAAATATGTTTCTATCTTAACCTACTTCTGCTCTCGTATGCACTTCCCTTAATATCCAAAAGAACAGCATGTTAACATCTGCATCTTCACGCTTATTCTACGTAATATAGGAACAAAGTTTTCATCTGAATAGCATAAGAAAATTATCGCTGAAACACAACAGCAATTACTCCGTTCACGTACGAATTCATTCTTACATTATAATTAGTGTTAATATATCTTTGAAGAAAAAAATCGGGACACTTTCCGTTTGAAAAATACGCGATACTTTTTCGTCACAATTACATGTACAATCAAAAGGGTATTCAATCCTTAGCTTTTCTGAAAGAACACACTTTCTCTTCGGAATTTTGAAGGCACGTGAAATAATAAAACAAATTTCGTTTCATAGCAGATCAGTATCACATCAAATAAGCCATACTTAATTACTACCGTGTCCGCTAGTGGCACTAATCTCGCGACGTAACAAAACTGTCAATATGTAGGACATTTTTAATGACGACAATAGCGATTTCTTGGCAATTAAATGTTTAAATTTAAGAATGACAGGACACAATTTACACAAATTCACAAATAACAGGACAATTTTGAAGAATTTTGAGGGACAACAACTTTGTAATAAGGCATAATCCCGTAAAATAAGGGACTGATAAACCCCAATTATAATACCAGAAGATTTATATCGTGTCCAACTTAGCGCTTTTCCTTTCCTGCAACTTGAATGCCTTTTTTCCTACTTCTCTCCCATTCCTAATCCTCAAATTGGATGAAGTGCTTACCAAAAGGCTTCTAGTCTGTTGTCTTTTAGTTGTGTTGTCTTACAGTCAGTCTCAGCTTCTCTCTCTGTTTCCCTTTCTTTTTCTCTCTCTCTCTCTCCCCTCCGCTCTCTCCCCCCTCCGCTACCTCCCCCCTCTATCTCTCTATTAATAATTTAAATAAACATGTCAGAAGGGCTGTGTTATAGTTCTTAAGCTGCTTGACACAGAAGAATTCCTGTTATATTCCTTCAGTCTAATCGCCTCTCATCTCTATCCGAAATATATTGTTATGGAGCTCCCACTTTCTTTCTCTACTTTACGGCACTGATGCTTTTGCCTAAATAACATAAAGTTATTGGCAGTCTCCACACTTCACTGCCTTATATCCCTTTATCACCTACGCAAACCTTACGAGGGTGTGCTGATAAAGATTGAGCCTTACCAAGAAAAAAATTGAGCTAGGAAACTGAAACTAGCAGCGTATATAGAACAAGATCTGTATAGATTATGCTGCAAAATGCAATGTTCTATGATATTAACATCCTTTTCATTTTCATTTCAGAAGTGAACATTGCAGCACCTCCAGCAAGCTTCAGTCCAGAGGACCATAGGACCGTCATGAAGTTTCTCTTCCTCCAAGGGAAAGGTGCGACGCAGATCTACGATGAAATGAAACAAACTTTGGAGGACCGTGGGCCGTCATATGCAACGTCAAACGCTGGGTGCCAAACTTCACAACTGGCCATTTTGATGCTGAAAGTGCGAAACCCAGTGAAGGCCTGTTTCTGTGTCTGCTCCCGAAAATGTGCAAGCCATCCAGGACATGGTAATGGAAGATCGTCGAATATCAGCCAAAAGGATTGCTACATGTTTGGACATATCATTTGAAAGAGTTGGTACCATTACTCATAATGATTTGGATATAAGTAAGGTTGCAGCAAAGTGGATCCCCAAACTTCTGACGAAGGAATAAAAGCTTGTACACACGGCATCTGAAACACAGGACACATTGGTCACCCTAGACTTCAAGTGTTGTAGCGTTTACTCCATAGGATGGTAATCCTAGTAGAGCAAACATCACATTAGATAGCCATTAATTGAATTTTTCTCCCGAGCGTTATCGAAGAAACAAGTTATCACAAAACGATAGCTTCTTCCCTCGCTAACTACACATAGGTGAAAAAAAATTCAAGTAATGACTTTAAATTGAGGGAGAAAACAAAACTTCAGCATCATTTAACATGAAAATTGATTGAACACTCTAAAAATTCACTTGTATCAATATATTGCACCATGCACAACAGGCATCACTTTCCAAACGCAAATAAAGTAAATGATACACAGGAATAGAAGTTTATATTTACTGAAGTAACATACTTACATACTCTTTATAATGAACAGGTCTTGTTATACTAATAAAAATGTATTGTTAATCTAAAATATCGTAGATGATGTTGGATACAAGATTTTTTTCTAATTTTCAAATCAATCCATGTCAGCAGCGTTTTCTATATATTGTTCTTCAGTCAGTGTCTGCATGCCCAATGATGATTGCTTGCCGCAGATTCTCTCTTGTTCTCGCTGTTTGCGCGAGCTACGCCTATCAGATGACGTAATCACAGGTAGGGCTGTGATTGGATGCCGTTGACGGCCAAGACCGTCGGTCGCTTCGTCTGCTGTATGTTGCTATCCGTGCGAGAAAATCCCTAGCGCTGTTGTAAATATAGCATTCTTTTAAAATGAAAGGGAATTAAGTTGTCTGAATTAAATACACCAAAAATGATGCACAAATGAGTTTATCACAGTGTTGCCACATCACCCTTATTCGCCGGAATTAGCTCCACCCGTTTATCATCTGTTCCCGAATCTCATAAAACATATCAAAGGTCACCGTTTTCAGCGTATTCAAGCGGCAACTGATGTTACAGATGTTGGTTACAGCAGCAGACAAAAGACTTCTACTTACACGGACTTAAAAGTTGCAGGATAGATGTCGTAAATGCATTTACCTACTAGAGGAATATGTGGAATAGTGTGGGAGTTTCAGCTTCCTAGCTCAATTTTTTCTTGGTAAGGCTCAATCTTTATCCGCATCCCCTCGTATAATGCTGGGACTCAACCTTCTGACGTAAGAACAGTGCCAACCTATGTAAAATAAACCGTAACTAAAATATTCATCGTTGTGGATTCTTTACAGATTCTTAGGAGATGACAGCAGGAATGAGAGTCAGATTCTTCTGCATTAATCCATCAATGCATTGTTCATTTACCTTTCGGTAGAGCTCTTCCATCAACCCTCGCATGATTTCCTGTCTCTTCTCCAGCCGCTCCTTCAACTCCCTCGCCTGCTCTGATTCCAGTAAATCTATCTCCCTCTCCTCGATCTCTCGCTTCAGAAGATCCACCTTCTGCCTTCGCCTCAACAGACGATCCTCCTCCTCCTGGATTATCTTGCGATACGCCTGCTCAGCTTCTGGAAAACAAAAGGATTCGGAAAATCTTACTTATAAAATTCATACAGAAAAAATATAACATTAGGATTTTAAAACATTCATGCAACACAGAAGACGATCGTTCTTGTGGCTTAGTCTAATTAATTAAAATTGATTTACTCGTAGAATATCAAGAGAATAGATTTAATAAACCCTTTCATGAGGTGTGTTTACAAAGTTGTAGCTTCTAATGGCTAGAAATAATACCAGGAATGTTCAAATGAAACAGTGATTGAAATAGGAATATGCCGCTTTGGGGAGACATCTAGGGAAGAGAATGTAGTGTCCGGCGTGGTTATGTGCATGCGCGGGTGCCTTTCATATGACGCAGGAGAAAATCAAGCAGTTGTGTATTCCGTCCAATTGACGCGGCAGTGTATATGAAGAGATCACGGCGTTCACATTGAAAAATTCGATGACTGAGAAGCAGCAAAGTGTTATCAGATTTCTGACTGCGGAAGAGGTTAAAACGGACGATATTCATCGCGCGATAGTGGCCATATACGGGTAAGACTGTGTTTTCGATAAGTCAGTGAGAAAGTGGAGTGCCCGTTTCAGTGAATGCCGCGAGAGTTTAAGTGACGACCCGAGCCCAGGCCACAAAGTGTACTGAACAAGTTCAAGTGAGAGCAGCTTAGCATGTCGCCCTACGACTTCCATCTGTTTCGTCCGCTAAAAATACATCTCGAAGGGAAGTGCTTCAACTCGGACGACGAACTGAAGGACACAGTGGAGGACTAGCTGCTGTCACAGCCACAGGAATTCTGGGAACAGGGAATTCTTCGTCTTGTGAAATAGTGGGATAGCTGTGCTCGGGCCTCTGGTGATTACTTTTGACTTAGGTTACTAGGACTGGTGGTAAGACTTAGATTATTTCTACAGTGTCGTGTCGTACCTTTTAATTTGAACACTCCTCGTATTATGGCACAGTAAAGGTTTTATCATTGTAAATCGATATAACAGCAAAATTTCGAGACCAATTGAAAGATATGTTTAAATTATTATAAACAATGGATCAGAAACTTTCGTAATATGATGAAAGAAATATATGTATGCTCAAGCGTTATTACCAACTCAGCAGAAACGTGTTTTCAAATGGCAACAACCTGCCGATCTAATGAGTTCCACTTCATTCTTATTCTGACCTGATTCACTGGCATTATCCTCGTAAGCCTAGAGCACTTTAATATGAAGAATGTGAATAAAGTACGTTTAGGCTAATTATTTACAAAATTACTGGAAGATAATTTTATGTTTTGGCAACGGGTTTCATCACTCTATTTTACGTAGGGTTAGAGCGATCCTCCTTCCATTAAGATTAATCAGCTATTCTCATCTATCTGCTGAGGATCGTGATTTCAGCTATCTCTTTTCATATATTTATCTCAAAGTTTGGAAAACTGCTTTATGTGAAACATATTTTGTTTACTGTCATGCTGAATATATAATACGAGGAAGGATCAGAAACTAAGGTTACAAGGTCCATATGTCTGGAGTTTCATCTGGTTATAGAGGAATGAGAAGTGTGCGGTAATTTTAGCACATGGTGTTGGCAACTGTGCAGTTTCCGCCAGCCGCCACCTACGGCGCTAGTTATAGGTAAGCACAAATGGCAACTCGTTTGGAAAAGTGGTCTCGCGAAGAAGTCCGCTCAGTTATTCGATTTCCGTGGGCGAAACATGTAACCGCGGCTGAAATTCACCGGCAGCTGGTAGAGGTTTACGGAGAGATTGTTATGTTTTGTCAGCATGTCGCAGAATGGTGTCGAAAGTTTGCGGCTGGTAGAGAAAACGTCACCAGCGAGAGGCGCAGTTGCCGCTGTTGAAGCAGTTTCGCTGGGACATCATCGACCACCAACCCTACAACCCGTACCTTGCTCCAAGCGACACCTGTTCCCGCACTTGAAGGAGCACTTAGGAGGCCGTCGCTTCGCTTCTGACGAGGAGGTAAAACACTTCGTGACAACGTGGCTGAACTCGCAAGGATAGGGATTTTTACCAGGAGGAAACCTTCAAACTCATCCCACGATATTACAAGTGCCTCAACAGACATGCAAACTATCTCGAAAAATAACTTTCTGTATGTACTATCTGTTAGCTGTATTGGCTGTATGAAATAATATATACACGTTTCACTGCAGGCTTTGTAACTTTACTTTCGGATTACCCCTCGTACTTTAAACCAATGCTCTAAAAAAAACAAACGTTTGCATTTGTACAACCTGTAATGAGTACTATTCATGCAACAAGGAAGTTATACCAGATACCGTCCCTGTGTAGAGTCTCAATGTATGGATTCGTACGAATGAACATTCCTTGATTTGACTGTACTACAAGTCATGAATTAGCTATTTGAATATCGTACCTGTGGATCAGCTTTCTACCTTTATCTCATGCGCCTTTGGTTATATGTAAATATAAAGATCAATACATCACTCTCAACTATGTAAATACAATTATCCATGGAAGTAAATGTAAATACAGTATAATTATCAATATACTATTTCAAAACACACTTGTCAAATATTATGGTACTTAACTGGCTTCAATATCTCCCATTCTGCATGAATAAAAGCCACTTTTACTTGCATTGACTTATTTATTTAAAGTCGGACGGCAGAATAGATTTATGGAAAATATCTGAACCCCTACCTGCTTTAATCAAAATGGTATAAGTGGAACATAAGTTTGAGGTAGATACTATATTTCAAAGTTCCTTTCAAACGGTTCAGCCGTTTTCCCGTGATGCACTCCCAACAATATCACTTTCCCTTTCATATATTAGATTTG
Organism: Thermobia domestica; assembly: GCF_964235325.1. Lineage (NCBI taxonomy): Eukaryota > Metazoa > Arthropoda > Insecta > Zygentoma > Lepismatidae > Thermobia > Thermobia domestica. The sequence goes on along the minus strand of NC_137454.1, from coordinate 2,058,450 downwards.
CACGGCCTATGGCCTCGCATCCCTTAAACCCGCAATTCTACCGAACTTCAAATTTATTTTCGTATTTCAACTTTCAACTAGCTAAAAGATAAGATTTTGCATCCCAAGAAAACTCCAATTTTTCCATTTCCTCTTTAGATCCCCTAAAAACAAAATAAATAAATAAATAAATTTAAAAAAAAAAAAAACAGTTTTGGCAATCTTCCTGTGGGTTAGTCCCGGAAATCTACAATCATGCCAAATACAACAATGTTCAAACATCAGGCCTTTAGAAACACCTAAAAACGACACACAAAAATCTTGTTCGCCCATACAGATGTAGGAATACGAGCCCTTTTTCATTCGAACAATGGAATCAAAATTAAACTCCTACATAAAAGTTGGAGTAGTATTATTGACACTGTTATCGTCGTTACCAACTTCAAAAGAAGAAAGACAATGACAAAATATTTATACCTTTTAGAAGCCATAAAAGCCCAAAGGTGTTAGTACTTTCGCAATTAATCCTCACCTATCCTGTCTCCACTTCTTTTCACTACTTACGTATTGACAATGTTGACAGTATAGCAAGCGAATATTTGACGATTAATGATTTGAATGAATCCCTAAAGGGATAGAGAAGTACCTTACGTGCAATGCAATTTGTGGTGCAATGCAATAGAGAAAGATACTTGTTAATGTAACCGACCTTCCAGAATCCTCCGCTGATCAATTCCTCTGGTTTCTTCCTGCATTCTCTTCTCATGTTGAATCTTTAGCTTCAGTAGCTCCTCCTCTTCCTTCAAGATCTCCTCCTCCTGCTGGCGGATCTCAGCCATGTATCTTGCCTGCAAATTAAGACCATTACAATTCTATATATACAGGATACTGCAAAATAAATGCGGCACTTATATATAATAAAATGTAGTAATAATAATAAATGCAAATATTAAAATATAACAAATTAAAAAATTAAAAAATTAAAATAAATATAAATGTATAAGAAACTGAAATAATACGATAAAGTTGTTAGGGTTACTTGGGCAGAAAAGATTTTGTTACTGTGAGAATAAGCGGAATGAGCTGTGCAAACATAGAAAAAATTATATCCATGCAAGTAATTGTGCATTGATTGTTGGAGTTCACACAATTGATTATTCTTTGTATCCTTGGTGGACTACGAGATTTACTTGGAGATGTGCCGATGCATTGTTTCATACATCAAGAATTAATCGTTCATGAGTCTTGTGAAGTAATAAAACACTAGAATAGGTAACTCTATGTCTATCATATTCCAAATTATTGCTGGGTCGCGGTGGCTCAGTGGTAGAGTGTTCACCTCTGGTGCATGGGGTCCCTGGTTCGATCTCAGGTCGCGCCAAGTGAACTCTGTGGTGGACAAACACCGTGTGCGTAGGTTTTCTCGGGGTTCTCCCGTTTCCTGCCACTTTCTTCATTCCACCATTTCATTTATTTCTCATCATCACAGTCTTTTTTAGCTTAGCCGGCATAACCGTAGTACGTAAAAATTATTTCATTTCATTTTTTTCCAAATTATTGCTGTAACTCCGTTAGAATATCAGTAAATTGGTAATCATACAATACAAAATATTCGACATATTCTGTAGACAGACTCCAAAAAAATCTGAAAAAATGAAAACGTAATCTTTAAGTTTTACGTCGAATGGATACGCCGGCTATGCTACAGGAGACGGTGATGATGAGAAATGGATGAAATGGTGGAATGAAGAAAGTGACAGGAAACAGGAGAACCCCGAGAAAACCCACGCACACGGTGTCTGTCTACCACAAAGTTCACTTGGCGCGAGTTGGAATCGAACCAAGGACCCCGTGCACCAGAGAGGAACGCTCTACCACTGAGCCAAAGTGGACCCTTCCAAAAAGTCTGAATTAATATTATCAAACAATGAAGGTAAGGTCATTATAGACGATTAAGACCAAGGGATATATCTAGAAAGAAGTATTGAAAACGAACACATTAAAAACATTAAAGAAGCAATTTGAATTTCAAAATTAATGTCTAGTCCCAGAGTTTAGAAGGGAGTTAAGAAACGAAATAGGCAATTAGACAACATGTATCGAATACGGGTTTTGAATACGGAGCTACAATGTTACGACGGCAGAACGTGTAGCCAGGTCAAAGTTTGATTACGTATTAAGAAAGGCGGAAAACACTAAAGTGGCAGTAAAGAGGAAACTCTTTTCGCTTGCTTGACACAATATTCATGGGAGGTGTATAAGAAAGAGGAAGTAATAAGGTCCACTGAAGGTTTCCTCCGTGATGAAATGCAATACGCGTGATGATATGTGCGAAGTAAAGGCATTACAAAGAAACACTTAAGTTGTTTACATTACCTGACGATCCACTATGACCTTTGGGTATTTGGTGAAGATGGGGTAACTCCCCTGAGGCAAAGGAGTGAATTTTTCCATGTGTTTCCTTGGATGGATGGTTTCGTCAGTCTTCGCCAGCAGCTCATACGTCTTCTCCAGAAACCTCTTCATATCGATCGGGTTCTGATTGTGATAGAAATACTGAAAACAAAGAACAATAATTCATTAGTTTTGGTTCCATGGTAGACTGCCAGCAGGAGCTCACTCTATCAGTAAACATCAAATTATTAAGACATGAACACAGCAACAGTAACAATGAACGAAGAACACTTCTTTAACCCTTATCCGGGCAACCGGGGCCTCCCAGGCCCAGTAGCTTCATTTTTCTAAAATTTTTCAATAACCATACATATTTCGAAGACATAAAATACTGAATTCTTCTATCTTTCGTCGAAGTTAAAATCATGAACATATCGAGTTGGTAAAGTTTTTTTTTTTTTTTCCATTTTTATTTTTTTATTTGAAAATCTTTTCCTGACGTAACCGGGCAACCGGGCCACTTTAGTGAAATTCCTGTCAAATGTTAGATCAAATTGTCACATAATTATATATTGAACACGTGACTATTGTAACCTTTAGTCGGAACAGTATGCGGCAACAGACATTGAATTTTGAGTGTTTTGCACTTAAAATATATACTGGGCCTGACAGGCCCCGGTTGCCCGTTTACGTTACAAAAATGTCTGTCTGGACCGGATTTGCTATTCTGCTTGGTCGGCTTACAAAAGCGTGACACGAAGTTTCGCTACTTGACAAAAATATATACCGGTACATTTTAGACTAGTCTGAACAGTAAGTGACAATAGGCATTGATTTTGTGTATTCTGCACTTAAAATATATACTGGGCCTGACAGGCCCCGGTTGCCCGTTTACGTTACAAAAATGTCTTGCCCGGATAAGGGTTAAAATCATTCTCTTAAATTAATAATATTACATTACATGCCCTTAAATTAATAATAGCGGAAGTGCAATTGGAAGGGGAGTTCAACAGAGATGCTGTCTCTCACTAACAATATTTGATATAGGGCCTATATCTAAAGAGGAGATAGAGAAAAAGAGCCTACAAAATGAAGACGGCATTTCAGTAGGGGGGAGAATGATTAGGTGTGTGTGCTTTGCAGGTGATATGGCGCTTGTTGCAGAATCTGAAGAGAAAATCAATAAGATATTAAAAAGCTTGAGGAAGGGCTGTGAAGAACATTGGATAAAAATACATGTTAGAAAGGCATTGTTTAAAACAAGCTGGAAGGTATCAAATATAGAAGTAGGAGGGGAGAAAATAGAACAGGTGATTAATTTTCGATACCTGGGTAGTATTATTAGTGATATGAAATGTGAACGTGAAATAAAACCAAGGATAGGAATGGCGAAAAAAAGCCTTTAGGAGGAAGAAAAGTCTATTTTGTGGGTCCTTGAATAAAGAGTTGAGAAAAAGGCTCATAAAATGCTTCGTGTGCATTATTGTACTGGATGGATCAGAAACATGGACATTACGCAAAAATGGTGAAAAACAACTGGAAGCTTTCGAAATGTGCGTGTGGAGAAGAATGGGAAGAATTAGCTGGGTCGAGCGGAAAACGAATGAGAGGGTGTTAGAAATGGTAGTGGAGAAAGGATACTATTAAGAAGAGGAAAAGAAACTGGTTGGGACATTGGCTAAGAAGAAAGTATATCATAAGGGACGTTTTAGAGGGTATGGGCGCAGGAAAGAGAGGGAGGGAGAGAATGAGACTACAATTAACGGACAGTATCAAAACAGAAAAATCCTACGTGAAGACGAAGAGGTTAGCGGAAGACAGTGGAGCATGGAAGCTTCTTATTTGCAGCAAGTGACCTGCTAATAATGATGATGACTGCATTTTTATTTTGTTTAATTTGTTTATTTGTTAAGTAACAAGATTCAGTGTGCACGGACAATGAATAAGCAACGAAAAGTATTTTCGGTAAAGGTGGAAGTTCTGAAAGCCACCTTGAAAATATGATAAATAAAATTATCTTACCTCATAATACATTCTCATGTTTTTGATGGCAAACAAAAGAGTAAAGAAAACAATGTGGCCAGCCTTACCAAAAATTCTTATTACGTCTTAGTCAAGAAGATAAAGTAAGACTGTTTTGATTCTTTAGTTTAACGTCCCGTGATTACGCTCCGACGCAAGATGAATGAAATGGTGGAATGAAGAAAGCAGGATGAAACAGGAGAACCCCGAGAAATCTCACGCATCAGTTTTGAAAATTTTGAGGCGACAAAAGGGGCAATGAAGATCTTGAAATCTCCTTTGGCTGCAAGGATTAGAGGGGATCAATGACGCTCACCTCTCATGCAAACGAGTTCCAGTTTACGTTAGTCTGTAGTAGGCAACATTGTGTTTGAGGGTTTTCTCAAGTTCTTCCGTTTCCCTCTACCAATTCTTCCATATTCATTCATCTATTCTTTTTTGGCTTAAAGTGCATAACCGTGGGACTTTAACTATTTCAGGGCTCATAGTGGTCTGGTCTCTTGCAAATAGTTGAAAAGTGACCAAAAGCACACGAAAAAGTGTCCAAAATCTCATCATGCCCCTTTTTTTCCTTTGTCAATTTCTCCATCACCTCTCTTTGTTTGTTGTTTTGTTTCATCTTTTCTTCTTTACTTCTTTTTGAGCTTCCTCCTTTCTTAGGTTTTCTAAGTATGCTTTGTAGTTACAGTAAGCAGACTTAGGAGATGTAAGAAGCTTCTGAGTAAGTGGAACCAATTCTGGCCTATTTCCGAATCCCAGACATTATATTTAACTTAGCATTGAGAGTTCTCAAACCCATGAAATATTCAAATTCATCACCTACTCTTAAGAAGAACATAAAAGAAGAATAACACAAGACGAACATGATGAACCACATAAATACACACACACAACGTTGAGCGGAGCGTTAACTATTACGAGAGAAAACTAAAAGACTATTATGATAGAAGAAAAAATCGACACAGAAGGGTTCTCAACCCCACATTGAGAGCTTAAGCATCCACCAACCATACACTGTGCTTTAGAAAGAATAAAAGCTGAAGTGAGAATAGAGCTCACTCTTTCACATGTGGCAGCAAGTACTGAAGCTTTCAGAAGAGTAATGAGTAACAAGTTTCTGCCTTTTTCCGTTTATTTTTATATTTTTCTTATAAAACTGTCAATGGAAAACATAAATCACACGAAAAAGTCACTTTACCTCCCAAAAAAGTAACTTTTACTAACAAATTTGAAAAAAAAAAGTAACTTTTGGTGGCCAACTTGGAAAAAAGTAACTTTTAGTTTTAAAAAAAGTGACTCGCTATGAGCCCTGCTATTTCAACTCATTTCATTTTCATAAGCTCTTCCCAAAACTTTTACAAGAATTTCATCTTATCTTCGTGATCAACGCCGATGGTTTTCAGCTTAAATTCTTGAAGGAGTACACTCGTACAATGACATACAAAGAGTAAAAAATGTAAGACTGGCTTGAGAATCGCACCTAAATCTCCGGCTTACTGTGCCGATGCGTAAACCACTACGCTACGCAGTCAGTTATCATAACAACAAAATACATAGGTATTTCTTTAGTGCTGTTACAAATATTAATAAACAACAAAAAATTTTGTATTTACCTCAAAATCATCTTTGGATTTACACGCTAAGAGAACGTTTCGGAACGTAAGGTTGTAGGAGACTGCAGCCAAGAGGAAGAAAGACGGTTCGTTCACCAAAACATGGTCCCACAGCTGCATCCACTCAGCAGATGACAAAACCTAGAAACATATTCACAGTGTTATTTTCCATACCGAAGAACGTTCACGTAGGGATGGGTAAAACCGTTCTTTTAATAAAAAACAGAAACTGATTTCTAGTAAACAGACTTTTCGGTTTTCTCCAAAAACCGGTTCGTTTTTTTTACCGAAACCGGTTTCGGTTTTGCTCCAAACCCGGTTCAGTTTTCACCGAAACTGGTTTCATTTTTTTTTTCAAAACCCGGTTCGGTTTCTCACCAGAGCAGAGTTTCACATTTCTTCGAAAACTGGATTCGTTTACAACAAGAACAGTTTTGTTTTTATACCTATTTGTTTTTAAGCATATCGATTTCGGTTTGCACTTCCATTTATGAGAATTTACACATGTTTTTTAGCTTCTTTCATATGTGTTTTCGACGCATGTTACAATGCCGTAAAATCAATAAACCGAAACCGAACTGTTTTTTGGATAAAACCGAATCCAGTTTCGGTGTAAACCGGTTTCAGTAAACATTTTTTTAATTTTTAAAAACCGGTTTCGGTTTTCCTAAAAATCGGAAACCAAAAAACCTGTTTTTTGACCACCACTAGTTCAATGATACAACATACACAAAAGTAATTCTAAAGTACTGAAAGAATATGAACTTCTAGAAGTGCTCATTCTTCACAAGGAAAAAATAAGAGTTAATAAATATAAAAACCTAAAACCTGAATATAGTACAAATGGTCTCCCTTACTTCCTTTAACGCTGGAATTTTAGAAACCGCTGCAAAATGTATCTGTTGGGGATAAAATTAATCATTACTTGAAACTGGGTCAGAAATTCTTTAAGAGGCATCATCACTGCCAAATTAAAACACCGCTAATTTTACAGTAATTATGTGATATTTTCAAATAGATAAAAGATAATCGAAATATGGAACAAGAGCGCCCTAGACAATATTATTTTGCATGAGGTACTGTTATCACGAGTCACCTAGCAGCTTTCCGTTTGCAGCCATTTAGAAACGCCAAAATAAATGTCGATTTTCTAAATGGCTGGAAATCAAAAGCAGATAAGTGAGTCGTGATAACGGTATCTCATGTAAAATAATAGTATGTAGGGTATTCTTGTTCCACAATGCGATTATCTTTTATCTATTTGAAGATATCACATAACTACTGTAAAATTAGCAGTATTTTAATTTCGCCGTGATGGGGCTTCTTAACAACTGAAACGTGCAGGTGAGAGGTGGACCAAGCAGTTACGTGACTCAGTTGTTCTGTGGGTTGTAAACATCGTAAAAATGTCGGAACAAATACAGGGTGTCTACAGGTTTTGAGAATGCAAATTTCTTGATCTTTTCTTGACGATTTTACAAATTTTCTTGACCAAGTACTACAGTATTTTAGGGTATTTTTATAAATCCCGAACCAATGGCCGATTAAGATGGAAGTTAAAGGTATATTACGCTTTTTTTCTTAGCAACTTGTAATTAATAAAGACTGCACATCTAATTTACCTAATCTTATTATCTCAGTCTTGCCTCTTAGAATACACTTTAACTTTCATCCTGAACAGCGGTGAACACATTACTACTAAATGACAGATTATATGTGATTACACATTCTACGACATTCTATGAAGTGATTTATGGCATTTTAGTAAGTACAAATACTCACTGCCGTGACAAAAAAAAAAAGTCGTCACAACACACATGGTAACGTGTACATTTGTACTTGCATAAAACCTTTATCTTCACTCATCTCATAAATAGTTTTTTAAGTAATGAAAAATATACATTAGTAAGCAAAAATGTGAGCAGTAACAAATACTTTCTAACCAATTAATCTGGTTACAATACTGTACAGCAGATTGTGGCAAGAAAAGGTTCCAACTCAAGTGCAGCTGACTGAAGAAACTCAAGCTTTGCAACTAGAAGCTGATCCCGCAGAAATTCATTGGGATATAAAACATAAATTCTTGACCTACTGTGCCTTTTCTTGACATTCTTGACTTAGTGTTCGATTTTTTTTTAGTTTTCCTTGACTTTCTTGACCTGTAGACACCCTGAAATATTGTATTGAAAGGCTAATAATAAAAAAATAAAATAAAATAAAACAAACGTAAAAGGATTCGTGTGTCTGTAAGCCTTGAGCTCGGGTATATATAAATATTATTCGTGGGTAAGTGCCACTTTAAGCTTCAATAAATGTGATTTTGATGTACTATTCATTAGAAGTATACATAGTGTTAATTATTAAATATCATATACATCGTGTGACGTTTGTAATTTGCACATCAATCTAGAGCATTGCTCATTTTTAATGAAGGTTTGTATCCCGTATTTCAGACTTCCACATCAAGCGAATTTCTACATTGGGAATTTTCTGAATAGAGAACTGGGAACTTTTAATATATTAGAAATCTTTCCTTTGGCACGTTAAGTGCGGAATTTTTGAAAACGCAAAAACGCGTACTCCCTTTATTTTTAAATACAACCTTACATATAGAATGTCGCAAGGCATTTTCTGAATAAAGAGTAGGAAATTTGAATATTATAGGAATTGTTCCCTTTCTCCTTAAAGAGTGGAATTCTTGAAAGCCCTTAACATGTTTCTAGTTATTTTCAGTGAAGAGTTTAAATACCGAGTTCCATCTTCTAGCTTCTAGGATTTTTCAGATACTCTAATCTTGGAGAAAAAAACTCCCTTTAATCTCAGGACATATGCCTCAAAAGATTGCTTTTTATTCCTTGCTTCTGTGATAAGAAAAAAGTTTTCTGCTCAAATTTTATCTTTCTAGCTACAGTAGTACGACCTGGGTGTAGATAAGAGAGTCGCTTTTACTCTTTTATACAGGGTGAGGCAAAAAGATGTTAACATTAAATGGGTGATTATTTTGTTTTTGTTTTGCAGATTCAACCATGGCGAGCCGATATTCATTGAGGAACGAAGGAAAATAGCTACCTGGATGGAGGTTTTTCAGTTCCCAAGCATTGTAAATGAAAAATTCACGGCCTGGACCGGACGGGATGCATCTTCGCGCTTGACAATTGGTAGGATCTACGAGAAGTTTATAAGGACGGGGTCCATTCAAGACGATTGCGAGGGAAACAGTGGTACAAAGAGATCTGTTCGAACTGAAGAGAATATCATCCTCGTCCAGGGAGCGATGGTAGCCACCCAACCAAGTCCTCGCGCAGACTTTTTCTAGAGACTAACATTTCTCAAAGGTCAGTGGTTAGAACCGTGATTTAAGAATGAAGCCATACCATTGTGCAGCATCTCACAACACAGAGAAGGAAGCACGTATGAATGCTCCATAAATTATCTTGAAAATGGTGCGCATGGAGCCAGAAACTCTTTCATGTTTTCTGACGAAGCAACTTTCCACATTAGCGGTCAAGGATCGTGTGCATACCAGCAAACCTAGCAACTTTGACGACCTGAAGCACCGCATCATTTAGTTCATCGCTGCTATCCCTGCCCAAATGGACCAGAGGACCATACATCAACAATGGGCAGACTCCATAAGTGCACTGATGGAGATGGGTGCCGAAATTGAAACCCTGTAACCAAATCCTTGCCTTGTAATTTCAGGTGAGTAAACCCCCATTTAATGTTAACATCTTTTTGCCTTACCCTGTAGAATAGTATAGATTAATAGGATGAGCAGCGGCTTAATTGTAGTTACTTCTTTGAGATGCTGATAGATAGGCTTCACAACACCAACTGAGCCACATGAAACAACATTGTGTGGCTGTTGGATTGGCTTACCTCTGAAAATGCAACTTCCAGAAGAGGCCATGCATACGTATTGGAGCTGATACCGTGGTTACAGAAATGCTGAAGTAACTCTGGATCGGCTTCTCCCAAATTGTTCTCAATAACCGACAGAACGTTGATTGGAGGGAATGGGAAGAACTCGAACCACTGCTGGCAGAAGTTAACTGAAAGATAAATAATTATGGAATTGAGAAGTAAATATTTGATACAGCAGCAATTAAACAATGAAATTAACTTAGTTTAAAATAAAAAGTATTACAAAGTATGATATAAAAGATAAACACAGATAAATGTTTCTGTTAATGTGAGCAGTTGCACTGTGAGGTAATCAAGTAGAATGTAAAATGGGCCTAATAACACATTTACAGTACTATTTTTTAATCTAATAGATAATACTAGCTGAACCTGCATTCTCTACACAGCGTATCATTCACATATGAGCATGAATCCCCTTGTCATTCCTCACAATATATGTACATATTCCTTTACAGACACAACTGAAAGACGTCTTGATAAAAATCGGCACGGGATACCATAATGGAGAGATTTTTTCGATTTTTTTTTCAATATATCGCACCGTTTGCAAGCTTGAGCCTACTTCAGGTTGGAGTTTCTAATTCATGTATGATCAGTGTTTTCTTTCTTCTTGCATGCAGTATGCAATAAGCAAATACATTACATACATAATTAATGATGATGTCAGTGATATATATGGTGTTCATTGGGCAAAACACTCCAAACAATAAAGGTTCATCTTAGACTGGAGAAATGGTTATCCTTCGTTTTTCATTACCATTTGGCCATAAAACAAACCCCTGTATACAACACTGTTGTGTTGGAATCTATAACTCACAGGATATGATGCTTTACTTTTTTTAAATTTCAACACTTCCAGCGTACCTCTAAAAAAATGTAATAGAAATAACGGACATATTTTTTAAATTATCAATTAGGGCTGAGCAATCTACACAAAATTTGGAATAGACCAGCAAAAACAGCAGGTTTCTAGCACTTGTGGTTATCGAGATCTCATTGTGGAAAGGATTGGCCACAAACATATACACCTAGCATTTTAATATATAGAAACTTAATTGTTTATGCGAAAACCATGTGGAACAATAATAATAAAATTTATTATAAAGTATTTAAAGTAGAATATGTAACTATTTTAAAATTTATTTGTTTCTACATATGCAAATAATGGAGCACACGGAGGCTGACGTAGCAGTGTGCGGACGGCAATTTGTGTAACAGTTGGTGACCGGTTGATTCGGTTAGAATTCAGCAGTCTGTTCAGTGCTGTGGCTACGCGACGTGGGCCTACAGCTTAACGCGACTATATAACAACGAGGGAGTTCAAGTTGTGTAATAGAGACGTGTTAGAATATGGCGGTCACAGACCCTATACAGAATGTAATGCTGTATCAGTTTTATCAGGGTTGTTCAGTCGTATATGAGCATGGAAGTGTGAGACATTGTTCCACAAATTCCTCATCCATATGCCATGACAACGAAGACCTGCAGAGCAAGACAACGATGCCCCGCGCGAGCAGCTGAAGCCAATTCATATCAAACAGTGGCAGAACTAACCACAGAACTCGATTCCACCTATTCGATTGTTCATCGACATCTGCAGAACCTGGGTTTCTCTTGAAACTAGGATGATGGATAATACGTGTATATGAGTTGACACCGCAGCAACGAGTGTACATTTCCTATTTCTTGCTCTCCCGTCACAAAAGAAAGGATGTTGACGGGAAATGAAAAATGGATCCTCTATCACAATATCAAACAGAAACATCACTGGGGTCGCAAGAATTTCGGGGAAAATGGCGAAACAGGATCCCTGCTCCTGGAAAGTGATGTCGTGTATTTGGTTATATATGTGGTACAAGCAATTTTGAACTTTTGTCACCAAACCAAACATTCATGGCGGAAGTCTACTGTCATCTGCTGGAATGGCTATAGTTTGCATTGCTGGAAAAAGCTTCTGCACTGGCCAATCGCAAGGATGGGCTCATTCACGAAAACAACACCCTCCCACACATTGCAAGAATAACCTATGCTAACTTCGCTTAATTTAGACGGAAAAACTTCCCCCTACACCAAATTCACCGGACTTTGCACGAACAGATTTCAGTCTATTTCGTAGGTTCAAAAAACTTTAATGGAAAGACATGTGAAGTTGAAAATGTTCGGCCCAGTGTCCGAACTCTTTGCATCAAAATGCCCTGACTTTTATCCGCCAAAGGTTCAATATTTGGTTGACAGGTGGGAGGTGGAAATAGGATGAGACGTTATGATGCCTGACGACTGCGTTCAATGTATTTTTACTGGTGTTTGCTTCGTGGTGACAGAAAATATTATTTACGCAATCCGATAATTCAATTTGTATGCAACATACTTCCAAACTTATAGAATTTAGGATTTAAATTTGCGGGCTTTCGGTATCTATGGCCATGTTAGCCCGTCACGTACGAGGGATGACGTCCCTCGGGGAGCACACTATCCGGGAAAGGGAAGGAAGAAAGGATTGGGGAAGAAGGGAAGCGGCCTGGGACCTATATGTTAGGTATCACCCCGGCATTTGCATGGTGTGAATGAGGAAAATCCAGGAAATCTCATTTAGGATGGCTAGCCTGAAAAGGCTTTTTACACTCTTTCGACCGAATGCCCCCACCGGAAATCGGTGTTTCAAAACAACACCGACAATATTTGGGAGGTGATTCCTGACAGCAAGATGAGATAAAAAGCACAGACCAGCCCGGGTGCACAATACTTCCTTTGAGTTATAGGCTGCCGAAAACATGAAAAAATAAACTTTACAGGTCCATAGCTCCAAAGTATGGGACTTAACCGTAGTCGGGTCAAGACTGCACTTAGGAACTATATGTACCTTATCCAAATATCCAAGTTTCACAATCCTGTGGTACTTACGCAACAATTTTTATACAGGAGTTGGTGAGTACTTTAAATTATATGCCCGTAGCTAAACTCTCACTATAAAAATTGTGTCGTGAGTACCTACCTTAGAATTCTGAAACATGTATTTTTGGATAGAGCACATACTAATTCCTAAGTGAAATCTTGACCCGATTACGGATTGGAGCCATGGACCTTTCAAAATTCATTTTTTCATATTTTCGGCAGTCTGTAATTCCGAAAGGAAGCATTGTGCACTCTGGTTGATCTATAATTTTTGTCTATCTTGGTGTCAGGAATCACCTCCCAAACATTGTCGGTGTTGTTTAGAAACACCCTGTACATATATGTTAACTAAAGATTATCATTAAAAATACTTAAGTAAATATAATGTGAAACAAAGAAGTCGCCTATCCAAAGGAAAAGTTAACTTGACTTAAATACAGTTAAATGAAGAATTGACGAGAGAGATTGTCTCATAGAAAGCCCAATTGGATAAAGTAAATATTTGACATTATCTTTACTATAATAAACTAAAATATCTGTAATCAATCAGAGTTCAATATAACCAGTTTAAAATGAATATAAGTTTCTAAAAAAAAAAAAAAAATCAAAATTAATTAGTTTTATTTCATCAATTCCTTTTACATTAAATACTATCTTCAATGTTACTTTACTCAAATATATTCCATATTTCAGTGAGCTACAAATACTTACACACACCAAATTATGCGTTTTATTAAACAATCTACTTTAAAAAGCACTGAGTTCAAATCTCGGCTATTTGACAACTTCATCTAAAGTTTGTAACACTATAGTAGAAAATGTTTCAGATACAGGTCTTCGTCAATTTTACACTAAAACAATGCAACATAAAGTATACAAAGAGGAATAAAAAAAGATTACATACATATATACATATAATATGTACCACTTTAAGCCCTTTTAATTTTATACCTACGTCATATTTTGCCACATTTATTTTATTTTGTTGTATATTTGGACAAAGCTTAAGCGGTAAAGAAGCTCGTAAAGTTGGATGGATAGCGACGTTCAACTGTCTGCTGTACACACTAATCTATATTCTCAAGTCTGCTTAATTTCTCAGTTTTTGAAAAGGACAGCAATTTTAGGGATTAATCAGCAATGTAAGGAGGAGTGGAGTATATACATTTTAAAAAAATCTCGTAAGAGTCTACCTTAAAATACCCCAAACGAAAAAAAAAAAAAAAAACAGATTTCTGAAACTAAAGAAACAAAAGGTACGCATCAAATTATGTAAAAGGGTGAGACAAAAGTTCTGCAATATTTCGGTCACTTTCTTTATGCGTTATGTTCTACCAAAAGCTGCCTAGCACTCAAAAGTAGAGGTAATCGTATTCTATTGTCTGAAGCAATGTTTTGAGTGCTTCGATCACACGATAACACCAGTTCATGTCCATCGAGATAAAGAACTACTCCACTGCAAATTCCATCTCCTCTTGGTTGTTCAAACTTACAAGAAGTGATTCCCAAGGATCGGAAGAAGTAATAATCCGAGGGTGCGAGCTCAGATCCGAATTATATGATGGTATGACATCAGTTCAATTCCATCAAGTTTCTGCAGTTTATTCCGGGTCATTCGAGAGGTGTGAAGTTTTATGCTAACGAAGGGTATGTTTGATAAAGAATGAATGACATTCGCTCCAACTGTTCGGAGTACAGGTTAGCACTGATGGTTTGACTCGTGGTGAATTATCCCTTCATAATTTCACCAGGCGCAGAACATCCCCCTGTGTTTAAACATCCCCCTGTGTCTTTGGTGACAGGTTCTGCCACCTGTTTACCCACTGCTTATGTACGTTAGGATTTAGGAAAAATATCCACTTTTCGCAGCAATTACATAAAAAAGGCAGACAATGTGAGTTTCCCAAAAATTTCTTGCACATATCTACTCACCTCTATGCTTGACTATGCTTGAGCTGAAGTCAATTTGTGAGGCACAATCCGAAAAATGTGGATGCTCTTGCTGAAGTCGTGGAGATGGTGAGCCACATTGGACTGTGCGATACAAAGCTTTTCTGGTAATCTCCGAGTACTAATCTTCAAATTTACCTCTACGACCTGTGCGTAACATCGGAATCACGGTTTTGGGCCTACCTGACATTAGCTGATCGGCTAAATTATTGGAATTCGAGCGAAATTTCTTGAACCATGTGGTTGCAGTGCCGTGATCAATTGCCCCTTTGCCTTTCAGACAGGAAATATTTTGGTTTGCTTCCGCGATGTTATGGCCCAGGTCGAACTTCTACAATCCGCAGTTCCAAATTATACTTTCCGGCTGTCAAATCAGACCCGGAATGCAGCACTGCACTACATTTTAGAGCACAAAGTATCATTATCTATACACCTTTTCGACGAGCATTTTCGACGTCTTGAACTATAACAATATCGTAAAACTTATGGCTCACCCTCAAAGTATGTGCTAATTTGAGTTCTTTACGATCATAACTAACTAATTAGCTATTCATCCGTTCATTAAACCTTCAATTCTAATAGAAAAACTTTTTTTTTTTTCAATAACCTTCCATTTCAGCTTCTTCTACGCTTGCAAAACCTAGACGAAAAACTAAGTTGGTAATAGTACTTGATCATTTGTACTTGAGTGGTTGTAAACTCGAAATATTAAGTTTCTGAGGCAAGATTACGATGACCGGAAAACACCAAATGTCGTGGTCATCCAACTCATCAGGAATCAAACTCCTAAGTATTCACAAGTCAATTGCAAATTCAGCCACCTTTAGAATACTAATTCTGGATTGAGATATAAATGAACAACACAGCTAGACTCTTGCTATATCTGTAGTGTTTAACTAATGTAATTTAATTAGAAAACAGTTGCTTTACATTTAACATTGTGCGCGAATATCATTTGAAATCAGATTTAGAAGAGAAACACAGAATACTCACTTATAATACACAGCATGATTTCAAACAGACTGAACGGATCTCGCTGGAACACTTTGACGAAAGGAAAGGCGAACAGAGGCAGATAAGGAATCTCTCCAAACAAAGGGCACCAATGAGAAAGGCACGATAACAACCTGAAATTATTAAAATCAGCCAACAGATCTCAATGCCTTTTTCTCTTAGAACATGAAACTGCAATACGGCAAAATATAAAATATATTTCATACCATATGGTTTTATATTTCATTAAGAACTTCTGATGAATTTGTCATGCTATCTCATGGTTTAAATTACAGAACCAAGTCAATTTTCCTCGTTTATGTGTAAATATATACAGGGTGTTTCAAAACAACACCGACGTTTGGGAGGTGATTCCTGACACTAAGATAAGACAAGAAGTATAGGCCAACCTAAGTGCAGAAATCCGTCATTTCGGAGTTATAGGCTGCCGAAAATATGAACAAATGAACTTTAAAGGTCCATAGATCCAATACTGTGAGACCTACCGTAGTCGGGTCAAGACTTCAGTTAGGAACTAGTATGTTCGCTATCCAAAAATACATGTTTTAGAATTCTGCGATACTTCCGCAACATTTCTTACATAGGTAGTTGGTGAGTACTTTAAATTATATACCTATAGCAGAACTCCCTCTATATAAATTGTTACGTAAGTTTTTCATGTTTTCGGCAGCCTATAACTCAGAAATGACGAATTTCTGTACCCAGGTTGGTCTTTATTTTTTGTCTTATCTTGGTGTCAGGAATCATCTCCCCCTGTATATATATCAACAAAAACCATTAATATAATATTAAGAAAAATTTGCATATAACAATATTTATAACGTGAGTTTGCACAATGCAGATGAGAAAATTTTTTCAGGAGTAAAAATATCTATGGTGACTTGAAGTGTGTGGACTTGAGAAGGAATCTTTGGGTTACTGCAAAGAGAACAGAATATGCACATGTAAAGAAATTAAGAATTAAAGATAATTAAAATAAGATTGAAACATAAAATCTACTCACATTTTTAAACTTTTGAGGACAAACTTATTCTCCAAAGGATATTTCTCTTCCAAGTGTGCATACGACGAATGAACTCCTCGATTAACTAAGCTCATAAAAGCATAGCGATTCTGAGGTAGTTGCAACACAGTTCTCCAGATAAGTGTTCGGTATTTATCTGGGAAACTTCCACACTGCCTTAAAATGCGACGCAAACGAGGAAGATTCAGCTCTTCTTGAAGCTGGAAGCAGAAGAGGAAAGTTGTAACAGTTTGAAGTATGTGAGGAACTGAAAAGAGCGCTGTAACAAACGAGATTATAGAGGAGGACAGCAATTCAAGGGGAATCCGAAAAGTCCCTTTGGTTTTTATCTCAAGTGTTGAACTCCCAGAAGAATTTGAATCATTGGTCACACGTATCAGAAACGAGCCCTCTGAGACTCTCAGCATACAAAAAAGGATCAGCAAGTAAGTGACCTACAAAGCATACATACTGATATACACTTGCATTCCTTTCAATTTTCTACCATAACCCAGGACAAGAGATTACTTATGGCCCTAGCAGTTCTTCAGTATTGTGAGATAAATTTGAAATCTTGATTTATGTTCCCTCTAAACAAATGAACCCTTCAATATTGTAAAATTTCTTGGGTAGAGCAAATATAGTACTCGGGATTTGGACTTTTCCCATCACCTTTTATTATAAAAGTTCCACTAATACAAAAGTTTGTTACAATAGTAGTTTCCTTTAAATACTTTTAGGTTAGAATGTGGTACGAACCCGATGACCAAGCGTCGTGGGCTTTGCGGGTGAGGAAACTCTCTTTGACTAAGCGTCGTAAGAGGGGTTAAGTTTTGTGCAATTAGGTGTGTCTCTCTCGGTGACCGGGCGTCGTGAGAGAGAGAAGGAACCCAATGACCGTGCGTCTTAAGGCTTAGGGATCAGGCAGGTGTGTCTCAATTGACCAAGCGTCGCGAGAGGGTAGGGTAACCCAATGGCCGGGCGCCTTAGGGCTAGGTGGTTTGATCAACCTGTGGAGATTTATACTGTTCGAGGCGTGCAGTTCCCTTTTATCCTGAAGTGTCGGCTTCCTTCGGGGATCCTCGTCCTTCCGACTGTTGGCGATGGTGGGCGACTCCTCTCCGGGACCGTCGTCTGCTTGTTTTTATTTACTATTAACACGTGTAGTTCACACATGGTTATTGCATTACGTGTAGACATGCGAAACCTTACAATATACTTCAAGAAATTACACTCATTTCTTCCATTCTAATGACAGGCTCATGAATTGTAATTATCATTCTACTTCTACTTCTACGTAGGCTGATCAATAAAGACTAACCATCAGTATTCATGAGGTGAACACAACAACAATGCACAGAAAACAAAACACGTCTTTGTAGTGGGAGAAGTGACGAATAGATCGAGTAAGTTTGAAGGCCATGACGTCAGGAATGTGACGTTGGCAGCCGTTCAAGCACACGTAGTTTCAGTTTCGCATAAGGCAACATGGAAGTGACGCGAAGAACAGTACAGAAATTCTCTTGACTACCTTGCAAAGATAACGTTCCGTGTGTAGCACATCCTCCATATAGCCCTGATATAGCTCCTTGTGATTTCTTTCTTTTTCCAACTTTGAAGAAACACCTCCAGGGACGGCGTTTTGCATCTTCAGGGACAATAGTGAAAGCTACAGAGGCGATTTTGAAGGATCTATCCAAAAATGGCCTCCAGCATGTCGTTAATGACTGGCAAAAAAAAAAAAACGTTGGGACAAATGCATTGCATGTAATGGGGATTATTTTGACTAACGCCATCAACATTTGAAGGATTACTACAGGTAATTATGTTTTATTCAATTTTGATCAGCTCTCGTACATTTATGTAATTCCTGAATACCACTGCACTTCAGAGCTTAAGACTCTTCCCTGGAGTCTAGGGTCACGGAGGATAAACAGTAACAAGAAAAATAAAACATCAGAAAATAAAAGAAACAGACTTACAAGGGTAAAGCAGCGCAAGAAACATATACCAACGATCACACTTCAAAAAATACATAAAAAATAAAAATAAATTTAAAAATGATTGGTTTGTCCTGTTTATGTGTCACCTGTTGAGTTGTGGTAGAGTACATGTGATCTGAGTGGCTGTGGCCCGACATGAAGAACAGAAGAATGTATGGCTATTCAAGAAGCGGGATCAGTAGCGTAATGGTTATGATATCGGCACGGTAAGCTGCAGACCTGGATTCGAGTCCGGTCCACTCATGCATTTTTCACTCTTTATACGAGGTGCGTGTAAAAAAAAAAAAAAAATAACGCGGAACTAGCAACACTGATTTGATCTGATTTTGGATTTAGCATCCCTTTGAGAACGAAGCTATGAGAGACGTGACCTACAGCTTAACGCGAGTTCCGAACCACATGAGCTCCTGCTGGGAATCGAACTCGAGTCTCCTACGCCAAAGGTGCGTACGCTACCCACTTAACCACGAAGGAGTTCCTGGCAACAGTGAAGAAGCTGTGTATGCCCAGTAGGATGCCTGCAACAAAGGTATGGCATCATATGTGGGGCTGCGTAGGTCCGACTAGCAGTGAGTTGAAATGGCTTTCGTCATAGGAAATCCCGCTAAATGTGAGGTGAGGTCTATGATCCTTTTTCTCAACGGAAAAGGACAATCCCGTTGACTTACAGCACATCTGTATTGCGAAACACAGCCTCATCTGTAGTGTGCTATTCAAAACTGGCGAAATTAAACGTTACAGTCTAGAATTCTTTTGATTCATGACAACGCCCACCCACACACAACTGTCCGTGTTGTTGAAACAATGCAAAAATTCTGATGGAAACTTTTTAATCAGCCCTCATATAGTCAGAGTTTGTTCATATAGTCCAGAGTTTGCCTCTAGTAATTTTTATTATTATTATTATTATTATTAATATAGCTTGTTTTGCTCTTTCATCTGAAAAGATGGTTTGCTTCGTGAAGTTTCAACGGCAGTGAAATTCTCAAGACATCAGTTCTCGGCTGACTGAAGTCCTAGGTGGAAAATTTCTGTACAGAGAGTATACGAAAGCTTGTGTCACTATCAAAAATGCTTGAAGTTTATGATGATTACGACGATAAATAGCCAGGTATGTACTTGTATAGAAGTAACAAAGATTTTCTTTTATTTTATAACATGTTTCTCATATTCATAAAGTTCTCACGAATTCTGAACTCATGCTGACAAAGTGAATTCCTCGAAATGATATTGAGCGTGTTCATGACATAGAACTAATTAAAACTTTTGAACTTAATAGGAAAAACGTACCTGTGCCTGCGTCTGCTTGTAGAGCTCGAGCGATTTCTGTCGCTGCCTACGAAGGAAATCCGCTCTTTTTGCTTCGCCCACCATTTTGGCTTCCACCTTCGGAACGAACACTTCATGCATTGCTTTGTAGATATCCTGAAGAAGCTGTGAATTGTTGTAAATATCGATCTCGCCCGAATGAAGGAGACATGCCGTGTATTTGCCGTTCGGGCTACACACAAATTTAACTGGAATAGTTGAAAAAATTGTCAGTAAGCACCTGTACCATAATTGCAGGTTTACAGTATTTATAACAGAACGTATTTATGTATGACTAAAAAAGCATTTTAAAATTAATATTATGCAAGGGGTGAGGCCCCGAAAGAGTAGTGGAGTTCGGTTGTTATTGTGAATTATACATTTCAAAATAGAAAGTGAGGATATCTTTTTTCTGACAAGAAGATCAAATAGCTTCTACACTGAAGCAACAGACGTTCCGGTAACACGAAAAAAGATAAACATAAAATCGAACACATTCCTCAGTACTTTTCGATATGTGTCCCACTGTCAGAACAACACACGTTATAATGGTACTCAATTCTCGTCCATTTCTACCAAGAACGTCTACAGTCATGCCGTCGAATGCTTCTCTGATGCGAAATGATTGTCATTCAATTTGTTCACTGTAAACCATGTCCTTCACATGACACAGCAAGAATTATATATGAGTTAACGTCTTATGGCCTCGCGTAGCGTAGTCGCTAATGCTCTCACCTTCGGTGCGAGGTCCCGGGTTCGATTCCTGGTGGGGTCATTCGGTCGAAAAAGTGTAAAAAGTTTTTTAGGCCAGCCATCCTGAATGAGGTTTTCCTCATTCACACCAGGCAAAATGCCGGGGTGGTACCTAACTTATAGGTCCCAGGCCGCTTCCTTCCTGCTCCAAACCCTTTCTTCCTTCCCTTTCCCCGGATCATGTGTTCGTCGAGGGACGTCATCCTTCAAACGTGACGGGCTAAATGGCCATAGATGCCGAAAGCCCAAAAAACCCTAATGCCTAAATCCGAGTTAACGTTTGAACTTCTTGGTAACCAAGGAATGGGTCCTCCTCTTCCGAACCATATCCCAGAGGAGTGATGATTCAACGCACTTGCGTGTCAACTGCAAAGTAAGAGCTAGCCCCATCTTGTTGAATAATTACCTAAAATGTGTCACTCTTCAGTTCGTCGATCCCTCGTGGTTCTGTGAACAGCGTACGCTTCTTTGGCGCGGGCAGACACAGGTTAGATTCCCGGCGGGAGCTCATGTGGTTCAGATCCCGTTAAACCGTAGGTCCACGTCTCATATAGCCCCGCTGCTGAACAAGACACTGAACTCAAAATCAAATTCAGTTTATCGCTCTAATGGAAGAAAAAAATTTCAAGACTGGGCCGTGTAAGCATCGTACATTACACAGACCAAAGGAGTTGGAGCTGTTGCAGGCGATCTACTCACTTCAGATGTCCTCCATATCCGATGTCTTTGGAACAACCTTGCCAAACCACCAGCATCCTTCGGAGTCTCTGTATTTACATGATATTTAAAAGGTACACACACCAACTGGATCATCATCTGACTAAATCAAAAGGAAGGAGAACTAATGTAGTTCAAGAGCTACTTATTGTATGATAGGGGCAAAGATTATAGTAAGACGTTGGCGCTGCATCCCTCATTAACAAAAATCTGAGCAAAAATGTCGGAAGATAAAATAGCAAGTTTACAAAAAGGTCGTTTCAGGTTATAATAACGAATTTAGAACTCTTACCAGCTTAAGCAATATCGCAACATCACCAGCGGCTGTGCTCAATACCCAAAACCTGTCGGGTAGCTATTGCTCTGCATTTCAGTTTCCACTGAAGAAGAATGCATTGAAGCACAGTTTAATCAAATCAGTTCCATATCTCTGTACAAACCGTCGAAGGTGCGCGGCTGTCAACGGTTCAACATTCTTACACAATAAGATTCACAAAAATCAAACGGAACGCATCAGCTAATTTCAGAGGAATGTCTGTAAAAGGGATTACATGAATTTTCGTTTTGCATACCATCCGTACCATGTGTGTCACTGTTAACTTCGCCGTATAACTGGATGCCTTGTCCTGGTGAACGACAACGCGAGATGAGTAGCTACCATATAGGGATGAAATATCATGGAGGTGTAGTGGAATCAAAATATTTGTCTAGTATTAATATGCAAAGATTTTGGTCTTTTTGTTTATTCTGCGCACCTAAGTTAGCTATTAAGTACCAATAACCATTAAGCCGCGTGGGAAACTGTCCGCACATTCATGTACCAGGTCAGCACGTTCTCTGGAATCATGAGGACGATAGAACACGGAGCTCTTTTGATCACATTCCATCAGATACACTGTGGCTACCGTTCATCGAAAATAAATGGCCCAACTGGAAAGAGTGTGGGCAGTCAAATAGAAAGAAAAATCTAAAGTCGTGAAAATTGGTGATATAGAATAAGCAGCCCGTTCTTCGAACGATTTAAACTGTAATAAACAAAACAAACAAAAAAAAAAAAAAAACAATAGCCACGGAAGAGTTTGGAGGGGAGAGGTTGACTGAAAAAAAATATGTAAAAAGAATATTTAAAAAATTCTGTAACAAATTACCAGATTCTTACTAGCTGTGTATACCCGATACACGCTCATCAATCACTTGTGAATTTACTAACTACTTAAATTAACTTAAAAGCTATTATTCTCAGTTGGATTAATATTCATTAAATGAAAGAAATATTTCCAAACGGGGGGGAGGAGTTACATTTTATTTCCATTGCTTGTTAGTCACGATGGATTTTCATATCGTACCAAGGAGAGCACTTTATAATCCAGGCTCTGTCCATAAGAGCTGTAGAAAAGTCGGGGATGACAGCAGATCTCTTCAGAACCTGTTAGAAGGTGATCAATTAATGAAAAAAATCGAAGGTAACACTTCCGCAACCGGGGCCTTCATTGTGAAATTCAATATTCAAAATGGCGCCGGCGCGCAAGTACCAAATTATATTTAAACTAAAATATCTTCTCACAGAAACAAGTTAGAAACTTCGTTTTTGTACCAAATTAAAGATAATTGATAGTAGAGGTAAGAAAACTAAGTATATTGTTTACATGTTGCCGCCATATTTAAAAATAACGGTTATTTGGGACAAAAATTAGTTTCTCTCGTTTCTCTTTTTTCATTTCATGACAAATAACTATGAAGTTATTAAAAATATGAAAACGCAGCCCAAACTAATTAGCGGAGCATAATCTTAGCTTTCTATCGTTACCAATATCTTTAGTTGATCTTAAAAAATGACGGAGCTATTGAAATTTGAGTGGCGCAAGGTGTAGCGTTTTTTGGACTGTTTAATAAATTACCGGGCAATCACTCACTACGCGCAAAACTTTTAAAGCTATTACTTTTCAACAAATTAAAATAGTCCATTCATTTTATCGATAAATTAAAGGTAATAGGTTGCTGTGTCGTAGGAAATGAAATAATAATGTTATTACATTTGTCAAATATTATTATTAACATGTTTGTTCATATAATATGTAGCTAATGTAATTATTATATTTTTTTTATTTTGCAGACTTTGATGTCATGATAATTTACTTTAATTTGATGGTAATATCATGTGTGCTTGTGAGAGCTAGTAATATTTAACTAAGTTTTCTACAGTTTCAAAATTTTTACGAATATATGACTTTAGCTGTGCTTTAGAGAATATTTACATATTTCTTTTCAGAGCATAATGTAAAATTACTGACATCCAACATGAAACACACGTGTAATTTTTGGAACAATTGTAGAGGCAGTGACAGATATACAGGAGTTGCACCATTTTCAAGCAGTAATATACTCAGATACATTTCAAAGTCGATAAACTTTGCTTTTGTGCAGAGGTAGTCTTTTAAGACATCTTGAATTTGAATTTTGTTTTCCGAGAAAGCCCAAAATCTCTCTATTTGCACCGGTAGGAATGTGTACATGACAGATTAGTTAGTAGTATAGGTGAGCCCTTTGCTGTCTTTCCACATTTTTGACCGAGGTGATTAGATAGTTACATAAAATCCCTGCGGGTGCATGTTTAAACATTGCTGCAGCTCCTGAAGAATACATCAAACAGATCAGCAAATCTTTGTAAACTTTTCGCTTGAGTTTTACAAAGTTGGTTCATAACATCAGCAATAATTGCTGTATTCATTGATGAATGTCCTTCGAAAATGTACTCAGACGGTTCCAACAACTTTTGCAAAGTAGACAAGTACACTACTTTATTTGCTTGACGAAACAGTGGAAGTTTTCGTCTGTGAATGGTCTTCGACAACGGAGTTGTTTTGTACAAAAATTTCTCGTTTCGGAATGCCACATAAGCTTCATGGCTACGTATCAGATAATTCAGGATTTCTTCTGCATTAGAATCTGGTACAACTTCATGCGACATGAAATGGTACAACTTCACAGGACTGTGAACTTTGTACGGGATTTCCCTGCGCTCCATAAAATTCTACCATTCTGTTAGCAGAGT
Source organism: Thermobia domestica (assembly GCF_964235325.1). Taxonomy (NCBI): domain Eukaryota; kingdom Metazoa; phylum Arthropoda; class Insecta; order Zygentoma; family Lepismatidae; genus Thermobia; species Thermobia domestica. Next base: position 2,033,826 of record NC_137454.1, on the reverse strand, counting down.
TACGAACTTGATCAAGTACATTACTAAGGAACTCATGGTCTGTTTGTGATATACCAAGAATCTGACTGAAGATTTGGCATGTCGAAAGAACTTCGTGGTACGACAGTTCTCACTCCGTAATATAATTCTTTCTGCGCGTCTGACTCATAATTCCTTCCGATGATTTGTTAGATCTATTTATAATCTGTTCAAGTATCATATCAGCACCAACTGCGCTAAATACATTGTTCGTTCTTCCGACTACGAAGTGACCATTCATGAACTGAACATTTATTTCCGGGTGTTGAGTCTCCAAATTTCTAATTTGTTCAAGATAGAGGGACACGCACCACAGGAAATTGATTCGATTGAGTGCCATGAATACCGGAAGCAACTGCTGCACAATATACAGATGCAGCAGCCAGTATCCTTCTGGGTCAGCTCTTATAAGGCTTTTCAGCAGAAATAAAAGATGTGAAAACTGTTCAAGGCAGCGGCACTGCTCTGAGATTGAGCTGAGTTTCTCTGAAAAGTTGTGCAAAACTTCGCTATTTCCTCTGAATTAATGCCCAACTCCATGCACTGATAAGAGCACGTTAAGCTTGTCTTTCTTTCATAATAGTCATAGTGTCTACAAACTGCTGAATGACAGACGTATAATATCCACCTTCTTCCAGGAAAGCCTTCCCTTTAGCATAAACACATCTGCAATCATAAACATATCTCTCACTGCCCTAACTTAGATAGTTCCTCTTGGTTACTTGGAATACTCTTGGTTACTTTGGACCCAAAAATTTTCTATGAAAAGACTCCAAACCACTACCAGATATGTACTTTCCTGTGCAGACGAGAAGGTCTAGCATGAGGACAATGTTTGAAAATTCATTGCTCCTAAGTTGAATATCAGCAACAATGTGATACACCACTTCGTCACATACTACAGGCATTGAAAATTGGTTTAAGTGTATAAGTAGGCTCTGGAAGTTTTTTTTTTTTTTTTCATTGCTGTGTATACACTATTATATTCCGTTACTGGATACGGCAGTACTGGAAGAAAGCCAACTTGTTTCTTAGAAACATCTTAATCCGTTATTATCGCATTCACAGTACCCCGCGTTAGAGTGGATTCTTTAGTTTCTAGCTCGTATGCAGCATGCATTATGTCTTGAGTAAACTCCTTCTGACGCAGATTATCGATGTCCAAATCATACAGTTCGGGAGAAATTGTCAGCGTGTTTTGAATCGATATAGGTTGTACCTTCCTTTCTTATTTCTTCAATTGCTGAGATGGAAGCAAGGATCGAAGATGACTGGAGGTCTTGCTAATACCGACTTCGACAATTTCGGTTTCGATGGGACTTTTGTTGGCATTTCCCGGAAAAGCACCATGATTGTATCGTGGCTATCACGGATTCCTGACAGAGTAGCCTCTTCAAGGTCGAAATTGTCCATAGCTCCTACCGTGAAACTATCACCCTGAAAGTGGCTTGAAAAAGACAAGGTGGAGGAACAGGTTTTTAGTGTATATTGTGCAAGGGTGCTTCGTGCTTGCATGATATCTTTATAGCCAACTGACACACCTAATTTTTCATAGTTGAGATCAGTTGTCTGATTTTTCATTTCTCATGAATTGAATGTGCCACCATCAAATGCATGGGGGTTGCTTTCCTACGACGATATATTATAGAATAAAGTATGGAAGATTGACTTCAATAGATTCTGAAAATTTAGATTTTGTTGGTCGGAAAATTCTTCAAGATCATTTTCACTGTCTTCGTCAGTGATATGTAGATCTTCGCTTGCGTCCCAGATATGATGTTCACCTTGACCACTTGTAGCACTTCTGCTAGGAAATCCAAAAGAGATTGAGGAATTCTAGTTGTTGGCCAGGACTTACGAAGTTGCTGACTGTCCCCAAATTCTCCTTCAATACCGAAATCTGTGTGAAGGAGAGCCGTTCGTCTTTCTTTCGCTGCATTCGTATGTTAATAGATCTCAGTTTGTCAGTTACTTCTTCGGCACTAAATAATGAGTTGAAACCCAGAATAGGTTTATTTCTTTTCGAAGGCTTCGAAAACCTTACTTTTCCTCCAAAGTTTAACTTCGTTGCTATTAACAGTCAATTCACTGTTTCCATTAATGAAGTCTCGAACTTCCGACAATGTCAATCCACACCCTCATCCAATAGTTTCTCGATAATTGGCGCCACTTTATTAAGCACTCCATTTTCATTAGTTTTCTTTGACTCGGTAGTTGTGCTATAAGATTTCTGAGAATATTTTTCGAACTTCAGAAGATAGTGCTCAAGACAGGCCTTATGATAATAGAGATCTGCATCGAAAACAGGTAATTCATCCTCCAAGTCACAAGTTCTCGTAAATCCGTCATCTTTAAAGAACATGGTTGCGGATAAAAATGTAGTTGCACGATTTGATTCACATATTTTGTACTTTTGTATAATACCGTTGTGTTTCTCTTTCCCACATACTACACATAAAACATTTCTTGCTTTCTTGTTTGAAGGTGGTGGTTGACGAACTGGAATATCTACTCTCATTTTCTTTGCCATTGGTTCAGATTGAGATTTTATTGAACGCTGATCCAGCTCCTCAGTTTCACTACGTTCTTTTTTTCTTTTTCTTCCGTAACAACACATTCTTGTTTGAATATAATATATAGAATGCGTCATTACAATGATATACAAATTCTGCACCTTGCTGAAGATCCTTAAGTCTTTTCAGAACACCATCCTTGCGAATTTCAGCCGCAGCTATAACATCTTCTCTCCCTCGGAAAGACATTGTTTTACCTGAAGATTTGTCACGATTCTGGCAAATGATGCAGACATTTACGTCTAATACGGATACAGAGGAAGAGGTGTCTTGGGATAGGGAGATGCCAAACAGGTTTTCTATAGTCATTGTCTAGGATATTGGTGCCAACTATGGATTTTTATTATTTCACTGTCCACATTAGAGTCTCCAACATTAGCTACATATTATATGAACAAACATGTTAATAATAACATTTGATAAATGCAATAATATTATTATTTCATTTCCTACGACACAGCAACCTATTACCTTTAATTTATCGATAAAATGAATGGACTATTTTAATTTGTTGAAAAGTAATAGCTTTAAAAGTTTTGCGCGTAGTGATGATTTTCCGGTAATTTATTAAACAGTCCAAAAAACGCTACACCCTGCGCCACTTAAATTTAAATAGCTTCGTCATATTTTAAGATCTATTAAAGATATTGGTAACGATAGAAAGCTAAGATTATGCTCCTCTAATTAGTTTGGGCTGCGTTTTCATATTTTTAATAACTTCATAGTTATTTGTCATGAAATGAAAAAAGAGAAACGAGAGAAACTAATTTTTGTCCCAAATAACCGTTATTTTTAAATATGGCGGCAACATGTAAACAATATACTTAGTTTTCTTACCTCTACTATCAATTATCTTTAATTTGGTACAAAAACGAAGTTTCTAACTTGTTTCTGTGAGAAGATATTTTAGTTTAAATATAATTTGGTACTTGCGCGCCGGCGCCATTTTGAATATTGAATTTCACAATGAAGGCCCCGGTTGCGGAAGTGTTACCTTCGATTTTTTTCATTAATTGATCACCCTCTAACAGGTTCTGAAGAGATCTGCTGTCATCTCCGACTTTTCTACAGCTCTTATGGACAGAGCCTAGACTATTATGCACCATATCGGGGGTATGCCCGGTCCTCCGATATTCACATCGATATACCCAATATTGGAAGTCCCAACAACAGCAGGAGGTGCGCATTTTGTTGCGATTCAACCAGCGTATATAACTTTCTCTGACAGTTAGAAATTTCTCCCAAGGTAGGAAGTACTGCGACAGAATAAGGAATCAATCTGAGGAGAAACAGGCTATTGATAAAGAAAGAAACGAAACTTAAAGACAGCAGCAAAAGTCAGATGTCTAAAACGGAAAACGTGAAACTTAGCAATACAATGCGAAACTATACAGTAAAATGATCTCATGAAGAGAACAATAAAGAAACAAGCCTTAAAAAATACAAAGCTGAGCGTAAGCAGTGGACACAAGCAGACCTCTAGTGTTAAAAATTTTCAACAAATACCATTGTTATGAGGACAGCGATTATATGGAATATATATAAAATTAATAAAAATGCAAATAAGTTACAAGTTTTTTCTAGTGCTCAAATGTAATGGAAAGAAGAAAACTTTGAAATTATAATTTTAATGGACTTTTTTCTTCGAAAATGACCTAACATGAATAACAAAGGTGATGTGTAAGCTAATGGGACTTTTAATTGCTAAAAACTCATAGTTTAGTATCTGCTTGAAAATTGATAAGTAAAAGTTTGTAATACAATGAGGGACCTGGAATCGGGGGGAATTATGTGGCTTTGGTAACTACCAAGAGAGGCAGACGAAGGAAACGAACGTCCATAGATGAGATCGTATTAGTCATGCACACCAGAAAAAGCCTTGGAGTTGGGCTGAAAGTATCTCGTATCATGTTCACGTCTCCTTTTATTAACACGTGTAAAATTTATTAAAAGCAGAGTCTCCTTGCGAATATTGGTTTATAACATTTAATTCAGTAACTGCTCTGAGAAGCTGTTTATAGTGTAATTACTCTCCTTTTGTAAAGCTGAAACTTTCTTTTATATTAATAAATTGTAGTTTAAGGATTCAGAGGTGAAACGGTTCTTTTACTTAACTTCCACAGAGAAAAGAATAGTACCTACCTCTTATACTCAGATGTTTCAATTCGGACAAGTTAAAATACTATTTCCCATTAAGATAATTATATTTTAATACAACAGATACCACATAAATTCACTAAACTTTCATTTTTATTAATCACTATAGATAGGAGAACAAGATATAGAGATTTATATCAACTGATGAGTGGAGAAATAACAGGTAAGCCTGTACCCTTCTTTAGCTACCGATTCAACAGCAAGTTTCTTATATAAGAGGCAGGCTTTTAATGACGTCATATGCTGTAATTTCCTTTTCTCTAATTAACACTAAGTGCAATTAATTAACTCTATTCCCGTAATTCATATATATATATATAGTGAACTATACTTACACACAGTGCCTTCTGATTTACTCTTCCTCAGTATCGCACCCGTTTCTACATCCATAAAGAACAATTCATGACCCATTGATAGAAGAACAAGAACCTGAAAGAAAACAGTGTTACGTCAGATTCACAAAATAGCAGAAAGTGTTTTTGGAAAAAACTAATGCAAACAAAGAATTATTGTTGCATCTTTAGTGTTACTTGCGACGGGGTATCGGAAAGTTTTAACTATCACTATGAACTAACAGAGATAGAGTGTTGGGTTTTATGTCTTTTCTTAGGACTTCTCTACATAATCTCCGTGCAGTTACATTTCCCCCAATGTTTATGACTTGTCCAAGGCCGTTATTGTACAACTCTGCAAATCGCATGGAAAGTCATTGTTTACCCTTCATTATGACGTCATCTTTGGTGTTAAAATGATGACACCAAAATGGATTCTTATCCTTGGGACTTCGACTGAAGTTTGAAAGAAAAAATATTTAAATAATTATTGAGCAGGTACTTGTGCGAAATTAAGTTGAATAGAAAAAGTAATTAATATTATATATTACTATATTAACTACAATAATCACATTTAATTATTTTCATGTTTTTGTAATATACAATATCTATGGTAAGCACATGAATGTGTGCATGTGAAATGCGCGAGATATATATACGTTGTGTGTTCGTACATATATTTGTATGTATAAAGATATGTGTATGTATACGCATATGTAATTGTATACATGTATATGTAAGTGTATTCCGAGGTCGAAGTGAGACGATATGCGGTGGTGTGTCATACCGCCTCTGGTTTTTCAGTGATTAAGACATACCGTCACTGGAGAGTAGATGCTAAATACCTTTAATAAATCCATTTTTATACACAGTAATTGACCAATAGCTTTGCATGTTAAAAGATTTTACTTTTTATGAAGAAATAATTTCTAAGTTGACAACATTGACAGTTTTGTTATCTTTTTTCTATCTTTTGTTTTTAAAATGAGGTGTCTTCAAAGAACTTCATCTAGTTTATCTAGTTATTCAATGTGTCATATTGAATTGTTTCTTTCTTATGTATGTATCTTCTTGCCTTAATGCATATAATGTCGTATTTTGAGAATGGGAGGATTAAGGAGTTGTTTGCTGTGGGGAACGGATCTTCCGGGGTTTGGAATACCCCTCAATCGAATGGGGGATCCGAGAGTTTTCTTGCAGCAAATTTTTAATATAAAAACTCGGTTTCTAAGTATTTTCGTGTATAATTCTCTATAATACAACATAAGGGAATGTTTTTATTTTTTTTTATTTTTTCAGGAAGTTGTATGCGGGGGATCAAAGTTTCTCCATGCACTCCCCCCTCTCCGTCACATAACTACAGAGAAGCTCTCCAATAGTTTTCAGTCATTATGAAATAGAAATGCAATCTTTTAGGCAACATACCCCTCACTGTATTTCAACATCTAGATAGATGGCATGTCGACTCAAAATCGTAATAAAACATACTGCCTCTGCTTTTCGTCCACTTTGAACATTGTGTATTATCTATGTATGACTTTCTAGAATGACAATTTGAGTTTATAGTTCATAAGATGTATGCATTGATCTTGGATGTCCGCATACAAAGTTATGTACTGTGTTTGCTTACTGCTAATTTAATATTTTTGCCATTTTCATTTTTATTATTTTCATTTATAAATTTCTGTTTTACTTATTATTATTATTAGTATATAGTAATGTAATCAATTGTACACCTCCTATAATTGGAAAGATCTCTCTGTTGGAGGAAATACATAAATACACAGGAAAAAGTTGCTTGGTATTAGATCAAGAGAATATTGTGGGTACGGTAATATTACAAAGTAACATGTAGCAACTTCCACAGACGCTGCTTCAAATGCAACAGCGGATGCATTGTAAGCAAGAAGATGAATTCCTTTGGTGAGCAATCGTGATGTTTTCGCTTAAAAGCATCTCGTAATTTCCTCAGAAGCCAGCAGTAGTATGTGCTAATAATATCACCCATTTGAAATTGTAGTCTGTAAGGATGACCCCGCGACAATCCTCAAACAAACAAACAAAAGGAGAGAACATGATCTTACGAGCAGACTTCTGCACCATTTCTTTTTGTGGGGAGGTGAGAAGGAGTGCTTCCACTCCTTGCTCATTTCTTTTGTCTCAGGATCTTATAGATCTAAATTCTATTATTATTTGCATATGCAATAATAAACGCATTACATACATATGGAATAAACATATATTGCATTGCAAGACACTTTATTTTTTATCTTCTACAATGCTTTAATGTTCGATTGAAATACTATTTAAAATGATACATACATTTCAGGAATTAGAACAATAAACTTTATGTTAGAATACACTTTCAGTCAGTATGAGAACATGACATTTTCTTATTGCTGTTTATTACGTTATTTCTTACTCCTAGTTTTTCGTATGGTAAACGGCAAAACACTCAATACACAAAGACACGTTACATTTCATACAAAAGGTCCGCGGTTTGCCTTTGCAGTTTTCTTGCTGACATCTCCTTTTGCTTTTCCCTCTTCCCAGAAAAGTGGTTTCTTCCATCAAATCTAATGTCATCTGGTAGACGAGGAAGTTGGGCTTTGGATTTGGTTCTTGATACAACTGATGTAGAAAGTGGTCCTGGAGATTCTGTCTTGATCAAGGCCAAAACAATCGTTCTAAAGTTTAGCATAGTAATTGGTTGCGAACTCACCCTTTTGTGTAACGGCCAAGCGTTGACGATAGCCGTATCAAGCATTCGCACGAATATTGGCCAATACCATTTTCTGCCACGGATAGAAATTTGATACTTTGATACCAGCCAATCATGCAAATCAACCCCTCCCATATTCTTGTAATTTGCAACGAGTTGAGGTTGCGGAATAGTAATTTTTTCCTTTCTTTCACGGGAATATATTCTGGCTTGTTGAGTAGGATTTATCTCATCGTAATTTGTTACTAAGGTGACACAATTGTTGTCATTCCATTTTACCACTAAAAGTTCGTTTGTTGAATCAAATCTGAAGTCATAGGCTCCCCTTCCTTTCTTTTGGAGCTCCTTGTATCTTGCAAGCGGACATTTTTTCAACCTATTTTCACGAACAGTTGCTGTTGCTTTGAATTCTAACGAACTAAGTTCACACATAAGTTGGAAACTAGTGAAACAATTATCAAAAATCATTCGTAGGAGAGCAGGTCACTTACAATAGTGATAAGGTTTTCAACAACTTCTGTTCCATGTGGTATCCTATCCTTGTTATCGTCAGGTACACGTCCACAATACAAATTTAAACTGAAGCATTAACCATCAGCTCCGCATATAGCCCAAAAACTTGTAACCAAATTGAATTGGCTTTCCTTTCATGAATTGTTTCAGTCTGTGGTGGCCGAAATATTTTACGATCATTTCGTCCACTAAAAGATGCTTTTCGAATACATCGAATTTCTGAAAACCTGAATTTAGCATATCGATCAATGGTCGAACTTTGAATGTCTTGTCAAAATTTACATCATTGTTGTCGTTGAAATGTAGAAATGATTTCAACTTCTGAAATCGATTTCTTGGAGTTGACTGCGATACAACGGAAACACTTAGGTCTTCACTCTGACAACAATATAGTTTCTGTTGTGGCAATCTATTGTAACCTGAAAGGATAAGAATACCGAGGCAAACTCTAAGTTCTTCCATTGAAAACACAAACTTGGTATCATTCCTGATAGTAGTAGCATAGAGAACACTTTCCTTTACAATATACTCTAACACATCAAACGTTATGAACTCTTCAAAAATTTGAAGCGGACTATGGCTCTTTAGTTTGTCCTTGAGATTCTGAGATGCTACTGCAGCATCATCAGAGTCACTATTCACACTTTTTCGAATAATACGGTTCTTTCTTCCTCCATGTAGGCGTTTCATACTCAAAAGTACATTTGATATTCGTGGACAGATTATCGTCTTGGTTATTAGCGCATAGATGATCAACAACAGAACTCGAGTTCTCCCGAACATCGACAACGTCCACTTCACCAGTGTCCTCGTCATTTCCTTCGTCTTCGTCTGTAATATCACCTGTGGCACTTGGCGAGAGAATAGTAACAACAGCATCGCTTATGGTTTCTGCTCAATCAATTCGAACTAACTCATCAGCAATTTCTTTCACTTTTAGGAACCTCTGATAACGATATCCTAAATTGTGTACAGTCATGGCTACTGGGCATAATATAGCTGGGTACCTTTTTACTTTATACCTTGGAAGCACAATTATCATAAATATAAGGACAGTGATCAAAACAACTGTTACGAGACGTTTGTATACATCCAACAAAAGCAGTTTCCATTGACTTTGTATTAAAATTCCGCATTACAAATAAACAGTAATTTATTTTTCTTTATTTAACTGATAAGTAATTTAAAGTAGTTAAAAGCTTCTGTGTAAAGACTTAGTAATAATCAACTAATAGATGTAGTGCCATCTGTTGACCACAATGCAAATTAAATGAGAACATGCAACATAATAGCAGTAGAGAACGCACTTTAGCATTTAAGGGAAAAATGTCATTCAGGAACCCACTGTCCTCATTGGAGGACACCGATTTATTTTAAGTGTTGGCGGGGGAAAAAATGACATAATTAAAATAGCCAAGTATCCGAATGAAAATTACAATCCCTCTAGCATGTGTTCGATTATAGCTCAGTTGCTTGGGAAGCTTCACCAGAACAAAATTAAATTTATAATTAATACATGAGAGAGCACTTTAAACGGGCAAAATATATTTTCGCATTGAGATGAAATGTAAGTATATTTTCGGAGACCATATATTATTTTAATCTCTCTAACTCTTCTTTGAGCATATTAAATATATAAAAGACCTAAAAACGTAGTACATTTTATGAAATCGTAACTTAAGTAGACTGTCCTCATTTGAGGACAGTGGGATCAAACGGGTTAACCTATTGTACCAGTTACACGAGAAATGTCCAGAAAGTAACAGACGTTTTGAAATTATTTTAAAAAAAAGTAGCAGAATGAACAAACCAAATTATATTACAAACCTTTGACAGGTACACACACAACTTATTTTTCTACATAATCGTTATGCAAATTAAGGCACTTATCACACAGTGGCACAAGTTTTTCAATAGCATCGCGGTAGAAATCTACCGCCTGTGATTTCAACCACTGTCTCACATGCAGTCGGCGTCAGTATCAAAGTGTCGTGTAGCGAGCCATGTCTTCATTATTGGGAAGACGTGATAGTTGCTCGGCGCCAAATCCGGGCTGTATGGTGGGTGATCAAATACCTCCCATCCAAAACCATCCAAGAGCTCTAGGGTATGCTTGGCCGTGTGTGGACAGCCCTTACTCATTATTCCATGTCCGTACACTTTACACAGTTGACGATAGATTTCAATTGGTTTATGGTTTTCTTGCCAACAAAAACCTAATCACAGAACGCACCTCACAAGAGGCGGGATTTTCTATTGCAGCGCACATTGTAACACGTTACAGAAAGCACAGTACGAGCGTCACAGTCCTCACGTTACTACAGCTGGATGCGTACTGAGTGTGGCAACGTTCTGACATCAAGATGGCGACTCTATCCTCGTCCACTGCCGCGATAGGCCAAAACGTCTGGGACTTTCTGGACAGCCCTAGTATATTAATATTTTACAGTGCTGTATTTTTGCCTAAGTGCTGTTCGTAGCACTTGAAATAACGCTATGACTATTATTATTCTTTTATTACTATTTTAAATTACAGAACTTCAGGAAAATCAATACCAATCCGCTGTAAATCTCCCCGAAGTATGTAAAGTGAGAAGTTAAGATTTTAAAGTGGCTTGCCTTGTTCGCTCCTCCGTCAAAAGGCTGTGGAACAAATTGAACATGTTTAACTCCATTAATTCCTTCCAACAGCTGGATTTTCCTTGTCAACGTCCACGTATCTAAGTTATACAATATCAAGGTTGGATGGAAACCTGCACATACCATGGCTCGGCCATCTCTGAAATAATAAATCAAATTTAACACAACATTTACGGCACTGATGTCTACATTATACACATGCTCCAAACACATACTGCTTACACATAACAGAACTGCTAATTTGTAGTATCTAACAAAATGAAACGTACAAACTTCTTTAGTCCAAACTTAGTATTAAGGAAGCCACAACCATATCGCTAATCGAAATGAACGTTCTTGAATCTCATTACATCAGAACCTAGCATCCTAAGTTAAATTGGGAAACTGGTAACTGTGATAAAAACTGAGATGGTGATAAATTTATTCAGAATTTTGAGTTTCACTAATGTCAATCCGAATTAGCATTTTTCTTCTTTCTTTTCGTTTTTGCTCAGTTATATTCCATGCAGTACTGTACAAAGTATTGTACTGCTTCGGTTTGTGGGGCCGCGGTGGCTCAGTGGTAGAGCGGTCACCTCCGGTGCACGGGGTTCTGGTTCGATCCCAGCTCTGTGGGCCTTGTGGTGGACAAGCACCGTATGCATGGGTTTCCTCGGGGTTCTCCCGTTTCCTCTCACTTTCTTCAGTCCACCATTTGATTCATTTTTCATCTTCATCGTCCCTTTTAGCCTAGCCGGCATAAAAGTGGGACGTGAAACTCAAAGATTTCATTTTTTTTCTGCTTTGGTTTGTTTTTCTTTAAAAAATAACTCTTGGTCAACTAATTTTTAATAGAATAACTCTTGTTACTATGCAGTGTATTAATCCCGGCGTTCTTCCTCTATTTGGTGTCCGAAGACGTGAGCAGTAGGAGAAGCTCTCGAAAGCTTTTCACCTTGTTAAATACTACGGTATATTACAAGTGTGTCATTGTGTTAGGTTGAAGACATATGTCTCAGATTCTTTTTATACTACAGATATTTGTTGGTAAGTTTAAAACATATTCAACAAGATCAATATTTCTCTTTCCCGTCGAAAACGAAATACACTGATACTTTTCTGCTGTCTTGCGTCTTCAAATACTTTTTATCACTTTTTTCTCCAATTTTTAATAAACTTATTGTTCCCAAACTATAAATCGCTGAAAGACTAAACTTTAGAATTTTAGAATTATAAGAGTAATCTTTTTTTGATGTAGCATTACTGTCTTATAAAGTTCCGCATAAATATCAAGATCATAGCACGCCCAAGTCTGAAGTCAGATAATATGACAACACCATCGAAGAAACAGGAAGATGAAGTCTCCGTGAGAATTTACTTTTGGAAATGACTGACACGTAAGACGATTGATGCATTTTTTTTTTTTTTTTCAGTTCTAGTTTATTCTCTTTTCCTCTCTTATTCCTTCAAAAAGTTGATGATGGACGTCATGTAGTTTGAAACGTAGTTGTTTCCAGACACACACGAGTGATAAGTGCGAAGGTCATTCTACATTTGTTTGTGAAAAACCACTCATAAACACCAACAGAATAAAATTAAAAAGAAGTACCCTGATAAAATCAACGATAAGCCCATGCAGTGTAAGAAGGGATTAACTCCAAAAACTTGGCTTTCAAAACCTATTGAGTTAACGATTAGCCTCCATGATTGTAAAAACATTATACTATAAAAATAGGCTTTTACCTAATAAAATATATTTAACGTCAAAGAAGAGCAAAAAAGTAAAGAACAGGTGATGCAACCATTTACAGCATTTACGAATATTTTGTACTTTGTATTTCTAAAAATTTTTCTCCTTTCTTTTGATTCAAAGAAATACAAGGTAACTCCAAAATTTCTTGTTCCAGAGCAGTGATAAACAAAGAGCAATACAGTGGACGGCACGTACCTTTAGGTTTCGAATCTCCATCAACACCCAACAAAATGTCGAACCTTTTACTAACGTTTCTGCAGCTGCACAACAACATTCGCTGGGGTTGTGGATGCAAAGAAATCCGTAAGTGCGTTCCGCAGGCCTCCGTCATTTGCGAAGGATCTCCCACGCAAATAGTTGTCAAGGGAATGAAACAGGTGTTAATCTATTAGAGTAAGATCTGATGAATATGGTGCACAGCACAGTGTCTTCCAGCCAAGTTGTTGAAGGATCCCCAAGGTCCTCTTTGCCATATGTGGCTTGGCACTGTCGTACAAGAAGAGCCCATCTTGCGATTCACCAAAGCCGGCTCCTTCTGCCTCAAAGCATGGTGCACCCTTTGGAAAGGCTGAGAGTAGAGGTTAGCAATGATGGTCTGATCAGGTGGACGGAGTTGCCGCACCATTTGCCGACAATTCCACCATACAGAGAGTGTAGCCTTTCGTAGGTGGACAGATGATCTTGAGACGCGAAGAACACGGTCACGTGTCGACAACCAATGTCTGGTATGCTTGGGAATGTCATAGAGGACCCACTTTTCGTCCCCACTAGGCAAGCCATCAAAGATGGATATATGCAGGTGCCGAGTGAGCAAGAACTCGTTGTTCCTTATTGGCTGCCGACGAAGTGTGGAGTACCCACTTTCTTAACTTGTGCGACTTCCCTATCCCATGCAGGTGCAGTATAATTATTTCAGCAGAAACATGGAACTTGTCTGCACGTTCATCACACGTTAGACCACTATCCTCCTCGGTGGCTGCTTTCCGGGTCTTGTCATCCAACACATGTGGTCGTCCACTGCGAGGTTCATCCAAAAGGTTCACATCCCCCGATCGGAATTGCTGGAACCAATGGCTGGCAGTGCGTTCATTCACGACATTCTCCCCAAATGCGTGGCATATGCGGCGACTTGATGCGGTAATTGACAGGCCAACTTAAAGTCATACAACAAACACGCGAACAAGCTGCTTCCATACCTCCATTTCTCTTCAACAATAGACAAGCTGACTGATGTGCGCAACGTGCCTGTATTACTGAAGGTAAATGGTCAGAGTAACTCCCGATACCTTGGCAGGTACGTGCGTCATTTAGTTCCCTCTCTGTGAGGAAATGAATATTAATGTAACATCAAAAACGGCAAGAACTTTTCTGTTACCCTGTAAATATGCATACATTTTGCCAGACGCTGATCCAGTGGGTTTCCAAGGACAAAATTTGTCCGAGTATACGAAATAATAATCTATTTACTTGGGGAAGTTTAACCTTCAAAAAGCAAGTCAGAATCAGCAATTCCGGTGTCGTACGTAGTTAATAAGCCTTCAGATTGACACATTCCAGAAACTTCTGTACCACGAACTCAAATGAATTCTATCTTAGTCATATCCTTGAAGAGAGACATCAAAGGGACAATTACACAGTTATGAAAAGTAATGCCTAACCAGAATACTACCGAAAGTAATAAAAAACTTTGCTTGAAGGATTTTGCTGGACAGTTTTAAGAAAACCGAGAACTAAGTCACAACTTCTGTCGTCATGCCTCACATTTTGTTTATTTCATCAGTTACAATCATACCAGTGATTTTATAAAGGCTCAGTGAATCTACACTGACCATCAAGAAGATTTACGCCAAGCAATTAGAAGCAGAGAACATTAAGATCTTCAAGACAAAAGATCCGCGGATCGACCCCAGGACGACTCCATTTTAGTAATGCTGCGGAAATCCCAGACCGAATGAGAACTAAGCTGCCAGTTACTGTTTCAAGAGGACGAAGAAACGGAATTACTCAAACCAAGACGAAAAAGAAGACTGTATGCACACAGGGGCGTCATTTAGGGGGGCAGGAGGGGGCAATTGCCCCTCCTAGAGTTTGAGAAATACATATACTTTGATATATTGTCCACTAATATACTAGTACAAAAAGTGAAAGTCCTATGTCGGTGGTGCTCTTGCGTTGCCCCCCTCAAGTGAAGTCTCAAATGACGCCCCTGTATGCACAGTCTCTGTTCTACTTTCAGACAGACTTTATGCACGAGAAAAGACAGTTATCTCTTTCGCGAGTGATATTTATCTAGTAACTGAAATGGACTTCGGACAATCAAGATTTAAATTTTCCTGTTGGACGTCATATGCAGAACATAAGATAAATAGGATGTCTCGAGAAATTTTTACCTGAGATCCTGAAGATTTTTTTTTTTTTAGGCTTATTTTTATTATTTTTTGGCGGGCTTACTTTTGCACCTAGAAAATTGAAATTTTGCACAAACCCTCAATGCACCGATTAGTATTTTTCAATTTTTTCAGATCTCTGCGTTAACACATGGGGCATCCAGGGGGGCAAAAAAGGTAAAATGAGGAGTTTTTTTTTTTAACCCAAAAATCCCTTTTTTCGGAATTTCCCGCTTCAGATACATGATGGAGACGTGCAAATGATACAGTTTGAAAGGTAGTTCCATTCTGAAGAGAATAAGGTCCAAAACATGACCCTAGAATAAATAGAGATGTCTCCGC
The DNA here is from genome assembly GCF_964235325.1 of Thermobia domestica. Lineage (NCBI taxonomy): Eukaryota > Metazoa > Arthropoda > Insecta > Zygentoma > Lepismatidae > Thermobia > Thermobia domestica. The sequence continues at coordinate 2,018,410 of NC_137454.1, read as the reverse complement.
AAGTCTTTTACCTGAGATCCGGGTCTCTTGGGTAAACTGGAGCATTCTGAGGCTCATTGGTAAATATTTTCTCCCTCCTTACTATTCAAAATAGAAGGTTGAAATTTTGTGCACACATTTAGTACACCCTTAGTATTTTTTCAGTTAATTTTGAGATCTGTGCGTTAACACAGGGGAAGGGGGCTCAAAATTTGAAAAAAAAAATCTTAAAAAGTCCCGATTTCTCTCAAAATTTCCCGCCTCAGGGACATGATAGGTAATTGTAAAGGCTGTGCCATTTGAAAGGCTGTTCTATTCTGAAGAGATAAGGTTGAATCATGATCCTAGGATAAATAGGGATGCTGCTATAGCCGCTTGACTGAAAGTCTACAATTTACCTTAAAGAAGCCAGAATTTAAAAGGGTTAATACTATTATTTATTTATTTATTTATTTATTGAACAATTTCCCAGATACAGCATAACTTTGCCATTTTACACAGGGACATGCTAACAAAAGAAAGAAAAAAACAAGACAACAATAACAACAACATAGAAAAAAAGAGTGTAAAAGTAAAACTATTCCGTCAAAGCTCGTTTAATTGCTCTTTCAAACACTGGGTAGCTCGAAAAAATGTCCACATCAGTTGTTACTTGATTATAACTGTTTGGTATTCTATAAAAAAGAGACCTCTGTATAACAGCCAACCTAGGACGGGCAAGATGGAATAGGTGGGTATTCCGAGTGATGCGGGAAGGGACACGTAAGGATAGTTCCTGAAGTAATATTTCCGATCTTAAGGTTCCATTAACTATTTTATGTAGATATTTCAGGTCAGAGATAATTCTGCGTACATCAGGAGTCTGAATATTAAGATGTCGCAAGAGCTCCTTCTTAGATAATATTCGAAGTGCAGGAACACGAAATCGGACTATAGCAATGAAGAAATTGAGAACAGAATCAAGTCTGGAGAGATGTGTAGGTGCTGCCATGGCCCATATGGGGGAGCAGTATTCGATCTTGGGCGCTATTAAAGTCTTATAAAAAGTTGCTAATGAAGAAACAGTGCGTAGTTCGGTGAATCGATAAAGAAGTCCCAACATGCGCATTGAATTCTTTAGTATTGAGGAGATGTGGTCAGAGAAGGTGAGTTTTGAATCAAAGATGACACCAAGATCGTTATGACTAGCAGAATGTGTGATAGGAGAATCGTTGATATGGTATGTGGAGGGAACAGGAGACTTTTTCAAAGTAATAGTAATACTGTCACATTTCTTACTGTTGAGTTTCAAGTGCCACATTTCACACCAGCCTGTAAGGTAATTTATGTCTTCCTGTAGAGCAATTGTGTCATGGAGACACGATATTTCTCTGTATAACTTACAATCGTCAGCAAAAAGCAGAAGGCCACTAGGTTGAGCTGATAAGTGCGTGTAGAGATCATCCATATACAGGACAAACAGTAGAGGCCCAAGTACACTCCCCTGAGGCACCCCTGAGATCACGGGTTGGGGGTTAGAAGTCGCCCCTGAAAGAACAACTCTCTGTTTACGGTCCTTCAAATAGCTTGTGATTAGAGAGATAAATTTGCCATGTACATTAAATCTATTGGAGAGTTTATGAAGAAGATGAATGTGACTGACAGAATCAAAGGCCTTCGAGAGATCAAAGTAGATAACATCTAATTGAGTATTGTTATTCATACATTTGACTGCAAAGGAAAGAAGAGTACTTAAGTTTGAGAGACTTGAGCTTTTCGGTAGAAAGCCGTGCTGAGAACTATGGATGTAAGGTGAGGTGAATTTAAGTAGCCTGTCTTTAATTATTTTTTCGCAGATAATTGATATTACAGAAAGAAGAGATATTGGCCTATAGGAGGATACATGATCTTTAAGCCCTGATTTATATATTGGGGTCACGTGAGCCAGTTTCCAACTGGTGGGATAATACCCTTCCTTGAAACATCTATTGAATAAGACAGATAGAGGAACCGCAATAGCTGAAGCAGTTTTGTTGAGAGAGGACTAATTTTATCAGGTCCAAGTGATCTATGTGGAGATAACGATAGCAAGAGAGCCAGAACTTCGCCCGGGGTGGTAGAGAGAATGGATAAGGTGTCCGAACAGATGGGGTGGAGAGGGGGGAGATGGGTTGTAGAGGAAAGGGAAGTAAATGTTTTGCAGAAGTAGTTATTGAAGAGGTCTGGTCTTTGATCATCACTCGCTTCAGTATTTTCATCTTGAATTGTTGCCGGTATGCCCGGAGATTTTGTTCTAGATTTAATTACAGACCAAAAGACTTTAGGATTACTAACAGTAAAATCACCAATTGAGTCCATGTATTCAAAATATTTACGTCGCTGTACCTTCTTGGCAAGACTTCTAATTCTAGCAAAGTTTTTATATGTGTAGTCACTCGGATGTGATTTCCATAGAGTCCAGGCAAGCTTTTTGTTTTTAAGAAGGTCACGAAGTTCATTGTCGTACCAGACCGGAAACCTGTTCGATTTTGATGCTTTCACCGGCACAAAGTCCTTTATGGCTGAGTGGACAACGGATGTAAATAAGTCCACAGCGTCGTCAACAGTTCCTACCTCTAACAAACACCAAGGAAACAGTTCAATAGCCCGGCAGATGTCACCCCAGGGGGCTTTCTTCCATAGAAGTTGTGACCTACTTTTGAGGGGCTGGTTTGTAGTAGTGGAGGGGAGGAAATCGAAAGAAACATCCAAGGAATCGTGATCCGAGGGAAAAAGATTTCTGCATGGGACAACACAACGAGGTTCTAAGTTAGAAAGAATGTAGTCAAGATTGCTATTATTGCGGGTATTATGCATATTATGTTGACCTAGACCAAGTCCATGAATAAAATTGTCCATGAAATAACTGTCGTTTCCATCTTTAGCGACTCCATGCTTGCTGTCCTGCCACGTGATAGAAAGGTTGAAATCACCCAATAGGATGACGTCACCGTGTGACAACGCATGTAACAGTGAGTCATGGCATGCTTCTAAGATGTGCTGGGGGGTGTTCTTGTGCGGCCTATAGAAGCATCCAATAAACACAGAACGACGCTTTGGAATAAATACTTCCACCCATATAAGTTCACAATCCCGTTCGAGATCCAGTCTTCTCTTGCTCTTCCACTTATTATTTACACAAATCATCACTCCACCTCCACGAGTTATGCGGTCTTTACGATAAATGGTGAAACTATTAGAAAAGCTAATTTCACTGTCGTTCACTGATTCATTCAGCCACGATTCGGTCACTGCGAAACAATCCAGTTCCCTTATCTCACCTAGGTTCAATGAGCACTCAAGTAATTTGTTTTTAATGCTACGAACATTTTGATAATATATATTGAAAGCATTAGTGTAATATGGACAGGGTGGGCCAGGGTTTACGTGAATATCACCACAAAGGAGGAGAAAACAAACGAGAATGAGGCACTGTTTTTTTGCTTTTGACTCATACCTTGTCACAAAATCACTGGTAGTTCCTCCGTCACTGTTAGCAGTACCAGAGAGAGCACATGGCGGTCCTCTTGATATGAAGGCAGCAGCAATAAAATGAAATGATCTTCCACTACACTTCAGTCCATGTTTCATTGGCAATGCTTCATTTGGGAAAGTCACAGCACCGTTACTACATGAAGACAGTAGAGCACGCACATAAACACTACACACAACCACGAGAAAAAGATAAACAATAAGAGCACCACTTTGCATCGACTTCGAGCTAGACGCCATCTATTACATTCTTACTGTGGCTTCTGCAAATAATGTTAAATCTATAGGAGTTGTTAACCTGAAGACTCAATTTCGAAGATCACTAAATTTTTTATGAGAGTCAAGCCTCATTTTTTTTATCCAATCTAGGAATAACAGAGTCACATACATTGGACTAGGAGCTAAAACAAAACAAGGCTAGAGTCACACTTTCATGGAGGACTTGAAACTCATCGACGTCTCCTGGGAAGATGCTGAAACTGTTCTAAAAAAAAATAAAGTTACTGAAGAGTTTGCTGCCCAATGTGCTTCGTGCAGGACCTGATGATGAAAATTATACCTAGTGTCGAAAAGGCATTTACAAATATTAACAACATGTTCAGAGCATTGAAGGATCTGAAAGTGGATTGCAGAGACAGAAGAATAATATAGCAACTTTACAGGAACCAGAGAGCTGTTATAGGAAGATATCAAAAGGAAGTAAGAATAAGTAAAGAAGTAAGGCAAGGATGTGGACTTTCACCCCTTCTGTTCAACGTCTATAAAGAAAAGGCTATGAAAGAATTCTTTGATAAATACGAGAAAGGCGTAAAAGTAAATGGTCAGGTTTTCAGCACAATAAGATTTGCTGATGACATAGCATTAATAGCAGAGAACGAAAAGGATTTGCACAAATCACTTTCAAACTTAAACGACCAGCTGGAGAAAACATGTATATAAAGATAAACCAAAGTGATAAAATACACAAGACCAGGACATCAAGGGGCAAACGTATGGATAGAAAGAGAAAAAAATCGAAGACGTTATGACGTTCTCCTATTTAGAAAATCTAATATCCTCGGACGGAAGAAGTGAAAAAGACATAAGTTCCAGAACAGCGCAGGCTAAACAAGCATTCAATAGGAAAAGAGGACTGCTAATATCAAGAAATGTGTCGTTGGACGTTCAAAAACGATTTATTAAGACTCTGATATGGAGCGTGGCGCTTTACGGATCAAAGACATGGACATTAAGAAAAGCTGAAATATCCAAACTGGAAGTATTTGAAGTGTGGTGTTGGCGCAGAATGCTGCGCATATTATGGACCGAAAGGAAAAGGAATGAAGGCGTACTAAAGGAAGCTAATGAAGGACGACAGATCACAAAGATAATAGGAAAAAGAAAAGACAGCATGCTTGGCCATCTTATTCGGCACTCCTATTGGATCACCGTGCTGATAGAGAGAAAGGCAGGAGGAAAAGCAGGAAGAGGAAAACCAAGGATAGAATATCTAGATGCAGTTATGAAGAAGAGACCTTATCAAAGTATAAAACAGGTTTCCCAAAGGAGGGAAAAAGTTTTGAACTGTCCATGTTGCCCACCAACCTATGGTTGAGGTGAACAAGAACCACCCCCATAATCTATAATATAATAATATATAAGAAACTGATTCTCGTTGTTTTTGGCAGCACGAGAAAGTAATCGAGTCCGTGACTGTTTGTTCACGTTGTGGACACAAAACAAGTCAGTTAACAATAAACTTCATTCTTAACTGAGTTTTCTCATGTAAAGAAGAGGTTCTATTACTTCAAAAGGTTCTATTACTATTATTACCTTGTGAAGGCAATCGACTTCAAATGAAGGTTTTGCCAACCTTCTGGTGTCAGTTTCTTCACACACTCAAAAGAATCGAAGTTCCATACGTACATCACGTCATCTTGAAAGCACGCTAGGATATGATCCGCCGGTGGCATGAACAAAATCTGAAGAAAGAAAAGATAAAGAAGAAATAAGTGATGTCATCGTTTTCTTCTAAAGTAACCACTAAAATCACTAGTCAGTACTGTATGTATTTCTTACGCACATAGGGCCTCAGATACTATGAAAGCTGTATTGCTAATAGATGAACTAAAGTGACGCCATCAATTGCAGACTGAATATAAAATCCATGCTAAATGCCAAAACGAAAATATTGAGTAAACAGCCGATATGTTACTTCAGAAGTAATGGGACATATAGGCACGCGCATTCTTCTGGGGATTGTTTGAACTACTTCCACAGTGAATACTAGATAGCCCGTTTTTCGCTGAGTAGTGTTAGGCACATAGGCCACATTTTTACATTAATCAGAACTTTTCTATTTTTGGCACTTAGCACGACTTTTATATTCAGAGTACAATTCATCTTTACAGTGTTACCATAGGTAAGAGATGCCTCCCTTCTTTATCCACTTAGAAATTTTTCACAAACAGAAAAGTTTACCATCTTGACCTTGTACAAATATAAATCAAATCCATGAAGTGGTTAACGCATCACTACTTCGCTCTTTGTGTGTTATTTTAGAGCATTGTTTCTCAACCTGGGGATCGCGACCTCTACGGAGGTCGCGAAAATAAGCGTAAGGGATAAATATAATTAGAATCTAATACCGGAATATATTTTTAAATATTATTTTGAATTTTGTTCTGATAGACATAGTTTTATTGTATACATACTGTTAAAAACAACAAAAAATATGTCTACTAAACACTTTCAACAGGTGCAGAATTGTTTAAAAATCAATTTAAATGAAAGAGGTACGATATGAAACTAACGAGAACTGCATATCGAAATACCAGAAAATGAGATACCTGAGCATGGTGTGATTTCACTAGTGCGGCAATGTCCGGTTCAATTTTCGTGACGCACATTATCAAGTTATTTAAAATACTCAATGTCTTTTTTAAAACTGTCCAATTTTTTTTAACCTAAATTAGAAATCACTTTATATTTTTAATCATACGTCCCAAAATTAAGGGAGTTATGAAGTTTTAAAATTTTCAAACGGACTCCATTTTGAAACAGTATGACGGATCGTATTCGATATTTGTAATATAAATGAACTGACCAAATTTGGTTTTAATGAATTCGCTTTTAGGGAAGTTACTGTATCCACTATATACAAGAAACGGATTCTACTATTATAGAAATAGATGAGTATCGTGAAGTCTCCGCAATAGGTATATTAAAACTCCCACACAAGCTTATTACAAACCATAAATTATAAGGGGGTCGCTGGCAAGAAGATGTGATAAAATGGGGGTCGTGATACGAATTAGTTTGAGAACCACTGTTTTAGAGATTAGTTTGCAAAACAATTACCTTAAATTTGAAATTGGGTGCTATTGGTATAAAGACGGGCTTATCATGGGTAGGCCTACATCTCCTTTATTATCTAACATAATGATTAACCGTTACGAAACTAAATTATTAGGTAATGCTGAATTTACAAGAACGATTATCAAACACTTCCTCTTGGAATAATTACCTGGATTCAGAAATAAAGTTGATACATGAACTAGAGAGAAACAACATAAACTTCTTTGATGTTACTTTTTATAGAATTTTTAGTAAGTTCCAATCAAAAACACATAGATAACTATCAGCAAGTGATTTCTTTGTTCACAAAACATCAAGTCATCCATGCCAGATTCATTTGCATAAACATGTATACTAGAGCGTATAAGTTGGTGACACTCCAAGATCTTATAGAGGAACTTAAGGGAATTACTAACTTAGGTCCTGTTAATGGTTACAGTTTAATGACACTAAAAATATGGAAACAGCATGTCCCTAATATTTTCAGAAGCTTGAATAATGGAATAATGAAATTTAAAAAAAGAAAAAAATCCGAATCGAGAAGGCGTCTTAATAGGTTTAATTTCCCAACAAAACAGCAAAAACGTATAGTCTTAAAGATAGCTTGAAACACTTACGAATATGAGAAGGTTACGGCAATATAAAACTTATTTTGTAGAGAAACAAATTTTAAGCACCATTTACGAGATATCTTGTACATGCGATGTTACCTACACAAGAATGACCGAAAGAAATACTTTATTAGCTCTAGATTTAAACAACATATAAGGGAGTCTCGAATGGACAAAGAAGCTCTTGCAGGTTTATCAAAGCACTTTGAAGTTACCAAACACCCGATACAAAATTTGGAAGTTTTATACTATGCTACCTCAAACGTCGAAATAAATATATCTGAAGTATATTACATTTCTGAACACTGAATACTGAACATCGATAAACGGACACCTGATAGGAATTGAGACGGCATTACTACTATTATATCAACAAAAAAAGCATAAAATTTTTATTATACAACCATATATTTTAGATATACATTATACACTCTGAATTACATGAATTGAAATTTGACTATATGACTTGAATTTAAACTGGCTACACTGTGCACATTACGATTCAAATTAATGATCTGATGAGTTAGGACTACGTTCTGATTAAGAAAACTCCCTCAGGCGGAAATCCTAAATACAAATAATAAAGGTATTAGTAAAAATGTTCGTGCAGCATCCTTAGGATATGAATTCATTGTATACACAGTAAAATAATAAGAGCAACAAACACATATTATACTGAGTCAGAAATCCCGTTTTATCATAAGAAAAACTCTGAATTTTCTTCTGGCGGAATATCATAAATCATTCAATATGCAGTGAAACAACAAATCTACATACAATATAAAATACTAAACACGTGCAAAAGATTTTAGGAAGTATATATAAAACTACTACAACTACGAACTACATCAACATAACATTTAGATTGGCTATACTCCAACGAATCACTTAAACATCGTTACTGATGGAATTCCATAAAAAAAAATATTACAACAAAACTGGAAGAAAAACAAATATTGTTACTTTTGAATAAGAAGATAGAATATTTAAAATTCAATGAAATTTCACTTCATCTAAAATTTAAAAAAAAAAAAAAACGTTAGGAAAAATTGGTGCTTGCAGAAATTCTCATATATATATAAGCTACAGGGTGTCTGATAAGTTACTTCTTATTTTTAAATTTTGTCACTGTAATTTGTTTATTTCTAATGAACCTTGCATATTTAGAAAGAACAGCATCTGAATTTTTGTTTTGTTTTTGTAGTTTGAGTTGAAATGCCACCTGTGTTAAACGTGGAAGAGCAGGCACGAACAGCAGCTCGATATGAGGCCTGAGGACCTATTGTTCGAGTGCGAATGTGTTGCAGGCTCGAACGAGGAATCCATGCAACAGTGAATACAAGCACCAATTAAACATTGCCACCAAAAGCTGAGCCCAAAGAACTCAACGAGTCAGGGAGCTCTGGAATTCATCTCACACGCTAAATAGTTATCACCGTTCTCAAAAAAGGTCTCCCTTTCAAGCCACAGAAACAATATTACAAATAACCTTTATGTCTATGGCAGACGCATGGAGTTAGTAGAAAAATTCTTCGCATGCTATGGTGACTGGCCCGAACTGTTTGACAACGTTTTCTGAAGTGATGAGGCAGTATTTCATGATGGTGCATTTGTGAAGACACAACAGCTATTTCTAGGCGCCTGATATCCGAACATATGTATTGAAAAAACATAGGTATTGAGGGTGTCCGAAATTAACGGTATGGTGTGGTTTGACGTCATCTGCTGTTGTTGACCCTTTCCTTATGCGAAACGCAATGAATGAAGAAAGATATCTGGATATGCTCAGAATTCGTGTGTGGATTGTAATTTCAGAGCGTAACAAATCACAGCTTTTTTTTATGAACAATAGGATTAGGATTAGGAATTAGATTTCTGGGCTTTTGGCATCTAAGGCCATGTTAGCCCGTCACGTATGAAGGATGACGTTCCTCGGCGAGAACACCATCCGGGGAAAGGAAAGGAAGAAAGCGGCCTGGGACCTATAAGTTAGGTACCACCTCGGCATTTGTCTGGTGTAAATGAGGAAAACCCAGAAAAACCTCATTCAGGGTGGCTGACCTGAAAAAGCGTTTTACACTTCTTTGACCGAGTGACCCCACCGAGAATCGAATCCGGGACCGCTCGCACCGAAGGCGAGAGCGTTAGCGACTACGCTACGCGGGGCTACCTATGCACAATACTGTGCCCACATATTACGATAACGAAGTCCGCAAATGGTTGCATGATAATCTCCCAGATCATTGGATTCGGAAGCGTGGTGCATATAAATGGTCGGCCCGCAACCCAGATTTAATGCTGTGTGAATTTTTTTCTCTGAGGTGGGCAAAAGAGATTTGCAAGAAAAAAAAACACGCTATTTGAATGGACTGGAAGGAACAATAGCCAACTTGATCAACAACTTTTCAAGACATTTTTTTCAAGCGGCACACGCAAATGTACCAGTTCTTTTAAGGAACTATGCTAAGAATGTTGGTGTTCATCTGGAGTTGTGACAAAGTATCATACAAGACCTCAAACGTCGTTCTTTCGAAATATAATTTTACAAAAATATTTTCTTAAAAAAAAAAGTGATTTAAAAATAGGGAGTAACCTATTAAACACCCTGTGATACCTTCCCCTCTTCACTTCCTTTTAATTTACGTTTTGGTTTTGCATTTTCTTCCATTATCCCAATTAAAAGGAACAATAATTTTCCGAAATACTGAAAATTTTGTTGTTTTACAGTCGGGAAACAGAAAAGTGTGGGCTATAATTTGATATATATAATTTATTGCTGTATTATTTAAGAATGGTGAAAGAAGTTCTATATGACACTCATTATTTACCTTTTTAATAACGCTCCCTGCTTGCATAGACAGCTTATGCACTTGAATGCCTGAAATCAAGTCCCAGATAATAGCTTCTTCGGTGGAGGCAGTGAGCACCCATCGCTTCCCTGAGTGGAAGGACATCTGATTCACAGGATATTTATGACCAATCAATGTACACCTGATTGCGGCAGTCTCTGAAGGGAAAATACATTAAATAATAAAACACCCACTACACACTATCACAATTTTTTTTAAGTCTTCTTTTGAGAGTTTCATATTATCTTGACATCGTAGCTATTATCTCGAAGTGACTGGGGATAAGACGATCTACATAATGAGATAATATACCGGTTGTTTCAAACTACCCGTACACCCCTCTGGAAATCTGAATAAGTAAAATAAACACAATTTAGAGACTATATTTCATGTTTGGGTATGCTCTATCGAATCATGCTATTTTCAACTTCCGGTTTTTACCGGAAGTATGTTATTCAGACTGGAAGTTGAATTTTTTAAATGCAATATGGTACTTTTCATCATGGTACCGGATTCTGCATCAAAAACAGGAAACTTTTGTTTGAACATTTTTGTGAAAAATGCTTCTAAAAACCTTTAAATGACCTTTAAAAATCGCCTGTTTCCTGAGTGTGATATTAATTTCCAGACCACCCATACATCTCTCTAGAAATCTGAGTAATTATATTAAACAAAACTTTAGAAAATGCATTTCATATATTTCGACATGTTCTATCGAATCGTTTTACCTTCAGCTTCCGGTTTTTACCCAAAGTACATTAACTAGACCGGAAGTTCAATTTCTCTATTTGGACATTGGTAATAATCAAGACGTTGGAAAGCCAATGCAAAAGAATCTAAAGCAAACTTCACCAGATAGTTTGCAATGGGACAGAATTCAATGGCGAACGTGTGTTTCAGTGGCGACAAATATTAGACTCCTTAAAACCATGTATTACCTTAAGAATACATATCAGAACTGTATTTATCTATGAGCCAAAATGGGAAACAAATTGTTTATGAGCCAAAATGGGACGACAAATTTTCAAGGACCAGTTTCTTTTTATCTAATCAAATCAACCATCGGTTTATTAACTAAAACCGAAAGTTATATATTATGTTATTGTGGTAATTAATGTTTGCACTCCCATTTAAACATTAACTGTCTCAAATTATCTACACTGGCATTTATTGATATTCAGACGGTGGCATTGTTTTAATAGTCCAGGGCGTAAAAAAATGTTAAACACGGCCATGACACATATTGCAAATTGATTAGGACAATGAACATGATGAATAATGAATGGTAACCAGACAATATGTAACGCCTGTGTTCAAAGCGGGAATCGAACCACCAGTTTAATGTCTTAGATCGCTCCAACATGCCATTGGCGCTTAAACAAATCAGTGTTCCATCATTGCTAAACTTTGTTCATTTTCTTCTATAGTATTTAACTGTGCTTCTAATATCTTTCATATACTCATGAATAAAGCAAATGACCAATAACACCATTCGTGCATTCAATTAGATTAATTACAAGATAAATACATTCTTTGTCTGATACATACCTACGTTAACAAGCTGGACATTACAATTACAAATTGCCACTAATATTTCATGTCGTCTACTTGGAGAAAATCCCAACGCAGTACAAATTCCAAGTTTACATACATTCCAAAACCTGTAAACAAAAATTACAAATTAGAATCATTCATTCGTTTAAGATGGCAGAAAAACCAAATTCCTTTTAATACGCACAATACTCTAAGCAGCAAAGAACGTAATACAATTACAGGAATCAAAACTAAATTATTTTCTATCCCTTCTATCTACATAATACACTCCTGAAACCAAAGCTTCCTATTTTTGGAAAAGACCGAAATCAAAATATTGGAAGCTTTATACAGTCAGCGACAAAAGTTCTTCCCATTGATGAAATTAGTTTCATAAATAACTTCAGAATCGAAGGATAATTTCCAGTACAGTTTTCACTAAATTATAAAGAATGTAACGGTCATACGTCACCACCACCGTTATTCCCAAAATACCAGAAATACCACCGTTATCTAAAATTTTACCAAACGGAATGAACTTTTGTCTCTGATTGTACAAGCTAAGGAAACTTCCAAATAAGATCTCATCATTATGCTAATACGACAAATGAGTGGATAATAATAATAATAATAATAATAATAATAATAATAATAATAATAATAATAATAATAATAATAATAATAATAATAATAATAATAATAATAATTTTAAAAAAATAATAATAATAATAATTTTAAAATAATAATAATAATAATAATATCTGTTATGAAACTTTTGAGAACTCTTAATTAGATGCTTGTATTATTATTATTATTATTATTATTATTATTATTGAACTGCAAAAACTACGTATTATATATATGCACAAACACATAAGGAACGAATCAAGAATGTCCCAATAAGAACGCAAAATGTTTATTATAAACCATTCTTGTTCTCTGTTTAAGAGGCTTTGAAGATTTCATTCATTGAAGTCATATAGATATAATGCGAAAAAATAAATGAAATCTTTGAGTTTTACGTCCCACGTTTATGTCGGCCAGGCTAAAGGAGACGGTGATGACGATAAATGGATGAAATGATAGAACGAAGGAAGTGGGAGGAAGCGAGAGAACCCCCGACAAATCCCACGCACGTGGTGTTTGTCCACCACAAAGTTCACTAGGCACGAGCTGGGATCGAGCCAGAGACCCCATGCACCAGAGGTGAATGCTCTACCACTGAGCTACAGCGGCCCCTAGATACAGTGCGATAGTTGGTCATGCATCCGCACACTTAAAAATAAAAAAAGACGGGGACAGTTAGGGTTTACTAGCGAATTAAATAGCGCTCTTGCGTAACACTGAAAAGTTACTGGGTTTGAACCCCACAAAGGTTCATCCTAACTGAGGAATTTTAACGGATTTCTTCAGTTCCATCAGGAGAAACCGGAATAAAACCTTTAATATACAGGCCGACAGAGGTTCCCTTTCCGAAAATAAAATCCTTGCCGTCTTCCACGGTTCATATTTTCTCTGTTATATATTCTTCTACTTGTGTCTGAAACGCAATATTGTATAAAGTATTGCAAATGTCAAGAATCTTACGGAATACTGCAAGTCTACGTATCGCTATTGTCCTGAAATTGAGTTGCAGTTAACCACAAATATAATCAAAAATTTCGGATGACATTTAGTATCTCCCCAACTCGTTTCATGGTTCCAGAACCAAGTACCTTGTTTTCGTCTAAATTGTGATTAAGGTAAGAGTACAAGGGCCCTGGGGGCTTCTAACTCCCTCCGCTAGCTGTCCGTAGCTCAGCTATATTTTGTAAAGTAAGTAACACACTGTAAATCTTATATGTTCAAGATTGGGGGAGATACTAAATATCAGCCAAAATTTCAACTAAAGACTAATGTATGATAGCAAAATCCTCGCCATGCACTCAGTTTTCTTTTCCACATTCAATCACAATGTGTGTACCTTATTCTACAGAGCTTTTCAACAGTCTTCTCCACACTTCAATTCAATATAACTTTGTAACACAGAGAGATAATTTAATGAAATAAAGTTTATACTGCATGTCAGTGTTTAAATATTTATCTGACAACACTGGGCGCTCGGAGGATCAGGCAACTACAAGCGATGGTTTATAGTTTACATGGTTTAAGATGGCGTTAAATCAGAAAAAATTGTAGTGCTAGTTGTGATAATTAGATCAGTTGCAGTTCGTCGCAAGTTCAGATGCTTATATCTAAACAAGGTCTCAGACGTAAAAAGCATTTTTACTAGCATGCAAAGACGGAGCTCTCCCCATTTTGCTTTTTCAGTAACAAATTTTCTAGATCATAAATTCGGAACCGGGTGAATTGACAGCAGAGGATGCACACTATAGCTCCCAAAGTCGCCAGACAAGATTCCGTGTTATTTTTGCTGTGGAGATATCAGGCTTTCCAATGCTAATGAAAAAAATATAGGAAATCACAAAAATATAGGAGGTTTCGTGAAGCTGTGATAAAAGAACATTTCAATCATTTCCTGGAACATTTTAAAGGAACTTCTGTGCATTTGGAACATTTTGAAAGAACAAAGAAACTCATATAACAATATTGGTACCCATTGGAAGGAATATTTCAATTATCCAATAGGTAGCAATAAAAAAAAAAAAATCACATGGAAGTTACACCAAACATGAGGCGCGTAAGCCTGATGGCTGGCTTTCAATTCCTGGATTGTGAACTCCGCGCTCCTTGGAAGGGATGTGGAAGCATTGATAAAACCGGAGGAAGATGGAAATGACTGTTTCGGGAAACGAATTTACTGCTCATGATAACCTGGTTAGAGTCGGCCTCCGGCCAGCTGAAGCACAGAGGGGTCTTCAGCTCCGATGGAAGTATGTATAAATAACTAAATAAACAACGGCGTTCTTGTGTAACACAATGGTTACAAACAAGAAAGTTAAAAAAAAGAAAGAAAAATATATAGAGTATGTAATATCAAAAACATCCTTGCGAAGCATTTCTGTAGCTAATAAAACTGGCTGGATTTGCTTAGCTTGCCGCCAGGTGGAATCGTAGCACTGGTGTATCTTGCTTGGAGCACTTCTCACTCCACGATCCTTTGCGGTTTCCCCACCCCCAACACCAACTCCTCTATTCTGCTTCCTCCTTCCTCTATCCATTATTCTTCCTCAAGAACACCAGGAGACAGGTACAATATGAGTCGAAAGACGACCTTGATAAGTTCCAATTACCAGAACATCTTCAACTCTTGAACCGATAGGTCGTGTTAGGAGCAGTCTCCGCTGTGAATCAGGTACGATGAGACTTAGCCTTTGGGTTGAGGCTCACTGTAGCATGTAAAGTTTAATTTGAAGTCAACAAGCGGTATCATTTTTTACATAGCATGGGTTAGACAGTCTACTATTCCCCTTTCAATTTTCTTCGAATCGACTCGATCGTTTGGAATAGTCTATAGAGTAAATTGATCGACTTTAATCTTAACGTTTTATGTAATCATGACACATATAAGCAAATAGTGTCTCACATAGTTATGTTTCGTCTCTTCGTAATCGTCTTGTATAAGTATTCTAATATTGTAATAAACTCTATTCTTCTGAAATTTCTCTCCTTATTGAACTTCTCCTACAGGTAATGTTATAGTAAAACGTTTACTGGTAAGATCTAGGTACAGATAACAAACAACTGAGCTAAGACTTCGATACGTTTTCTCTTTCAGCATTACTTCATACCAGCGAATCAAAAAAGATAGGAGTATCTGAGATTAAAGATGGGATGTTCACAAATTACAGCCCCGTCTAGCTGGACGAAGAGAGAGCCAGACAGAATGATTTCCAAATCCATATAAAGGCAAAGTTCTATAATGGAAGTTGTCTTAAGTGGAATAGCGTGTGCTTCCTACTTTGCCACGAACACACACTGTGTGATTTCTATTACACCTCTCGAATACGGTGGAGTCCCCAACAGTGTGTGCAGCCAAGTCTTGTATGAACGGTGGACTCACCATACACGCAACCCAACTAAACCGTATATATATATATATATATATATATATATATATATATATATATATATATATATATATATATATATATATATCCATTACGGCTATTTCAGAAAAGAAGCGAGCGCCGGAAAGTCATTTTGGGCTTCGACGCGAATGGTGCCCTTTGAGGTATGGCGATAAAGACAAATATGCAGTGTTGCCAGATAAAACTTTAAAGACTACTACGTAGTAAACCTTCAATTCAGTATAATATCTCTGTTCATTAACAAGTTACAGTGAATTGAAATGAGGCGAAGAACTTTCAGAAAACACTGTACAATTAAAATATGAGCAATTTACGAATAAATTATTACTTTTATTAACAAACGAAACATGCTCTTTTATTCGGGCACCCTTTAATATAAAGATGACAAAGACAATTATTTAAGATATTTATTAGCAATGTTTCATATATAGAACTGAGGTTATGTTGTACGCTAAGCAAATAACAATGAAAAATAACATGCACTTCGGTAGAAAGGCAGGGCCCTTGCAAGCGAAAGCCATTAATTCGATCGCATATGAATTCGACAAGGTGAAAGAAAGAAAAAAAAAAGTATTATGTTTCCACATTAGACCTCTCTATACTTTTAGTTAAGAACTTCACATATTTAGCTTCAAGAAAGTCCATCTTTCCTCTTTGTCTTGGTAATGTATTCAGATAAGAGGAAAGCGCAGTTACAATCTGTGTGCCACTGAAAGCAGGAGTCTTGTCCAGAGATCTTAGACTTACAAGAAATTCGAAGATTAGTAATGTTGATGTGAGTGATCCCTGTCACGTGCCTCACTAATAAGGTAATTATATTAGTTGTTGTTGAGGAATAGCTCCGAAACTCTTAAGCAGACAATATCTAAGATGTAGCAATCCTGTTCAATATATATGATTTTGAATAACTGAAAATTAAAATTTCTCTTGCCTCTACACATTTCAATCACACTTCCAATTAATGATGGATCCACGGCAAAGGCGGTGGAGCCTCCCTCCCCGCAGGCTACTTTCTTCTTCCAAGCCCATGTGGTTTTGCAATACCCAGAACACGTCCTCCCTCCCCAACCAGTACCAATTTAATAGGGGTTTCTACAAATGGTAAGCACATTGAATGCGTTGTAAGGCAATCATTTAAGCACGTTATACACGGTACTTGGTACAGTTAAGTGCTAAAAGTACTGGGATACCGGTAAAGAACTAGTTAACGTCATAGGAAAATCGCAGAAAACCGGTAGAACAGCACGAAGCAATTCCAGTGCTTTCAGACTTTTGTGAATATAGTACCGCGGTGATTCCCGCAACCCGGCGGGAATTATTGGCGTTTTAGCGCGACATGCTAGACGAATGGGGTATTAGATTTTGGAAACCATCCGGACGTATCTCGCTCCACAGTGTCAAGAGTGAACCATCAGTATCATATTGAATGCATTACGACTCATCAGGAATACTGCAGTGGCCGCCCACGTGCACTGAATGATCGCGACCGGCGACGTCTGCGCATACTTGTCTGAGCAAACAGATAAGCAACATGACGTGAACTGACGTGTGTCAAGAGTCAGTGCAGCCACAGACTGATACAGACAGCCTATTTTCCCTATCATCTCATCAACTGTCGCAATGTTCTCCGTGACTACACAGACAGAGCGTCTTGGGTGTGGTGAATCTTCAAAACTTGTTACACCCAGTTTGAACTTATTTGTCTACTCGTATGCTTGTGTTGGACTCAAACAACTTTCACCATATTGCACTGCCATCGGACGGTGAATTTCGATTGGCTTCAATCCTTCAGCTAAAAGAAATCTAATGACACTTCGCTGCTGCACGTTTGGTGCAAATTTGCAAGGGTGTCGCCATCTTGTTTCACTGATTCCCAGCATCCTGTTCACGAGGTGGGCGTGGCAGGCCTACCTGATACTAGTTCTAGGACACAACCAAAATATAACAAAAAAGCACAACCTCTGTCGAAGTTTTGTATTTTCTTATTCAATTTTTCCGGTTATTTACTGAATGCACTTTTTATATAACATGTTATTACATTTAAACAAGTCGATCTTTCGAAGCCATACGGAAGATATAGCAACAATATTTTTCGTTGTTTAGCAGCCATAAAATTGTGCAAAGTACAGAAGGTTCTCACCTGTTGTCGATTTTCTGTGGCAAGTTGAGATGTTTATTTAGAACCGAAGTATTAGAATTTTCTACATGTGGATGAAACAATACTTTCTACATCAAATTGTTTCTCAACAAGACTGTACATAGTGATCAAATTAATTAAGTTTACGATGTATTTTAACGTGACTTTTGTTTAGAATGTAGCAAATTACTGATATTATATATGTAAAAATATTACGAATCATGCGAAGTTAAAGCAATTTCCTTAACAGAATAGTAAATATTTAAATTTGCCTATAATTTTTAAAAAATCCGTAAATTTTGCCGACCGTGGGATTCGAAGCCAGGCCCTGCCGATAGTAAAGTAAAATATGTTCTCCAAATCCGTACGATTAAAAGGAGAACAACTTTTGTTGCAGCTCAGTGGCATGTCTTTGAGTATGAGTGAATTGATTAAAATACTTTGGTAAACAAATCAGCAATTACTAAAGTTTACTATCCACATTTCTATAGCAATTATTCAACATAATGCACGGATTAAGAATCTACTCTACCTGTCAGCTGCCAGATCAATAATGAATAAGTTCCCCTGTTGATCTGTTGCTCCAATTCTTTCACCAGTTTCGTCAAATGCCACCTGAATAAAACGAAGACGCACTTCTCCTCTGTCTGTATATACTGTGTTATGGACCTGTAAAATTAAACTAAACCAAAGACAAAAGAATAAGTAGTAAATGAACAGGGTGTTGCATGTAACAAAAAGTTTGAGCAATTGCAGCATAAAACTTAAAAGTACTATTTAATAAACCGTCAATAGTGAATTCAAAGGAGAAACGGGACAATTTTCTCAAAACATATTTCACCTCCAGCACGACAGACATTCCATTACCAAGAAGGTAATGAATTAATCTTAAACTTATGTATTAGCCCCCAGCTTGTATATGCGACGCTCACGCTTCCGGAAAGTTTCCGTAATGACGTATAGAGTGTACATATTACAACTGCAAACGCTACTTACGTTTTTATTTAACATACTGAGAAAGCCGTATATTTCAAGACTTTCCGACCACCCAGAGTAATGCTTCTCAAATAAAAATAGACGTCGGTTTTGAAAGACTTCAACACTCACTGCGTAAATTATCTTACTTGAAGACCCCTAGATTTAAATTTAAAAAAAATGAATCTTTTAGTTTTACGCCACGTACGCTAATGGAGATGAATGATGAATAAAGTGAAAGAATTAGTGGAATGAGAATGCGGAAGGAAACGGAAGTACCAAGATAAAACCCACGGACACGACATTGTTCACCACAAACTACTTGAGCGGGGATCGTAACAGAGGTGAGAGCTCTACCACTGGGCCACTATGTCCCCCTATAGTGCCTATAGTTCTAATTGTAATTTTATATAGGGTGTTAATGGACTATACCGATAAACTGTAAGAGACGATTCCTTACATCATCATAAAAGAAAAAGTTCATATGGACCTGTGGGGAAAAGTGCATTGTTTCAGAGCTAGGGCTGTCCAAAGTCGCGAAAAAGCCAAATTTCAATAGGCCCTATTTCGAATTCCAGTCCTTATCAGCGTAAAGGAAGTCACGCATACGCAATCCAAAAATGCAATTTTCATTAATTTGCAGTGGATGTACAGAGTATTCCATACAGGATGAAATTCCCAGACATGCCATCAACCGAATTGTGAGATATGCTATGACTTTATGATTGGTCCAAAGTAGGCAAACGATAAGCCTTGCTAGCAGTGAATACAGAATCCTTTGGCGCGATGTCGGAAGTGTTAAGGATCGTCAGCAGCATGGTCTCTCGAACTCGGGAAAACACATGCTGCGATGTTTTCTTTCACACTTATAAGTGGAGAAAACGTGAAATATACCGTGCATACATCGCATCACACACACACACACACACACACACACACACAAAAAAAAATGTAGCTGCCGGTTTCTAACACTTTCGACTTCCCTCCGAACCATTGGATGTCCATTGTTGTAAAGGCCAAAGTACCTTGGACCTACTACTTCGTGGTACTTCTACTACCTTGGACCCTCCTTGAAATCAGGGTATATCTGAAAACTATTGAGAGCATATCTGAGAAATTACATCCTGTATAAAGTACCCCGTATACCTATTAAAAACTGACGAAATATGCACTTTGAATTGTGTATGCATGGATTCCTTTACACTGATAAGGACCACCATCCACAGTTTTGGAATTCGAAATAGGGCCTATTGAAATTTGGCTTTTTCGTGATTTGGGATAGCCTTAGCTCTGAAACTATGCACTTTTCCCCATAGGCCCATACGAACGTTTTCTCTTATTTTGATGTGAGGAATCACCTCTTACAGTTTGTCGGTATTGTTCATTAGCACCCTATATAAGTATACTTAAAAAAAGAAAAAAGTCATAAAAGCATAATTCCTGGAAAAGTAACTACCTGGTTAACTTTTTTCAGTTTTTCATTTTGATTTACGCATTTGCATATCAACTTAAAAATAAGTTTCTTTTCATACTTTGTGTTCATTTATTCAATTTCCCCTTATATCTAAATAAGGTTACACAGGCTAGTCGTGTGGGCTAAAGAAGACAATGATGATGAGAAATGAATGAAGTGGTGGAATGAAGAAAGGGAGAGGGAACGGGAGAGCTCCGAGAAAACCCACACATACAATGTTTCGCCACCACGAAGTCCACTTGGCGCGCGCTGGGATCGAACCAGGAACCCTACACACCAGAGATAAACGCTCTACCACTGAGCCGCCGCGGCCCAAATAAAGTTACAAATTAGTAAATAAATATCTAAAGATTTTGCAGTGCATATGGAAACGAAGTATTCATCACATAAAGAAATGAAAATAAATTACGCAAGAATGTGGCTCAATAGCACGATTTTCTTCAACAGATTTTTCCTCAGATGTTTCCGGCATAGGAAACGAAACATAAGGGCAAATTAAATGTCTAAATGCAAGGTACGTAAAAAAATCTTTTATTTTATGTATAATTCTATGTGTCTGGTTAATTGTTTGACTATTCTAATCAAGAGTTACATTTATGATTTAAAGTTTTATTTCCATCAACAATGAAAAACCACGCAATGGATAAGTTAAACCCGAGTAAAAATTTGTTTTTTCACGTATTTATACTAAAGTTTTACACTTAAAATAGTCTTAAAATAAAAATGCAAAATTTAAAATAAAAATTTCTGACGTATCTCGGCTTGGTGTCAACCAAGTACTTTATTTGAACGTCCTGATATGACTTCGAAAGGAAATTAGAGGACTTATATGCTCAGTTGAATAGGTTATGCAGCTGCTTGTGGTTGTAGAACGTAGGTCAAGCAAAATAATATAATTAAGCGGACGTTTCAAGAATAATGTTAAAATTTATGTTTAACGAAATGAAATATTTAACAACAACAAGAAATGTACAAAGCCTCAAACCAGAACTATGCAAACTATAAAGCATCTAACTTCATGAACGTCCTTTACAAGTGTAGCACTCATATCCATAAAGGAGCAATCAAATCATTTGATTTTATTATTTTGAGGTTCTTATTTAGAAAGATTACAACTAACATACAAAAGGTTTTATAATACCAATTACCTAAACGTAATACTAATAAGCCTATATGGCTATCAACTACATGTTGTCCCAAATTAAACCAATTAACTCAAATTAACTGCAAACAAAAAGAAAAAAAAAAATATGGTGTCAAAGTGAATTTGATTAAAGACACAAATAATAATCAACTCATATTGGCCTACCTACAGTTTGTTCTTCACCACTCACTATAACTGCTGCAAAAATCCCACACCATGACTGAATATTCAAACTTAACAAATGAATTTAGCTTTCAATACATCAGAAACACTCTCAGTTTGAACCATTCACTGCAGATACAAGATAGCAAATACACCATTGATAGAGACGAGTTAAACCACGTTATTTCACATGGGCCACCCGATAGATGGCACCACGTTTAAACAGTTTATGAATACAGTCTATTAAGGGAGCCACAGCGAGGAAAAACTGATGACTACGAAGTCTCACAATGTTTATAGTATGTAGAGTTGAATGGTTTCATGTCAATGCCCCGTTTGAGTGAGAGTAGTTTATCATCTGCTTCAGTTGTGAAAACATTTTCTATGTTCAATTGGACTTTAAACTCAAAAAGACAAACAGAAGAAAGTCCTGAAGCTCACCTGAAACTTGCAAATAAGCAATTCTTGAGGGTGCTCCAGATGAAGGGACTGAGGATGACGTAGATGACTAAACGGTCATCCTTAAGCATCATTGTGGTATAATTGCAATATGTGCTTGCATAACTTCATTCTATCTTATAAACTTACTTAACTGTCATAATAAAATAAAAATAAATAAAATAACATTGTGTTACTAATAAACAATATTTGATTTCAGTTTATTTGTATGAAAGGAACTTGCGTATAAAATATTACTAAATAGACAGAAAATATTGTCATCAAAATTATATTTGCGTTTCGCTATTTCTGTTAAAAGTAAAGCATAATATAGGTTCCCCTAATCATTTTATTGCTTCTTCAAACATGAAACGCTTATCTAGCCTGTATTATGGCTCTGGATTCTCCTCAAAAGATAATAAATCGCAGTAGTTCATACTTCTGAACTAATAACAACAAACTGAAACATTATGAGTACATATATAGAAATATTTTTGATAGAGTCAATAAATACTCTTTGTAAATACAAAATAAAAAAAATTTTTAAGTGTATCTTTAGACACAAAAGTGGCTTCGGATGAAGAAGCTTATAAGTTAGGTTTGTATACGAATTCCTCTGTTTATTACAGCCTCCGCAGTTTGTTTCTTAAAGAAGTTACATCTGTGCACAGCGACCTTGAAAAACGGTTTATAACAAACCTCCTTTGCTCATTGCAACCTCGGGAGGTAGTTACGTTTAGGATAGCTTTTTTCCTCACGGCAGCCTCCGGAGATGGAATAGCATTAGGCAAACCTTTGTCCATAGCGAGCTCAAGAGCAACTATTATAACATTAGCGATCAGTCGTGAACTGATACTCTGGTCCTCTAGGAGGTTCGTTTATCTTCGGTTTCTTCCGAGCTAGTTTCGTCTCATTTTGCATCCTCCTACTATAGTCTGCTTGTAACTGCGTTTCTAAACAATAACACGTATTTACAGTTATGACGTGTGTTTGCAAAAGTAACACGCTAAATGTGGAAATCCTTACAATATTTATCTATAAAAACAGCTAAAAATACTTACCCATCTCTATTTGGTGGTTTCAACGTAAAAGCTTCCTTCTTTATACCTTCGGACTTCAGTTCTTCCACAGCCATTTCGATTCACTCCGAACCTAACCTATCGTAATAAACTTTATATATTATCAACACTGAACATAAAAATTCTTTTATATTAAAGGCTCCCTAATGAGACAGCTATATACTGACTATGTGTTCGTATGATACGGCATATTTTAAGCAATTGTATCTGATGTTATATAATTCAATACCATACTTTAATCTGAATGTATTTGTATATAGTCTAAAAAATGACGTATACAAGATGTAACAGTTGGTTCTTAAATGTCTTTTAAAAACGTGCAGACTGACAATACTCCAACAAGAGAGAGAGAGAGAGAGAGAAGGAAAGTAAAGAAAGAAGATAAAAGCAAAATATCACAATAAAATTATTTCTAAAAATTATAAATTCTTATCCCAACGTGCGGGATTATTTCAAACGATCATTTTGTCTTATTCCCTGTCTGATTAGAGATGTTCACTAATATCAAATCTTTTGCATCGTTCAAAGATTTCTTTACTATGATAAGAATTTATAATTTTTAATATTGAATTATGCATAAAATTCGTACATTAACTTATTAAAACTCATTACTTTACAAAAATGATCAATTTCTAAAGTTCTAAGATAAATCTATGAATATAGCAATAAAGTATAAATATCATAATCTAGGCGTCACTGCCTTATACGTGCATGTTTTAAGATATTTTCAGGTTATCACTACAAATATAGCCCGCCCTGTGGCTTCAAAAGCATAATTCTATATTACTCGCCTGTTATCGTTCTTTCACGCTCCTATAGTTCCCAGTGGGTTAGGCAACTGCTGATAGAATGAATCATTTAAAGTACTAAGAGGAGACCCCACCCCCACCCCGCGAGAGAAAACTACTGTAACGATGAATAATACAAGAGTCGTTCAAGGTTGACCGGGATTTTGGTACGTAAATATTCGATGAATAGCTGGATCATGATGAAACTTGCGGGTGACGTAATGTATTCCTTTTCGAGTAACTAGCGCACGATATGATGTATTTGGCGCATGCGCAGCAGTTGCAGCTAACATGGCGGCAAGCAGTGTGATTGTGGAGCAGCGGTGTGTAATGACATTTCTTGTGAAGGAGAAAGTTAAACCAGCTGAGATTTTCAGAAGATTACAAGCACAGTATGGTGAACAAACGAACCCACGGACAAGAGTGTACAAATGGTGTGAACAGTTTCGCGAAGGAGGGGAGCTGTCGTCCGCTGGAAAGATCATGGTAAGTGTCTCCCGGGACATGAAGGGTGTTATCGATGTGGATTTCCTGAACAAAGGGACCACAATTAATGCCAAGTATTACTGCACATTGTTCAGTGGTGCTGTACGAAAGTCCAATCGCAAGAAAAGACTTGGGATGTTGTCTGGAAATGTCATTTTTCTCCATCTGGGAGGGAAGAAATTCACGACAGATGAAGCACTGCGGAACGATGTCCTCCAGTGGCTACGACAACAACCAAGTTCTTTCTACGTCAAAGGAATCAGGGAGCTGCCTCGACGCGCACGGAGAACACTTTGAAAAGCTGATATAGTTTGATGCTTCTCGTGCTATCTGTTTCCTCTGAAGAAATAAAAGTCCTGGTCAACCTTAAACAACCATTGTACTAAATAAAAAAAATAAAAAAAAAAACGGCGTAACAGCCCATTTTGTGAGGGCTGAGCAGCTCCAACGCCATCTGTTAGCGACCGGCTGAACTACGCGCAGCCTAATGATGAACAAGTAGTCGGCGTGCTGCGTCGTCTGTCTCTAACAGGCGCATTAGAAACTTTGACTCACGTGACTCCCCAGTTTGCTTCACGACGCTGGGTGGACGAACACTAGACTACGGTGTTTCCAACGATGAAGAATAGGTTCACCACAACCAATATTTGGAGAATCTACAGATGAAATGCGTTATATTATAATGAAAGGGTACTGCACAAGCGAAATCCTGTAAAGCAAAAAGCGGAGAAATCGCGAACAAACATGAACAATAGAATCCTATGCAATGGAACCATTGTGTAGTATTAAAGTCAGGGTTTGCCCAAGTGGGCCCAGCCCGAAAAAAACAGATGGATTTTTATGGGTTGGACCCACCTGGGTTTTTGAGCTTTTTGTTAGTATATTATTAGTACAACTAAAGTGCTCACATCGAAAGTGGTTTTTATCAGATTTTGGACTCTCCTTAGGCGAATTAGGTGCTTTCACATTAAGGGATACAACCACATTTAACATAAGACCTTTATAAAATTCTGAATGCATAGAACGGATTAAAAAAAAAAAAAAAAAAAAACCCTTAGCTTAAGATAATTATAAACCAAATTAATGTATCGATTATGTTTATAGCCTATTTGAAGCAAAATATGCAATTTTATATTTTAGAAAATACTTTCTGTGAATAGTGTGCTCACCGACTCGGCCATGCCGAGGGACGTTGTATCTCATACGTTTGACGGGTTCAAGGCCATAGGTGCAGGTACTACCAGTATATATGTAGTGCATTTGTAAAAGTATCAGCATTATCTTTGATTACCTTTGATGGTAACACAAGTATTCTTCAGTAAAATTTGGTTTTCCAACAACAATTTTAGTTCAGTCATTTGTTAGTACTCTTCAAATAAGCATTCCGTAGAATCAACATCAGCAATAGCGTAAAAATTCTTGTCAAATTTAAAAAGTTTAATGCTTAGAGTTCCTAAAACTACGTAACGCTTACTATTTCCATTGCTCAATTCAAACTTCTGTACTAGTGGAAGTTTCAATAAATTTCTGTACAATAAAAAAAGCTGCATTTTCGAAGAAGAAAAAAGTCGTGAAAGAAGTGCTCGGGAAATTCCCCCAATTGAACGCGAAAAGCATCGGAACTGAATACTTCAACAATAAAACTATTTATTTTACGCTGGAAGATATTTAATTTCATTTAAGACATTTCGAAACATTTAGTTTATAAAACATGTATTATATCGTTGTTTTAATTTTTTTTTTTTTCTTTTCTTGGAAAGAACCGTGTTGCAACACGGACGTTGTTAGCGGTTGAGTCGGGGGACGCATCCTTCCCAGATTTTAGTCAACTGTGCTTAAAGAAAATAAGAGAACTTTGTATATATAACTTTTGTCGGGAAGAGGATTTTGATTCATCCGACACCTCCCCCCCAAGATTTGAAAAGCTATGCTTGCAGCAAGTGCTAGGGAAATTCCTGTAATTGAACGCACAAAGTATCGGAAGTGAACTTCAACAGTCTTTGTTTTAAATTAATATATTTGGTGCTCATACTTGGTGAACGTCACTGAGGCTCCTGAGATGATTCGGTCTACATTTGTTCCTTCGTCTACCTGTACTACACATACAACAGCGTACCACTTTCCGTCTTTTAAGTTTAAATTTTCAGGGTACAAGCACGAAACATACTAAATTTCCTGTATAGATTTTGGCGGCATACCAATGTACAATTTCAAAATGGCGGCCTTTTTTTTTTTTTTTTTTCAAACTAGCGGGTATCCACGCTACAAAGCAAAATTTTCGGTCTTTTACGTTGAAAGTTTCAGATTAGAAGCGAGAGACTCTTTAAATTAGCTGCATATATTTTGGAGGCGATCAAACGTAAAATTTCAAAATGGCTTCAATTTTTTCAAAACTGCAATGAATAAAAAATGTTTGCAACTTGTAACAACGATAATCTTGATATATAAATCACATTTACCCCAAAGACATTGAAATATTTCGAAAAAACCCAATTAAACCGAAAAATACCCATATGGTCCCAGGTGGGTTGGCCTTCTCAAAAAAAAAAAAAAGTTTTTTTTCAAACCCTGATTGAAATGATTTACTTCTTCCTTTTCAGAAATTTTCGTTTACGTGAAATGTGAAAAAATGCAATCGATATATGACGCTAGTGAGACAATCGATGCTTTAAGGTGATAGTGAAATAAATCTTACCAAGCATATCGACAAGATTACTTTGCGACTAAGGAGAAAAATATATGAGTTATAGGATAAAATGTGTAGTGATGTGAGGAAACAGAAGCTAACCTCGATATAGACTTCTGAGTAAGTGATCAACGCCCAGAATAAAAAGCTTCAGCAAGAAACTTGAAATTTTGACAGTGCATAGGAATCGTAGCATAAAATACCACTAAGGAAGGATTTCTAGAAATTCGACGAGGAAGGGTGGGGGAAATAACGGTGAAAACTGTTATATTAATATGCCCATACCTCCGAATCTCTGCAGCGTAGAAACTTGAGATTGGGTATGAACAGCCAATTTAAAAGAATTACACACGTGTTTTCCCGTTTATATATAGATTTCCTAGAAGCGAAGAAATAAAGTTGGAGTTACAATCGTTACAACACGAAGACCATATCTCGACATTCTTCAAGGTTAGAGACACGAAATCTGGTTTCTAGACTTCATTTAAAATAAGTAAAAAAGTATTTTAGCGTTCTTAAATTTTCCTACAAGGGAAAAAAAAGAAAAAGAAAAGGTGAGGGTTGCAATTGTTAAAATAGGGTCATACCTCGAAATCCCTTAGGTCTAGAAGCATAATATTTCGTATTCGGATTTTTTTTTTTTTTTTTTTTTTTTTTTTTTTTTTTTTTTAACTTAAAATAATTAAAGATATGTTTCAGCGCACTTCTGATTCAAAACAAGTGGGCACATGTTACAACATACCGGAAATTCCATTTTTAACGAGAGAAGGCGGCAATTCCTAATTTTGTTTCTCAATATATACAAATGGTCTCAAGGCTGTCAGTCTCATCTTAACCATTTGAAATTAATCTTTAAACAAGGTTAGCACTTAGGTCGGTATGGGTTTATATCATTTCACTTAAATTAAAATGTGTTTTAAGGAAAGAAGAAGTTCAAATTTTTCGCAAAGAATAATGCCATAAACGTATTTTTGGCGTGCGAAGAATGGAAGCAAAAGCTGAAATAGGAGTTGTGAGGCCGTAGAATGAGCAAATTTGGGGGTTTGCGGGCGAAGTCTTCACGTAAAATTCAATACACTGCCTGGAAAGACATGTTTATAAGGAACAACAGGGTTCTAGAATACTGGTCCACATTCCCATTGACTGGTAATAAAGAACGTAGACCACTTGGCTACTAACCAGCCTTAACTCGCTATTGCTCAATCGGCATTACTATGTGACTGAAGTATTGAGCTTTGATAAAGAAATGAACCTATCTGGCTATTAACCAAATTCAGTTGTGTGCGGACCAAAACTCTTAAAACCTTCCCATAAGGAACAATTTCTGTAGGTGCCAGAATTAAATACAAAGTAACATAGCTGTATTTCACAAGTGCAAGGTTACTTGTGTAAAATCATTACAAGTGTTTTAAGACGGATAAAATAAGTATGCCTATATGAGAGATGACTATTAGATACTATATTCCACTGGCGGTGTATTTCGGCACAGTATATAGATGCTATATTTTATGTTTACAACTGTAGCGTTACTACTCTGAAACCATGACAAGTATTATTGGAACTAGTATCATTACCAAACCTACGTGTTTTTACTACCCTCACTTAAGCGTATCGGTATACCACCGTCACTAATGCGCCTGCTTCTTTCGGAGCAAACCGCGCGTCTCTACCATCTTCGCTCTGCTCTGATTCGGATAGATAGCATTCGTATTTTTAGAGACCGCCTAGCGCAGGTTGGTTTTGCACTGTAGTATTTACACCTTACAGCCGGACTTTACATCTATACGCAAATTGTAAAAGAATTGTAATTTTTCAGCGCTTACTTCTAGTAGAAACCTTGAATATAATCTATACTAAGTGGAGTAATGTTACGATACCCAGCGAAAATCTTTTGTAGGACGAAAATCTTTTGTAGGAAATTACTGACAAAATTATAGCTAAGTTTTTAACTACTACGAGTAGTGTGCCAAAACTTGACCTCCACACGTTCTTTATAAAACCAATTTTGCCAAAATTGCAGGTTAGAAGAAACGAATCTCTGTGAACCTATTCTCAAACTGCAGCAAGATTTTATTTGTAGTTATATGGTAGATTATTTCAAATATTATGTCTTAACACTGCACGTCCTACAATTTCAAATGGTAAGCTGTATCAAAGGAAATGAATCAGCGAACCTTAATCACACATCTTATTAATAACTAAACATATATGGGCTTGTGTATAGCCCGCTCCCCCCAGTTCTTTGTCACCGGAACTGGAAGTCAGTACTACTACTACTTATATCGAGAACAGAACCAAACCAACCCCTGCGGGGCTTCTAACCCGTTCCTACTACTATTGCTACTAACTACCACCACCACTACTACTATTGCTACTAACTACTACTACTACTGCTACTATTACTACTACCGCTACTAAAGCTACTACTACTACTTATACTAAAGCTTTCTTACCGCAAGATTTACATCTTAAATCTTTATAACATGCGATTCCGATTCATTATGAACTAGTATGAATCGTTAGAATCACTATGATTCGTTAAATATCATTGGGAGCTGGGGGGAGCGGGCTATACTCAATCCCATATATGAATTTTGTTTCTAAAAAAAAATGTATATCTTATAGTCGAAATCATACTGAGAGATATAAACAAGAAGTTAACGAGCCGGTGAACCTACACATATTCTCGTACAAAAGTTATGATATTTAATCTTGTGTTTAAATAAACAAATATTATGAGACGTTTGTGTTGTATTATGAGTTTAATATCATGTCAGATTATTTTGTATATCAGTAAAACCTACCCGCACTATAATAAAAGTCATAAATCGCTATCAAAGAAAACAAATTAAAATGCTAGAGTAAAATGCTATATTTGTACCTGAAAATGATATAATTATTCTCTGACAAACAAATATAAATAAATAGAAAAACAGCTCATAAGTCCTACTTCACTAAATCATTGTCATTTAAAAAAAGTTTGAAATTTAAAATTTTCACATTTAGCAGACGTGATCACCAGTCAGTGTTACCAGAAAGTTGCTGTGAGCAGTGATACTAAGTTCTCAAATTAAAATTTCCCTCAGGATTGCAAAAAATCCCTTTTAAGATAAAATTTCCCTAATTTTGGTTCACGAAATATATATATAATTGTTTAAAGAAATCGTTATTGCGTATGTATGGATTATTATACTGTGCTAATATCTCCACAACATAGATTTGTGCTTCTGATCTGTTATTACTTCAATATTATGTTGTATAATGACATCGTCAAGCCAGGTGGAAGAACACTTGGAAAAAGAGTTTGTCAAATTTTGTGTGGGATTCCGGAATGACACCATCTTCCGTCATACTGCCGCAATGTTTAGTATAGGGGCGTCATTTAGGGGGGCAGGAGGGGCAATTGCCCCCCCCAAGAGTTTGAGAAATACATATACTTTGATCGATTGTCTACTTATATACTAGTACAAAACCGGAAAATCTTATGTCTGGGGTGCTTTTGGCCCCCTCAAGCGCGTCTGAAACGACGCTCCTGGTTTAGTAACATAACATTTGTTGAAAAGCTAAATTTCCCTACATGTTATCTCATATTTGTAAAATATCCCTTTTCCCTACTTAAAAAAAATATTTCTTAAATCTCCCTACGCCGCGGGAAGTTTCCCTCAAACTAGAATCACTGGCCGTGACCGTTCACGTATACGCAACGCTCCAATTTCTACCTTCTCCCTACCAATTGTCACACTTCGTAACGCAAGGCCAAACCTCTTCTTCCTTATCACATAACGCTTTTCGATTTTTGTTTTTCACCAATTTTGCTTATTTTGTTGTTTTCACAATAAAAAAAGAAATCACGTGAGATTTTGTGCTGGTTCGAATACACTGAAATGCCAAATTGAAAAGATAATGATCAGGTTTGATTCAGCGTCCCCGAGTAGCTTTCAGATCACTAGAATTATATGGGTCCCTATTCTTCCTCTACATCAGTGTTTCTTCCAGACATGTTTTTGGGGGCACTGTCCCCCCTCCCCAAGATCTCTGAGAGTGCCTCCCGGAACCGGATGAGATCAAAATAATACAATGTTACAAGAAGGAAAGGTTGGGCGGCGTCATTAACTTGTTCCGCCATCAATGAATTTCGACGTGGTTTCTTTTGAATTCTTTTATGTGCGTTTTGTGCCGTTTTGTGCCCCTATTCCCACATTTTCTCGCCACCAGAAGTGAGTCAAAATGGGACTACAAATATGGCGGAACAAGTTAAAGCTGTTCCGCCATCAACGAATTTTGAGGTTGTTTCCAACACATCGTTTTGTGTGTGATTTTTGCCGTTTTGTACGCCTATTTGCACGTTTTGTGCGCCAATGGAAATGAGTCAAAATCAGCCTCCAAGTGGTGACGAAGTTCACCGATTGTTCCGCCAAAAACGAATTCCGAGGTGGTTTCTTTTGCATCGTTTTGTGCATGTCTGTGCCGTTTTCTGCGCCTGTTCCCACGTCTTGTGCACCACCTGAAGTGGGTCAAAATGGGCCTACAAATATGGCGGAACAACTTAATGCTGTTTCGCCACCAACGAATTTTGAAATTGTTTCCATCACATCGTTTTGTGCGCCTATTTCCACGTTTCTGCGCCATCAGAAGTGGGTCAAAATGTACCTCCAAAGAGGGACGAAAGTAACCCCCGAAACAACGAACTTCGAGGTGGTTTCTTTTGTATCATTTTGTGCGTGTTATTTGCTGTTTCGTGCACCTATTTCCACGTTTTGTGCGCCATCGAAAGTGGCTCAACATGAGCCACCAAATATGGAGGACAGCATTAACTTGTTCCGCCACCAATGAATTTCGAGGTGGTTTCTTTTGCATCATTTTGTGCGTGTTTTGAGCCGTTTTGTGCGTCATCGGAAGTGGGTCAAAATGGGCCTCCAAGGGGTGACGAAAGTGTCCCACTGTTCTGCCACCAACGAATTCCGAGGTGGTTTCTTTTACATCGTTTTGTGCATGTTTGTGCCGTTTTCTGCGCCTTTACCTACGTCTTGTGCACCACCGGAAGTGGGTCAAGATGGGCCTACAAATATGGCAGAACAACTTATTGCTGTTTCGCCACCAACGAATTTTGAGGTTGTTTCCATCACATCGTTTCCTGTGGGTTTTGTGCCGTTTTGTGCGCCTGTTTCCACGTTTTCTGCGCAATCAGAAGTGGATCAAAATGGGCCTCCAAAGGGGGACGAAAGTGACCTACTGTTCCGAAACAACGAATTTCAAGATGGTTTCTTTTGTATCATTTTGTGCATGTTTTTTGCCGTTTCGTGCACCTATTTCCATGTTTTGTGCGTCATCGGAAGTGGGTCAAAATGGGTCACAACAGTGGCAAGAAAGCTACCCACTGTTCCACCAACAACGAAGTTCGAGATGAATTGTTTTGCATCGTTTTGTACGTGTTTTGTATCCCTTTGTGCGCCTATTCCCATGTTTATGCGCCAAGGTTAGTGGACCAAAATGGACCTACTATTTGAGGTCGTGTTCATCATATTGTTTTGTGCGTGTTTCGTACCGTTTTCTGCGCCTATTATCACGTTTTGTGCGCCATCTTAAGTGGGTCAAAATGGGCCATAAAAGTTGCAAGAAAGCTCTGCACTGTTTCGCCAACAACGAAGTTTGAGATGGATTCTTTTCCATCGTTTTGTACGTGTTTTGTACCCCTTTTGTGCGCCTATTTCCATGTTTTATGCGCCAACAGTAGTGGACCAAAATGGGCCTACGCATATGGCGGAACAAGTTAATGCTGTTCCGCCATCAACGAATTTTGAAGTGGTTTACATTACATCGTTTTGTGTGTTCTTTGCCGTCTTATTCGCCTATTTTCACGTTTTGTGCCCCATCGGAAGTGGTTCAAAATTGGCCTAAAATATGTCGCAACAAGTTAATGCGGTTCCGAAACCAACGAATTTTGAGGTCTTTCCATCACATCGTTTTGTACGTGTTTCGTGCTGTTTTGTGCGCCTATTTCCACGTTTTTTGCGCCATCGGAAGTGGGTCAAAATGGGATTCCAAGCTGGGACGCAAGTGACCTACTGTTCCGCCACTAACGAATTTCGTGGTGGCTTTTTTCGCATCGTTTGTGCGTGTTTTGTGTCGTTTTCAGCTTCTATTCCCAAGTTTTGTGCGTCACCGTAAGTGGGTTAAAATGAGCCTACGAAGATGGCGGGACAATTGAATGCTGCTCCGAGTTTTAAGATCGTTTCCATCACATCGTTTTGTGCCGTTTTGTGCGCCTGTTTCCGCGTTTTATGCGTCATCGAAAGTAGTCAAAATTGACCTCAAAGTTGAAAGAAGTGACCCCTGTTCCGACACCAACGAATTTCGAGGTGGTTGCTTTTGCATCGCTTTGTGTGTGTTTTGTGCGCTTATTCAAACGTTTTTTCGTCACGGCAAACGGGTCAAAATGGGACGACAAATATGGCGGAACAAGTTAATGCTGTTTTGCCACCAAAGAATTTTGAGGTCGTTTCCATCACATCGTTTTGTGTGTTTTTTGTACCGTTTGGTGCGCCATAGGAGGTGCGTCAAAATGGGCCACAAAAGTGGCAAGAAAGCTACCCACTGTTCCGCCAACAACGAAGTTCGGGATGGATTCTTTTCCATCGTTTTGTACGTGTTTTGTGTTCCGCTTGTACACCTATTACCACTTTTTGTCCACCAGTGGAAGTGGGTCAAAATAGGCCTACAAACATTGCGCAAGAAGTTAATGCTGTTTTGCCACCAACCAATTTTGAGGTGGTTTCCATCGCATTGTTTTGTGCGTGTTTTTTGCCGTTTGGTGCACCTATTTCCACGTTTTGTACACCATCGGAAGTGGGCCAGAGTGGGTCTGCAAATATGACGGAACAAGTTATACTGTTCGACCACCAACGAAATTTGAGTTCATTTCCATCACATCATTTTGTGCGTCCTTTGTGCGCCTATTACCTCGTTTCGTGCGTCACCGCAAGTGGGTCAAAATGGGCCTCCAACGGAGGACGAAAATGACCCACTATTCTGCCAATATCAATTTTCGAGGTTGTTTTCGCATCTTTTAGGCCTGTTTTGTGCCGTCTTATGCGCCTATTTTCACTTTTTGTGCGTCACCGGAAGTGGGTCAAAATGGGCGTGAAAGTATGGGGAACAAGCTAATGCTGCTCCGCCATCAACGTATTTTGAGGTCGTTTGTGCGTGTTGTGTGAGGTTTTGTCCGCCTATTTCCACGTTTTGTGCGTACTCCAAAGTGGGTCAAAACTTGCCTTCAAATTGTGACGAAAGTGACCCAGTCTTCCACCACCAACGAATTTAGAGGTGGTTTCATTTGTATCGCTTTGCGCGTGTTTTGTGCAGTTTTATGCGATTATTCCCACGTTATATGCGTCACCACATAGATCCTTAATCAATTGTAGAAAAATGTTTCTTGCCATCTATTACCATTGTTGTTCTACAGTGATCAGTGGTTAAGCCATTCTATAAGAATTACGATACTTGCACATAGTAAAACGATGTTATGGAAACGACCTCAAAATTTTTTGGTGCCGGAAAAGTATTAACTTGTTGCGCTATATTTGTAGGCCCATTTCGACACACTTCCGGTGGCGGACAAAACGTGGGAATAGGCGCACAAAGCGGCACAAAACACTTACAAAACGATGCAAAAGAATCCATCTTGAACTTTGTTGTTGGCGGAACAGTGGGGTGGCCAATTTTGACCCATTTCCGATGGTACACAAAACATGGAAATATGCGTACAAAACGGTAAAGAACACACAAAACGATGTGATGGAAACCACCTCAAAATTCGTTGGCGGCGGAACAGCATTAGCTTGTTCCACCATATCTGTAGGTCCATTTTGACCCACATCCGGTGGCGTACGAAACGTGACAATAGGCGCACGCAAACGGAACAAAACACGCACTAAACGATGCAAAAGGAACCACCTCAAAATTCGGTGATGGCGGAACAGTGGGTCACTTTCGTTCCCCCTTGGAGGCCCATTTTGATCCACTTCCGATGGCGCACAAAACGACAAAGAACACACAAAACGATGTGATGGAAACCACCTCAAAAAACGTTGGTGGCGGAACAGCATTAACTTGTTCCGTCATACCTTTAGCCTCATTTTGACCCACTTCCGCTGGCGCGCAAAACGTGAGACTAGACGCACAAATGAAACAAAACACGCGCAAAACGATGCTCATAGAAACCACCTCGAAATTCATTTGTGGTGGAACAGTGGGTCACTTTCGTCACTACTTGGAGCTCATATTGACCCATTTTCGATGGCGGAGAAAACGTGAAAATAGGCGTACAAAACGGTGCGAACTACGCATCAAACGATGTGATAGAAACGGCTTCAAAATTCATTGATGGAGGAGCAGCATTAACTTGTTCCGCCATATTTGTAGGCCCAGTTTAAGCCAATGGCGGTTACGCACAAAACGATGCAAAAGAAACCACCTCGAAATCCGTTGTTGGAGGAACAGTGGGTCACTTTCTTTCCCCCTTAGAGGCCCATTTTGTCCCACTTCCGTTGGCGCACAAAACGTGGAAATAGGCGCACGAAGCGGCACAAATGACGCACAAAACGATGTGTTGGACACAACCTCAAAATCCGTTGGTAGCGGAACAGCATTAACCTGTTCCGCCATATATGTACGCCCATTTTGACTCACTTTCGGTGGCGCACAAAATGTAGGAATAGGCCACAAAACGGCACAAAACACGTACAAAACGATGTAAAAGAAACCACCTCGAAATTCGTTGGTGGCGGAACAAGTTAATGCTGTTCTCCATATTTGGAGGCTTATTTTGAGCCACTTCCTTTGGCGCACAAAACGCACAAATCACGCACAAAACGATGTGTTTGAAACAACCTCTAAATTCGTTGGTGGCGGAACAGCATTAACTTGTTCCGCCATATTTGTAGGTCCATTTTGACCTACTTCCGGTGGCGCATAAAACGCGCATAAAACCACAAAACCACGCGATGCAAAAGAAACCACCTCGAAATTCATTGAGGGCGGAACAAGTTAATGACGCCAAATAATACGTCTATAATATAATATTAAATAGAATAGCATCAGCAGTGCCCCAGGAACATTTTTCCTGAAAGGGATTAGAACTAATCGAATGATTAACACATCAAATGCTGGCGGGGGTAATAACTTTGCCAGAAAGAAACTCATTATCTTCAGAGACCGTTCAGTGACTGTGGGGAGAATCCATAGCATCAGCGTATTTCATCATTTAACCTTTACCTGTAGACATTCATGAAAGCACCAGTTTGGAGAAAAAAATAAGAGTAGCAAAAAATTACTAAAACTAAATCACACTGTTATGGAATATTCACAAATACAATAAATAAAAAGTAATTAGATAACACCAAACTTACAATATATTTTACTGCAATCTTTTTTCAACAATATTACATGCACTTTTTCATACCAAAAGGAATTAACTTGATTAATCAAAAAATTGCCATCGTCAAACAATTATTATGCCTTTAACTAAATTTAACTATAATTGATTATAAAACAATGTATACAGTTGCACTTGGTTATTTATTTCTGAAAAGTTACCGTGTTGGTATGCTACTATACTAAAAATCGAATCAATGAAACTAGGTAGTACTCAGTTTATATACCACGGAAGAGATAGTACTGAAACGAGGAACCTGTAGTATCTCAAATCCAAATCCTCGATGTGTGCAGAAAAATGTCAGTTTGATGGAAATACGTTCCCCAGCATAACGTTAACCAGTAAGTTCTTACAGTTCGTTACAGTATGTTGCGTACAAAGATTTATATAACACGGAAGTTATTCAACGGAAACAATCAACAGAATTTGTATATGTAGATATTCTTTTCTGGCTTGTCTGCACAATTTAACAAGCGGATAGAGAGAAACAAAATTAAGAAATTTACATGAGTCCAATAAATATAAGAATTCGATTTAATTAAAATACTGACTTCAATTTTTTACTTTTTAAATATACAGGGTGGCCCAAAAGTGTTATACAGTATCGTACTGATCAGCTCATTGCATTTTATATCATTTCTTATTGTTATCCATCAGGTGGACTTAAGTTTTCCTTTATTACTTTTTTCTTAATGTGATTTTACTTACATTTTAAACTCGGAAGAGCCGAACCAAATAATCCCATAAACTAGAATGTTATACTTGATCAATGCAGGAATGTATATCTAATTTTGGGCCACCCTGTATAATAATTTTAGAGAATTTAAAATATTGAATCAATCAAGTTTTCTAGAGTATTTTCTTCATTCCAATTACTAGCTGTTAATGTTCAACTATTATTTATCGTATTTGTGTAAAAACCTGTACAGTAACTTCTGATATTCTGAACAGTAATATTTAGAATGACAGTCCTGCAAGAAACATCGCCTACCAGACGACTTCTTCCACTGGCGTCTCTAGCACGTAAAATTTGGGAGGCCATCAAAGAAAGTGATTTAAATGGTATTTAGCCCAACCTGTTTATTACCTTCGATTCCATTTGTTATCTTTCTACTTACCTTCACGGACCTCCTAAGGTATATTACGAACTCTTGTTATAGAAAAATAATCGTTTCGCAACTGAATATTATATTCCAAATAAATATAATTACTATTATTTATATGATATTCTGTCGTTAGTAAATAAATTAAATTAGAATAAAATATTGAATATTTTGTACTCCAAAATATTGGGGGGACGCGTCCCCCTCGTCCCCCTGCCAGAGACGCCCGTGACTCCTTCAGACAAGTAATACTCCCAGAAGTAAGAACTAAATACACGGTTTTGTTTAGTTTTCGTTATCCGTTTCTCGTCATGTAGCTTACATATAGGAAATGCCATATTCTATCGCCCCTAGTAGCCGAGCGCGCTAGTAATGAGAGTCGTTTTTGACACGGGTTCAAACCTGGCTCAAGGAAAATTTTTAAATTTTCATGACACTTTTTCATCAAAATAAGATAAAAATAATACACAAAGAAGTTATTTACTTCTTTTAAGAAACATCGCTGAGCGAGCGAAGTGGGTTAAGAAGGCCCTTAGGGCTCGTTTTGTTCCATCTAGATCCATCTGATATAAATTTAACCTCAGCTGCTTCTTTGTGACCAACCTAAATAGATAACTAGCGCGCGAAAAAAATATTACTTCCAGGAGTATTACTCTCATGATAGGGTCATCTTACAACCCGTTCTACTGCTACTTCTACTACTACTACTACCAGGGGCGGATTCAGGACCGACTTCTGGGGAGGCGGTGGGTTGTAATACTGCCACAGAGCTACTTTTAAGAGTCCATACTCTGGGATGGGTTTTGTTTATATATAAAATAAGAAAAGTTTCCTCTTCCTAGGGGGGGCGACCGCCCAGATCGCCTCCTGGATCCGCCCCTGAAAAACTGCAGGCACCTTTCGATACGTCTATAAGTGGGTTTGGGTTAAGACAAGATGCTCTGTCCGTAATGGTTTACATGAACGCAACGCAAAATTTGCGATTCTAGATTGCTCTCGGCACAGCGGTTACCATTTATTTGCTTATTGATTTTTTTTTTTTTTTTTTTTTTTGCAGTGTATTAGGCATCACAAATATTGCGAAGAAAAATTCTGAATGAGGTAATTGTCATACATTATTCAAATTTCGTCCAGAGCACTATTTCGTTCTCTTACTAGTATTGCTTTATCTTTTAAGCTCATTCCATACCATTCTATAACGCAACACAAAGTGTTGCAGAAGTCCATTACTTCTAGGCATATTATCGTATTCTAGAACGCAAAGTTTGCGTATTAAGCGAAGCCACATAAGAATACGAACTTTATCAATGAACTTTCAAAAGATGAAAGATGAAAGTAAACACACTACTAAAGAGCGAATTTATGGTTCACTCTGTAAGGCTTGTAAATAATGTACCGAAGTTCATTACTATTAACTGAAGTGTAAGCTATATTAAAGTGCTTCATATACTTTCTATTTATAATTTTATTGATATTCCAGTTCATGTAACGGATCGAAATATAAATTTCAATTTGGGATCAGAAGAGTCAAATCCACATGACCATGACTCATCTTACGTCATTGCGTACTATGATCTTCTTGCATCAATGCGGGAATACCTGAAGGGGGGAGGAGAGTGGAACTTCCGGTAATGTCGGACTGAAGAGTGATAGTTGTTTGCCTGGGTGTCGACTTTGTTATGTAGTGAAAAATATTTGATTGACATATTATAAATCCAGTTTTCAGAAGAAAGTGCATTGTTAAACATTTATTTTGTGAGGTTTAGTTTCTGTTTTATTAGCAACAATGAGCTTGCTACAGAAAATGTTCGGTGGTAAAAAAGGCGATAAGCCTATTACTACAGGAGAAGCTATACAAAAATTACGGGAAACTGAAGAAATGTTGATGAAGAAGCAGGACTTTCTAGAAAAGAAAATAGAACAAGAGTTAGATATAGCAAAAAGAAACGGCACAAAGAATAAGCGAGGTAATACATTTTCAAATTAAAATATGTTCTTTCGTAAAAGTTTCTTGCACTGTTCTCTCTTTACGACACAAAGTGTCATATGTCATGGTCATGTCATGTCATATGTAAGTTACTTTTTTATTTATTTATTTATTTATTTTAATTTTGGGTTAGAGTTTGCAGATATAGTATACATGGAACTGCATCAGTTCCCGAAGGAGCAGGACGCTCACACTTTTAGGGATTATTCATTGAGTATGTGCGAACTTACAAAGGGGGTAACAAAGCGATTTTTATTTACTTATTGACTGATACGAAAATAAAAAAGAACGTACCTGTACTTTATATCTGCATGTGTAGTGCCCTTGTACTTTATCTACGACTGTGTGGGGGGGGCGAGGGAATTTAACGCATATCGCATGTCTTGTACACATGGATACTTCTTACTATTGCACTACGTACAAAATTAATGGTATTTCATGTAGAAGTGGTAATAGAACACAGAAGAAACGCAGATCTTATGTATACTATTGCCAACTGGGCCTTTGTGCCGTAGAGTAGATCTAGGAATGGCATTTAGAATCTCCTTCAACTCGTAGCTCCAGTACCGAGTAGGCCTACCTTGTTTTTATCTAAATTGTGATAAATGTAGAAAACAACGAGCCCTGTGGAACTTCTGAGCCTCTTCGCTCGCTCAGCTATTTTGTGAAGTAAGTAACACTGGAGGTCTTATGTGCTTAATTGGGGGAGAAACTAAAAGATACTCTAGATCTAGTATTTTCAGCCTAAGAAGCGTCCTTTATGAGGCATTCATTGTCATTAACTTATATTAGAAAGTGATTCTTAAGAATTCCTCGGTGGAAAACATTAAGAGGCCATTACCATTTGTATGTAAATACTGTGTCTGGAAATATTCCATGAAAGTACGAATGCTATCTTAAAGGATCTGGGTATTAGAGCTTCAGGGAAGCCCGAGCGTTAGCGAGGGAATGCTTCCGTAGGGAGCAGGCTCGTCAACGATGTGGGTATGTACGTAAATGAGAATGTCGTTGAAAGCACTAGGCTTACCTTTTCTGATTTTGCACCAATATTGCCTTAATTTAAATTATAATACCTTCTGTATCGACAACTTCGTGTCCTTGAAAAAAAGTACCGACATTTTATGTCACTGAGATTTCTTACTATCAACACGATGTTCACATTTCCATTTCCTTATTTTAAATGCCTTCTTACATTTACCACACTTCCTGCTTAATCTCAATAATCCATGCTGCTCGAATAAGCGTTATACAGGTAACCCTTTTCCTTCATTAACAAGGGTTGTTATAAAATTTACAATCGAAATGTCACATCTGTTACATACAACTACCATCTTCGATTGCTGTGAATCATTTCCTCATTACACCGTAATGTCTGACGTCAGCCCTCAAAATAGTACCAACAACACACTGCTTTTAACACTTGAAAATAACACATTACACTGATTTTGTTAGTGAATCTTATAAAAAAAAAAAAATACCAATTCACCTTTTCTTTCGTAAGAAACGCCCCTTTTGCTATGTGTAAATATCTGACTATTTAGCCACACACCACGGTCATTCCATGCTATTTCAACACATCATTTAAACCGACCCACTTGGATATCTCTCAAATTTTGTGCATTGAATGTTTCTGATGAGGGATTTAAAAGAACCCTGTTATAGATAGATCTCAATAATGGGGAAAGTTGGGGGTCCTTATAGTTATGAAATTTCAATACATCTCTGCAGATAGAAACTATAATTCTGTTATTGCAGATACAGTAATGAAACTAGTATTATTACAAAGCTAATGAACAGCTTCCTCTTCATGTGGGACATGACTGGTTTTTAAGGAATTTGATGTTCAAAATCGTTGGCTTTGATCTTGAATATGTGGAAACGCCTCCCATATACAGTTGGTAATTGGAAACCTATGTTTTATTGCTCCAATATAGTGATATTGACTTCCTAGATATCAATAGAGCTTGAAAAATCTTGCTTGCAATGGCTAACCAGCCAAGAAGCCTGCTAGCGAGACTATTTTATGGTCACAGTGTTTATATCGGACTCGACTCGCCAATTATGGAAAAGGTACTCGCCACTGGTGAGCAGGCGAGTGGATTTTTCAAGCCCTGAATATCAAGATGCACACAAAAGGCATCTTATCCCAGAAAATATTTGTTAGTATCACTGCTCCATCAAAGTACATTAAATAGCACTTTCTCTTCTTAAACACCAATTAGCTATCTATATTATAATTGAAAGTGACTATGTTTGTAACTCCTAATCTCTTGAACCACTCGACCGATCTCAATGAAATTTTCACCATAGATGAGGTTCGGGCCTGGAATGTTTTTTACCATTTCACTTTGACTTTGCAACTTAAGGAAGAAAGAAGGGGGATATATTTACAAATGATCGAAAATGACCGATATTAGTGTAGAATCCATAGTTTTCAAGATCGCTTAGACGATCAAGGACATTTCCGATGCTGTTTAAATCCAAATTCAGGCCTGCAACTTGGGGGTGGGGGAGATACAGAGCATTGATCGAAAATGGTCAGTATCAGTGTCGAATCCATAGTTTTCGGGGTCACTGAGATGAACAATGACACTTCCGATGCTGTTTAAATCCAATTCAGCCACGCAATAGGGAAGGAAGAGGGAGGAGAAATATAAAAATGATTGAAAAGATCGATATCAGAGATCGCTTCAGTAATAAGAAAAGAATCACAGACTAACGGGATATACTACTATTTTTTTCTTAATTTAACCCAGCGAAGCGAGTAATTGATGCTAGTTATTACATAAAAAATTAATTTTTCTGAAAATAAATACGTAGTATTGCGCAGGGTTCAAGAAGAGGAGCGCCAGATAGCTGGGTTGGGGACGACCTATAGACGAATGGAAATTGCAAATTAATTGGTTAAATAACGAAGTGATACGAAACTCATCTGATTATATGAAAATACCGAGTTTTTCATGAAATTCACATAGCATGACTTGGGATAAACCCGTTAAAATTGTGCCAATCCATCGCGAGGTAATTTCATATCAGTAAATTTATTGTTATTATTGTAATTTCAGTGGCAATTCAAGCCTTGAAGAGGAAAAAGCGCTATGAGAAACAGCTTCAGCAGATCGATGGCACCCTGTCCACCATTGAGATGCAGCGAGAGGCCTTAGAAGGAGCGAATACGAACACCGCGGTGTTGCAGACAATGAACGAAGCCGCGAAAGCATTGAAGGCTGCACACCAACACATGGACGTCGATAAGGTTCACGACATGATGGACGACATTGCTGAACAGCAGGACGTTGCCAGGGAAATATCAGATGCCATTTCCAATCCAGTTGCCTTTGGTCAGGATATAGATGAGGTACTTAGGCATTCATTCTTAATTAAAGCTTTTGTTGCAGATTGAGAATACCTGAACTAGGGTTGTTTTGTTTAAAACAAATTTTGTATATATTTTAAACATTTTGTTTTAATTCCATATTTTTTTTAAAGACTTGTTTTAAACATATGTTTATTTTATTTTTGTAAAAAAAAAAAAAAAAAAGTCAAAAAGTGCTCCCCATTCAGACGACTATTTTCTTCTCACCTGAATGTTGTTTTGATTTCTTGTGGCTACAGCAGGTCAATGTGGTGATCAACAATTTGCTTTCTCTCATTTTTCCCTTGTTTTTAACGTGTATTTTATTGTTTAAATGCTTCTCAGTTAACTTGCGAGAAAGTGTCGTAGTCAAAGGTTGGACTACTTGTAGAACATACTAAAATAATAAAAAAAAATAAGTGTCATGGAAACAAATTTTTGTGTTGTATTCAGAAAACAAACAAAGGGTTATTTGCTAAA
The DNA here is from genome assembly GCF_964235325.1 of Thermobia domestica. Classification (NCBI taxonomy): domain Eukaryota; kingdom Metazoa; phylum Arthropoda; class Insecta; order Zygentoma; family Lepismatidae; genus Thermobia; species Thermobia domestica. The sequence continues at coordinate 1,974,834 of NC_137454.1, read as the reverse complement.
TTGCGGTTCTGAAATTAAAATATCACACGCAGTCTCCGTATAACTGGGAATAGTTTCACATGAGTTTTATGGGAAGAAAGGAGGACATCATTTAGAGCAAATTTATTAAAGTAACTCAAATTCCATCAGATAAGAAAACGACCATACGAGCTCGTTGCAAAACGTGTAAGAAAGAAATGATTGGCTTAGTTCAAAGAATGAAGGATCGTTATGAAAAATGCAACACTGTGATAAAACTGGAAACTCAAACAAATGATAAAAGTGTTGTTCCGGAAATTGCTTCTGATGATTCTAGCGTCAGTGATGTGGCCTAGGTGCAACTGGGATCTTCAGATAAGAATTAATTTTGTATCACCAATTTCTTTTTCAGTAGGCCTATATTATGAAAATTATATGTCGTCCCTCTTCCCCACCTCCGTTCCAAATTTTCTTAAAAACTTTACACCCTGGCATAGCTTGTATGAAGGGACCAGGCGAGAAAGAGCAAGGTATGGCAGTTGTCCGCGTAACTAACCATTAAAGCGTGATACTTATTGTAACATCAGTGCCGAACGTCAGTGTCTGGGACAATTTGATCTCAATTTATTCGTCTGCCTGTATGTATGCACCACGCTACAGGGCGCAATTTTCGGTCTTTTAACATTAAATTTTGAGGGTAGAGGCATGAGACGTCGGAATTTGTTGTATATATTTTGACTGCGATCCGACGTAAAATTTCAAATTTAGTGGTTCGGATCCCACTTTAAGCAAAAAAAACCCTGTCTCTTATAGCCTTGCTACTGATACAAGACTGTAATCAATCAAACTAAACAAACTAATTTTATGTGTTTCGAACAAACTTGAGTTGCAGGATAAATTTAGCTCCAATTCAGTTTTTATAAAATATTTTTAGATATGGGGCGTTCAGAGCACAAGGGATCCAAGTCCATTTTCAGAAAGGTTCACCTTTGCTCAGCAAAAGTATTATCTTTGTAGGCAAGGGTACGAAATGAATGAAACAAAAACCATGTTTAAGGATGTGGACTAGAGTTTCATAGGACAGCCGCTAGACAAGGACCTTGGTGGAATGGTGGAGGAGGGCTAATTTCCCCCTCCTTGCTTTCTAGGTGTAAGGACTTCAAATTTTTTATGTTGGACCTTTCTCAGCAAAAGCTTTCTAAATCTACATTACTGTCCCCAAAATCTGAAATTCAGGGTAATGGGCGGATGACCTCTAAACGAACGCCCCTTTCTATCGAAAAAGAAAGAAGAAAGAAAAGACTACATGACAAGATACAATCTAGAATTTTATATGATTGTCGATAGAAAGGGGCGTTCGTTTAGAGGTCATCCGCCCATTACCCTGAATTTCAGATTTTGAGGACAGTATTGTAGATTTAGAAAGCTTTTGCTGAGAAAAGCCCAACATAAAGAAATTGAAGTCCTTACACCGAATAAATACGGATTTTGATCAGTTACAATCCATTTCCATTGGCCGTAAGGAGCTAAAAGCCTATATTGCTCTCTTGTATATTTTTTGGCCCAAGGATTCCAAAGGCGGTTCTACTTTTGAGTTTCAGGCCTGTTTAAAATTGTGGAAATTGGGCCTAAGCAACTTTCCAGTTTTAATCGTCTGTATGTTCTCCGTATTTATTCGGTGTAAGAACCTCAAGCTTGTTCTGTTGGACTTTGCTTATCAAAAGATTTCTAAAACTGACTTACTGCCCCAAAATTCTGAAATTCAGGGTGGGAATGGGGGCGGTTACCCTCCTGTCCCACTGACGCGGCTGTAATATGAAACTATCCCATGCCTTTTCGCATGGTTTTAGTTACACTTGTGTTAGACTCTTGACTGCGAAAATAATATGTTTTGAAATAGAAATAATTTGCTGAGCAAAATTGAACTTTATTGAAAATGAATTTAGATCCATTGTGCTCTGAACGTCCCAAATATTACCTTTCTTCGATAAATTATTGACTCAAGAAACAACCAATTATATAGGCTTGCAGATAATATTCTAAAGTTAGCACAACTTGTAGTGTGCTTCAAACATTACTTTTCGAAAATTTATTATTTTAAAGTAATTTTATTAGCATCAGTGTTCTGAAATAGTAATCAAATTTTGCAACTAAAATCTCACCCGCCTCCACGAAACGTGAGCTTAGCCCCTAAAGACATAACTAAAAAGCTCCAAAAATGACTTGCTTTAGGACTAAACTGCACAACCGTATTTCTGGTAAAATTCTAGCCTTAAAACATGTAACATGACTCCCTTTGCATTTGAAATTTCGTATACCAACCAAAGACGTCCGACATGGGGTTTGATAGCACCATCTGATGTGACAGATACTTCCAAGCTTCATCATTCTCCCTCAAGCCGTTCTCAGCAAACAAGGATGATAAAGACTTTGTTCTGCCCATGTATATTGATAGATTGTGTGAAATCTCCATAGTAGGTGGATTTTTAAAAGTCTTATTACAACCAAGAAAGTGATTATGAGACTCACTGGCAAGAGGGTGTAATAAAAGGGGGTTGTGATATGAAAGAAGTTGAGAATTACTAATCTATACTTAAAATATTCTGTACCCAACACAGTGTAGTCTTAAGGGGATCGGTTGCAAGAGCAAAAAAGTCTTATGGCTAAGCGGTTAGCGTACGCGCCTTTGGCGTGGGAGACCCGGGTTCAATTCCCGGCGGGAGCTCATGTGGTTCGGATTCCACGTTAATCAGTAGGTCCACGTCTCATATAGCCTCGCTGCTGATCGGAACGTTATTACACGATTTTGAAATATGTTTAAAATCATGTTTTAAACTGTTCAAAATGTTTAAAATATGTTTTTAAAACTTTTTGAACACTTTTTTGTTGTTTTAAACACATGTTTTGTTCTTTTTTTTTTTTTTTTAAGAAAAAAAAACTTTTTTCCAACCCTGACCTGAACATAAAGTAAAATGTTTCTTGTAAAGTGTACTACTACGCAAAGGAAGGTCGTGAAAGGCCGGCGTCAAAGTGAAGTAATGCCGTAGATATAACAGTAATGCAAACACAGCTTCTACATAATCCTCCAGGAGGAAACCACTGCAAATACTAAAAGCACCTAAACATCTTAAATGCATGTCTCCGACCTATTTTAAGTGCATCTGATTTAAAACAATACCTTCCGATTGGTACTTTCCGAGCCACTCGCCTTTTGGAATTTTTTCGGAGCCTTATCCTGCAGATCACATCTCGGAGACACAAAATTACTAAGATCTGCTCACTTAGGCTTGAATATTTCTATTCAGTATAGAAGCAAATTTCGTTGTGCAAATATACCTATTAAAATGAAAATCCGATCGTAGAATGAGTCTGTTTCCGAAACATGCGTCTAGTCCTAATTCGAATGCTGTGGGATTCTATCTGCACGAGAACATTTTTTCTAATAGGTTTCTGTACGATGTAAAATGAGAATTGTTCTCTGTTCTGAATGACTGATTGGGTAATGTTATTTTACTGAAGTAAATACAGAAATAAAATTCTATTATAGCAGGTCAATTTGTGGTGAACGTAGAACGTTTTTGTTAAGGTTAGCATCCAGAAACTCTGCTCAAGCTTACAAGATTATCTAATTTGTGGTTGAATTTCTTTGAATATTTTTTAAATGAGTGCCAATGTCAACTGATACAAATAATCACTTTGTGATTGTTTTTACTTATATGAAAACTGATAGGAACACGGATAAATTAAGAGAAGAGCTTTTGACGTTCATACCAAATGTGGTTCTTTCCGGATGAGTTGACGTATCAAAACAAGTTTCCTGCCCACCACGTGAATTTTGGTGTTCCTTCTTCTACCATAAACGTCACACGCGGAGGTGTACACCCTCCATTCCGAAAGAAACCGAACTTTTGAAAACAAATAGTACCACTAGTGCCATCTGTTGTAATATTTTACCGGTAGATGGCGTAGTCCCTCATTGACAACTGGTATAAATGTCATGACATTTTGATGCACGGCAACAAAGTTATTGCGTTTCAACTGTCAGTGTCACTCGGTCGGAAAATGAGTTTCAAACAACGAACTGCAATTGAGTTTTGTGTTAAACTGGGTAAAACTTTTAGTGAAACGCACCAAATGCTACAAAATGCATATGGTGATGGGTGTCTATCCCGTACGCAAGTTTACGAGTGGTTCAGGCGATTCAAATCGGATAGAGAGACGCTGGATGATGATGAAAGATCAGGCCGTCCCAGAACCGGATTATCGGAAGAAAACATCGAAAAAGTGCGTGAATTCATCAAACATAACAAAAAATCGTCGGTGAAAGTTATTGAAATGGAATTAGGCATTCCTCAAACAACCGCATACCGCATTTTGACCGAAGTTTTGGGCCTTAAGAAGGTTAATTCGCGGTTTGTACCACACAAACTCACCGAAGACCAAAAAGTTGATCGAATTGCGCATTGCAAAGACATCGTTAAAAGTGCTCGGCAGGATCGAAACTTGTTGAAATCGATTGTAACTGGTGACGAGACGTGGTGTTTTGAATATGAGCCCGAAACAAAGCGGCAAAGTGCTGAATGGAGAGCGCCGGATGAAGGAACACCCCAAAAAAGTCGCTTGGTGAAGTCAAAAGTTAAGGTGATGCTGATTTGTTTTTACGATTCAAAAGGAATTATCCACAAAGAATTTGTTCAGCCCGGCCAGACAGTCACTGGAGAGTTTTACTTGGGCGTCATGAAGCGTTTGCTGGCAAGAATTCGTCGTATTCGGCCCGAATATCGCGAAATCGGCAGTTGGACTCTTGGACGATAATGCACCATCACATCGTTCGCGACTTGTAACTAAATTTTTGGTCAAAAATCACATTATTCGGTTGCATCATCCGCCCTATTCACCAGATCTCGCTCCGTGCGATTTCTATCTGTTCCCGAAACTGCATTTGGCGATGAAAGGAAAGTGGCACGCATCGATTGATGCCATTGAGAAGGCGACGACCGCCGTCCTAAAGACCATTCCAACAAAGGACATGGAGAAGTCGTTTGACAACTTGTTGGAGCGTACAAATATGTGTATCGATGCAGAAGGGGAATACATTGATTAATAAAAATGATTTGTTCCAAAATGTACGTTGCTTTTTTGTTTCTTTAAAACGTTCGGTTTCTTTTGGAATGGAGGGTGTATGATGTGTATAAATATATTCAAAGAATTAATTGTAACATTCATAAGAGCTCTACATGGTCTAAAACCGTTTATTACATTTATCTTTAATAGTAAGATAAGTAACACATCTTTTAGTATAATAAATTTTAAATTTTCTTAGTAGTCTGCTAACTGTAACTTGGTTAGGGATTAAATGGGTACTGACAGTATTTACATTGGCGTCAGCAGCACATAAACTTTGGGGGGAGGACTGGAGTGTATGGAATACCCTAGGAAAGCAAATGGTCCCAGGGTCCTTCTCCGGAAAATTTTTAGTCTTCGTACATTGCATTTTAAAGCATTTTTGACTTAAAATGCAAGCAAAAATTTAAAAATTTTTGTTTTATTTTTACCTTTAATTTATATGTATATAGGAAGTGTGGGTACTAAAAACGCACACAGTTTATAGTTTGTTTATTGAAACAGTAGAATTCAACCTTATTTACAATTGTAGTTACACTTAAATGATACTAATTGTATGCTAACAACAAAATAATAATAAAAGATAGTGTAAAGTGAATATTCAGTATTGAAGACATGTTTTTGGTCTACAAGCCTACAACTAATGTAAATGAGGCTCAACAATGTATACGTTAAAAAAAAAAAAAAGTTGAAAATTATGTTTTTATAGCTAAACTAAACTTGCTTTGCTGCTCGCTATCTAAGCAAAAACAGTTTGTTACTTTACAGTTTACTGCACCTTCATTTTCATAGGGCCGAAAACTGACTGCCTTTCTTTTTTCCACAACTAGACACAAACTTCTGTGCTACTTTTTTTGCATATCAACTTTGTCTATCATTGTTTTGTGAACGTAGCAAACTTGCAGATTGAGCCTTGGGTTATTGTTGACCTAAGATACTAGAAATATTAAGGGGGGGGGGGGGACGAAAACCGTTTTACAGATATTGAGGTACACGTCCCCGGTGGGATTGACACCCATGGGTATTTACACAAGAATTTCATATTAATTTGCAAAGAAGAGAAAAAAGACAAGTTTTAAAAACAGATTAAAATTAAATCTTTAGTACATAAATAGTAATCAACCCTCCTTTTAAGGACAAAAATTAAAAATGGTAATTGTTAGTACCTGAGTTTGATAATGGCTTAAAGGAGCAGCAATTTCTTCTGAACATGAGGTGCAAGTGAATTGGGGCAAAAACTTCAGATTTTACAAGTTACAGTATCTTAAAAAGAAGTTCAGTCCATCCCTTTCAATATTAATGTCTTGTTTCTTCCCTTCTACAATGGCAAAGAGAAGGAGACTTTATTTTGATTTACTGTCAGCTTATCTGGAATGAATAGTTGTAAAGCTGTTTCTAAGTCTAATTTTATTATCACCTGTTGATATGCATAAAATTAGAATTATTGAAATATAATTGCTCTGAATAGCGCAAATCATTAAAAGATTTACTGATTGTTAACATTTCCTTCATTGTTCAGGTCAGTTATTGTTTTAACATTCCCTTTGAGTAATTGATGTTAATAACTGCTAACTTTTTATGCGTATATTCCTACCAGAAAGCTATTCGCATTATAAAAATCTCGTATTTTAAATCAAATTGTCGTGTATGAAATAATGGAGATCCTATTAGTTTGTTCCACACCAGAAATATTAATATAAAAATGAGTTAACATAAAAAGGTAATGTTCCTTACAAGTACAGAGAAGACAAATCAGTATCCTTCTCATTAAGCATGTAGTTGCAATTAAAAAGACTGGAGATATTGATGTGCACTAGTAAAGAGACAAAAGCAAAGGAATGCGCTCAAAAAATAAAATTGGTCATTAGTGTGGGGAACTCTTTTGAACATACAAATAAACACATTTATGATCTTCGGTAGTCCAATGTTCGCACGCAAGATACCACTACACGTATGTATATATAAATTTCCGAATATTACAGAAGTTCAAACATAGTAAAATAATGCAACTGTAGTGTTAAAAGTGTAAATTCATTATTAATGTTAATTATATTTTTTTGTTGTGTTGTAGGATGAATTAGAGAAAGAACTTGAAGCGCTAGAACACGAAGAGGTGGAGAGAGAATTACTTGGCGTCAGCGTCCCATCGGAGCTGCCTGCCGTACCTACTGCGGAGCCAAGTAGAGTCAGGCCAGCACGTGAGTATCAGCAAAGAGGTTAATATTCTAATAAATTAAGAATGCATTTGCTAAAGTACAATATAAGCTAATAGAAAATAAAAATATGATTGCCAGTAGCATCCATGTATATACCAAATATACATCATTTATATAATAGGTAATAAATACAGGGATGCCTTGCATAACGCGATTTTTATTATTTCACGTATTTATGAATTGGTCACAATTCAATTTTTTAAATAACCAAATTAAAGTTATAAATAGCACGTACTCATATATGAATGGAAATATTGTTTGGATTGTGATATGACGATATTAACTACAGTTCTAGAGTGGGGGCACAGCAGCGCACAACTGTTGGAAATTGGGCAGAAAGTGCCTGAGAAATCGGTGCTCAACTTAGTTCCATTGTGCTGGGTGTTGTTGTTGATAATAGGGAGTCGTTGCAGGTCAAGATGGATTAGCTATCGTGTTGATGAGTTCGTATATCTAGAAAGGGGTAATCTATGATGAGTTGAGAAGTTGGGAGTAGATTACAGAATGAGCTATAATCATATACCATAATAAATGGTTATTAGTAGTAGAGAAGAGAAGTTGTGCTGTTTATTATTTGTATGTAATTTACAAATAAGTTAATGTCGTTACCAGTCCGTACAGTTAGTAGATGCTTTGGATGCACATCAAGTTGCTTAGTACAGATATACTTTAGAAATACTAAATAACTAGATGTCAAAGTATAATACAGAGTTTGATTTTTGCACATCTAAAGAAGTAAACGTTGTAAGATTGAAATCGACTTTGTTGACCAAACTGGGCAGCGAAGTCGGGAATATCAAGAAATGAGCATAAGATGGCCAAATATCTGACTGATCGGAATAAGCCAGAACAGTGATTTTCAAGTGTAAAGATTTCAGTGTATTTGTAAAACGGGTAAAGGGATGGAAAACAAAAAAGCATTAATAAACACCGGATGAAAGTAGACATGTATTAGATGGTAGGCGTGTCATGAATGCAGTGGTGACATAATGAAGTTCCACATTAGTATAAGTTCATCGGTTCCAAAATTTCTTAACAACCCTGTATTTTTGAACAAAATTCAGGTCAAGAAAACCTAATTTATGTTAGTGCGTACTGCATAGATAGCTACTTATGAAGGATTGTCTTCTAGTTCGATTTTTGTCTCGAATAATCCAGTGGAGAACACGTCATCCATCTTCCAGCAGTTCTTTAAGGTTTGTGATCGTCTCATCTCCATTTCATTATGACTTACAAATCTAAATATATGATAACATTAACTTTACCATTACATTTCTCTTAAAATTCTAGCCCAGTTTGATATATTATATCACCCTCTTCCTGTTTAAATCAGTCGAGCGAGATACAAGTTGGCCAACTTCAAGATGACGACCATGACAAGCCTACCTCTAATAGATGTCTACTTCTTCTCGGTGTCTGTTAATGTGATTTTGTTTTCCATCCTTTCATGCGTTTTACAAATACACTCAAAATTTTCAAACTCATTGTTTTGACTTATTCTGATCAATCAGGTATTTGGCCACTTCGCCCGTCTTTATGGATGGAAGCACTATAAATTTTGCTTACGCTTGTTTCCTGATATTCCCCCTTCGTTTCTTGATATTTAGTTTATAAAAATAAGTGTTTTCTTTTTCACTTGTTTCTTCTTGTTTCTTCTAAATTTTTGCGAGGAACGGATTCACTGTAAACGAGATTTGGCATAGCATACACATTTCTGGGAACTTTTAAACACGTACGCAAGATATTTCTGTCTATATAAGTGGATGTTTTAAGTACGAAATAAATTGAAATTCCCAACAGTACGGTGTGTGCCAAATTGTTAATGCATGTGGTTCCATATTGTATAAGTAAAAGAAATAATATTACGTGTATTGGATGTCAAAATTTAGTGCACTTACCGCTCAGTATGTTTAACAATTTTATAATTCGAACCGTTACAAGATTCTTCCATGGAGTGAACTAGGAGAAAATTAAAAGGGATTAACTGGTTAAAAACAAGAATCAGTTGAAAAAATCTACATGAAGCTCCTATTAGAAGTTCTTATATGTATCTGTACACGTATATATACTTAACAGTTTAATGAAAATAGAAATATCTGGGGGGGGGAGTATAATACCAAATTAATATGGCGTTGGTTCACCTTTTACCCTCAGAACAACCCTAATGCGACGTATAATGAAGTGAGAAGTCGTGAATTATCACCGTCTCCTTTAGCCTAACCGGGATAATCGTGGGACGTAAAATATCGAATATTATACCATTGCGCGCGTAATTCAGTTTAGTTCGATGAGAGAGCTCCTTCGTGGCTAAGCGATTAGCATACCCACCTTTGGCGTGGGAGATCCGGTTCGATTCCAGGTGGGAGCTCATGTGGTTCGGAATCCATGTTAATCAGTAGGTCCCGCCTCATATACCCTCGCTGCTGAATGGGACGTAAACTCAACTCAACTCAGTTTACGTGGAGGTGGAGAGAGAGGGTGGAGGTGGAAATCTGTGCCGCATTGTTGTCTGCAGAATGGGCCACAAATGTTCAGTTCTGGGGATTGGACTGGCCAGGGGAGATGTTCAGCTCCATCTCGATATACCTCAAACCGCGCTGCAACAGTTCTGTCTAAATGGGCGTATTATCTTGAAATATGGCGTCATTATTCGCAAACAGCATCTGAATTCTAGGATCCTTTAAAATGGTGGCTCATTAATAGGCAAATAGAGTACACAACCCATTGTAAGTCAGGATATTGTAGGGCAAACCATCACAGGTCTGCCTCTGTCTTCACAGTTGGACGGAAATACTTCGGATTATAATGTTCTAAGTGTGTACTACATTTAAACATGGCCCTTGTTTCAAAATAAGGTGCGCGATAATTCATTCGACATATCACACGTTTCCAGCCATCAGCGCTTCATATTGTATTTTCACGACCTCATTGGCGTCGTGCTAAAGCATTATGTCCCTTATCAGCGGTTTCGCCTCTACAACCCGACCCCCAATATCTGTGTCATGTAATTCATGACGGATTGTGATTGTCGATACCAACTGTGGGAGGTGCTAGTTGAGTTCCTCCGCAGTCGCACGACGGCTTACAGTGACGCCTTTTAATGCTCTGCAGGACCTACCATTAAGGGTTTCTTTTTCGACCACTGTTCCTCTTCGCCAGTCTCGTTTTACTGTGAGTTTTGTAGCCCATCATCACCTTGAACTCTCCCAACAAACTTGCTACTTTCGTCACTCCTCCACTACATAACTGGGCGCTCGTTGGAACTCAGATAGGTCGCCCTACTTACATTATCACTGTCTGTTCAGTTCATTGCACCAGCCAACATGCTGTTCCTCACTTGGTATAATGTTTGCAGTGTGCTGTGTTTGCCGCCTGACCGTTGCCATCCCAGACATTGATACGTTTCCGACTCCAGGTGGTTCGATTAAACTATGTAGTTGTAATAATCATGTATACTTAAAGGAAAGAAAGTACGCTTTAAGCGATTTCGCTGAACATTTCATTAGATACCAAAGAAAAGAAAAAAATGTTATGCCTTGAGGGAACGTGGTGGGGATTACATCATACTTTGGGCCTCCTTTTACCTTTAACATACTAGTCGTTAATTTTTTTTTCTTCTTGCATTGGTTTTGTTTAATGAAATATAAATCATCACCATCATGACCAACCACAGTATTGCCCTGCTGCTGAATGATACTGAATATTATGAGTACTTGTAATATACATATTACTAAAATAATGGACTAACCCATTGACTTTGATTCTTCGAAATTAGTGTTATAATTGACATAACGTGGGCCCTTATTATATCTAAGTGACTAATGCTGAGTCGTGTTCTCGTGGAATAATATTCATTAAGACCCATAATCAGCTCTTCACGTGTTCTCTTTCATGCTATGTATGGCCTTACTAATGAAGGTAGCTACAATTCTAATTTTCATTAAATTGTAATACAGTAATGAAGGTGAGTAGTCTGCAGTTTTGGCGTTTTACATCTCTCTTTGAGTACTGAAGGCATGTGAGACGTAGATCTAGAGCTTGACATGTGCTCCGAACCACATGAGTTCCTATCAAAAATCAAACATGGGACTCTTGTGTGGAACATGCGCAAGCTTACCATTTAGTCACGAGACAGTTTGAGTAGGTTTCGTTATTTCGTCGTAAGTTATAGAATACATAAGACACATATTTAACACTACCGACTCGCCTGTGTATTCCGTGGCAGTGTTCTGTTGCTTGCCGTCCTTAGAGGACTTACAAAGAATAGGATAGGTATTGCACAAGTTAAGCGTACATAAAAGGACAAAATGCTTTATGGCAAACTAAATTGCTTTCTAGCAATCCTGTATTGAAACCTTCTTCTAATTATTCCGACGTATTTGAGACCTTTGTTCAGCTTTCATTAGTGTTGTGAGAAAGCGTCAAATATGGCGGGGTAATTGAAGTTTTCATCATAGAATTGCTAGGAAAAATTGAAGTTCACCTGGTAAACATTGTTTTCCTATATAGGGTGTGATTGAAAAGTACCGGAACTTTTCCCGCCGCGCGGCTCCCTGACGTTCGAAAAATATGAGGGGTGGGAGAAAATGTGCGCGGGACCTTCCTCTTCCAAGCGGAACTTGGCCCAGTGCGCTGCGAGCAGCGGTTGAGAAAGCATCGCTGTCCGCGCAAACGTCGTTTTGGTCGTCGGTCACGTTTTTTGAGCGCCGAAAATGGAGTCAAAGATTGACCAACGCTACGCCATCAAGTTTTGTGTCAAACTAAAGAAGACGTTCACCGAGACCCAGGACCTGCTCAAGGAAGCCTTTGAGGAGGATGTGATGTCCCGTACTCGGATCTTTGAGTGGCACAAGGCCTTCAGGGAAGGCCGGAAGGACGCCGATGACGAACCACGCTCTGGGAGGCCGTCGACGTCGAAAACCGATGAAAACGTTGGCCGAGTTCGCGAATACCTGAACCTGGACCATCAGACAACCCTCCGGGAGATCAGCGAAGAACTTAATTTGACATACTATGCAGTGCAAAAAATTGTGACTGAAAAATTGAACATGCGGAAGGTGTGCGCCAAACTGGTCCCCAAGGTGTTGACCGGGGAGCAAAAAGAACTGCGAGTGAAAATGAGTCGTGAAGTGCTGGATTGTGTGGAAGCCGACGAAGAGTTATTAGACAGTGTGATCAGTGGTGATGAAACATGGAGCTACGAGTACGACCCCTCGGTGAACATCTTTTGGCGTAGCGTTGGTCAATCTTTGACTCCATTTTCGGCGCTCAAAAAACGTGACCGACGACCAAAACGACGTTTGCGCGGACAGCGATGCTTTCTTAATCGCTGCTCGCAGCGCACTGGGGCAAGTTTCGCTTGAAAGAGGAAGGTCCCGCGCACATTTTCCCCCACCCCTCACATTTTTCGAACGCCAGGGAGCCGCGAGGCGGGAAAAGTTCCGGTACTTTTCAATCACACCCTGTACTTCACTAGCCAATCTGACGCATTCTAAGTGCTCTGAAGAAATTGGCAGATAAGAGGTCACCGAAAAATATTGATCTAGAACAAAATAAGGAGGCGAGTCCGTATTTTTTTTGGTCTATATACATCGTTAGCGAAATGCGAGCGACATCTTAATAATAACTAGCTGAACCTGCGCTCTTTACACACCGCATCATTCCATATGAGCATGAATCTCGTTGTCATTCCTCACGTCTGTACATGTCTGTTTACAGACAAGTGAAGGACGTCTTGATAAAAATCGGCAAGGGACATTTTTTTTCGATTATTTTTTCAATATCTCGCACCGTTTGCAAGATTTGAGCCTGCTTCCGGTTGGAGTTTCTAATTCATGTTTGATCAGTGTTTTCTTTCTTCTTGCATGCAGTATGTAATAATGTATGTAACAATTAATTATGTCAGTGATATATGATGTTCATTGGGTCAAACACTCCAAACAACAAAGATTCATCGTAGACTGCAGAAATGGTTATCCTTCGTTTTTATCATTATTTGGCAATGAAACAAACGCCTGAGAGATATACTAACCCCGTATCAAATATGTGGTGTTGGAATGTATAACTCGTAGAATATGATGCTTTGCCTCTTAAAATTTCAGTACATCTAGTGTATCTAAAAATGTAATAAAGAAATAACGGCCATTTTTTTAAATATTCAATTAGAACTTAACAATGTACACAAAATTTGCAATCGATCGGTGAAAACCGCATCTTTCTAGTGGTTGTTGTTTCCGAAATATAATTGTCAAAAGAATTTGCCACAGACATATAAACTTCTTGACCACAAACGTATAAACCTAGCATTTTAATATATAGATATAATAATAATAATAATAATAATAATAATAATAATAATAATAATGTGTTTATGAAGATCTCTAGTATGTCTGAAGCTAAGTATTTCTGGTTTTGTTATCTTAATGTATTTTGCTACTACATTTCAGAATTCTATTCCTGACATTTTACTAAACATTTTTTTAAACACTCTGAAGTAATTGAGACTATTTGAAGTGGTCATACTAAGTTATGTTTCTTTGTTTCTTTTCAGAACAAAAAGAGGAAGAAATCGACAACGACATGAAAGAACTAGAAGCATGGGCATCGTAAACAAATGTGCTGGTTATAATTTCTGCTGTATGTACTCCACGCTGAATGAAAATGGATTGTTTCCTGAAACACTTGACGGTCATAGGTACCTTAACTCGAAATCTGGGCTTTCTTGTGTACAGATTAAATTAGTGAATATTTTATTTAAAATATGAAAATAATAGAAGCCTGATGCTACTTATAACAAGAGAACCTCTTCACTAAATATATTTTCCTTTTTTGCCTATTGTCAATAGAAAGATCTATTTCAATGGTTGATGTAAATATTCGATTTTGATAGATGCTTAAAATACTGTGAAAGCTGGGAATTATCTGTGTATAAAGTGGATAAATGTTTAAAATATAACGTAACATTTGTTTTTTTATATATATAATGATCTTTTTAGTTTCTGCTGTGAAAATTACAGAATAAAAACCTAGCTAATCTCCACCCATTTTATTTCGGAAAGTATCCAGTGACAAATACAATCTATTACAATGCTCGTGCATTTAGGGTTGCCAACTATACAAAAAAAAAAATGGTAAGTATGAGAAAAAAATGTTGAAAGTAGATCTGTTTGGTTACGTAAAACTGTAGAATATCGTTCTACTTTGTTTCCCCAATATTCTCGTTTAAACTGCAATTTTCCTTCATTTATTGTTACCTGCAAGCTTCTGATTGGTTTACTACAAGCTCAGAAAATCTTTCCTTCGATCTAAAGCCCTTCCTTTTCATTATTCCTTTCATTTCTTCCCACTTCATCGTAGCAGTTCTTTCATCGCTTACTCCAATTAAATATCCGTCTCCTTTAGCCTACAGGGCATAACCATGGGATGTTCAATTAACCCTTTCGGGATCTACTAATTTTTGGCATTTTCGTAGCCTTTCAGTTAATGAATTATAACTCAGAGACTTTACTACCCGAGTGATATAGTTTTTTTTAAATAATGAAGAATGTAGCAATTTTTTGTCGTAAGTTTGATTGCAGTGCTGCTAACAAGAGGAAATGTAGGAGTGAACATTCACAAAAAAAAAAAAAAAAAAAAAAAAAAAATCCCTAACCGAAATTTAAATTCTTTTGGAGCTGGCACCACTGTCGACACATGGGTCCAAGTCACGTCAAAACTTCTTTCGTGTGTCGACAACTTACAGTGAAAACGTGAAATCGTTGGCGGCCATACAAAGAGAGAAAAAATGTTCTCTGATCGTACAAATGAAATGTTGACACCTTTTTTCGCCTCAGAAGCAAAAATAACAGTTATGCAAGTGCTGCAGCTTCCCTGATTACTCTATTGGAACTTTCTATAATGCATTGTCTAGGCCAAAGATGAGGCTTTCAGATACTGTTATGTTTGTTCCAATGTAGGCAACAAGAGGGACATAGAGGGAAAAGGGGGAAACTTTTCGATTTTTTCACCTAAAATCGGCAATTAAAATTTTCTGTGGCTGGAAACTGCTATAAAACAGACGCGAACTATCTTAAAATAAACTTTGGTCCCGTTTTTTTCAGTAAGGACTGATGTTCGACTGGCGTAAGTTGACTTGCGTTCGTACGTATAGGTACGGATTTATAAATATAAATTTTGAAAAATATAAATTTTGACCGAAAAATAGGAATATTTTAATGTCCCCAGTTGGCAACACTGATTGTGAGTTCAAATTGGCCTAAAATAATAGATATGCATGTGAGGTATATACCTGATAAGTCCTAAGTAGATTTCTCTACCTAAGTAAAATGAAGGAAGTTGTACTTAAAAAACTAGGAAATAATATTCGAAAGTTCCCGATTTTTTGACTCGGCTTAAATTTGAGAAGGAAATTCGACACTCAGAAAAAAAGTTACGTTTAGGATAAACTATGGTCGAACCATGTTTGGCATAGAAAAAAATCATTCCGATATCTTAATTAGCGTTCACATAGCAGAGGATTAAGTAAGTGACAATCCCCTATGTGTCACTTTTGCCATTAGGTCCCGAAAGGGTTATACATTTTATTTGATTTGAAAATCCTTTGAAGTTGTTCTCGTTCAAATCAGCCTCCGTTGAAGCCACCAAGTGTGTTTCGCTCATTGCTATAAATGCATGATCGAAAAAATAATCGTTGAATGACAGCCATAACTGATTGGGAGAGACATCAAATTCAACAGTTTTTAACCAGACTTGGTATTTAACAAGATTCTGCAAAGAAATATAGTAATTTTCATTTTTCCACTGACTTTGCTTTCATGAGATTGGAAATTACACATTCAGTGTTTCATTTCTTTGAAGTTCGTTTAAATGTATGTGGATTTGATACCATATGTTTAAACTTCTATTTGTTTTAAGGATAACTGCATGGAAACGTATAAATGGAGAAGAATCGAAGTCAAAACCATTTTTTTTTTTTTTTCAAGATACTTGATATTTCTCTCGTACATATGATATTTGTCGTTATTCTTATCAGGCTGCATTTTAAGATTTTACTCTACTTGGTATCAACAGAAATGCACACGCAGTCGTGGACATCTTCGAGCTGTTTGAGATATCTCGGTGTTTTATATCGTTGTCGGATGAAAAAACGGTCAAAACGTGTGGCGTAGGTGGAACGGCCCAAAGCATTAAGCTGGCAATCGTATTACATTCTCTGTTGCGGAATGAAATCTCATGCAGATCCTATTGGCTTCAGTGTTAGGTATTGTTGTCCATTATCATAGTTTCTCTCCTTCAAACTAATGAGCACAATCGTGGAGCGTAAATCTCAAGACTGAATAAATAATGAAACGTTGCAAAATCTGAATTTCGGTTCAAATTGGGACGGTTCGTAACCCTACACATGTGAAGAGAATCAGAGGAAGTGGTCAGGAAAAGCCTCTCTGGCCTTGACTGTGTGCCAGGGGAAAGAGTTTGTACCTAATAATTCCTATTGGGAATGGTATTGATCTCCCTGTAACAAAGTCCTGCTTTTTATGACCATGTTATTGATACCAGACTTGCTGTGGAAATTGCGTAGGAGTCCATAGTGCATGAAATGATTTCGTTTCTTGGGACTGAATGTCGTTCTTAATATGTAATGAGACGTGTGAATGGAAAGGCAATTCGTTTAACCACACGGGGTAATAAATAAATCCAATTACTGGCTTTTTCTTAAACATGGTGCGCTATCATGGCAGCTATGGTTGCATTGATGAATGTAAAATATAAGTCGGGCAAAGAAGTCACTGTTTTGGATTCTAGCATTAGTACTCGAAATCTGTCCGCGTCCCTTTCTCTTTTTTGACTTTTAGAAGAAGCAAATACAGTAGTACATCAATTGTGTACTCGACAGGCATTTTGTGACGTGATTAATCGAACGGCTGACATTTTGACTCAACAAAATTGTTCAGCAAATAATTTTCCATTTGCGAAAATGTTAGAAATGCGAGATGAGTGGTGATCGGAACGACACGGTCGGCACCAAATGTAAAAGTAGGAGGAGAAAAAAAGAAGAACGAAGACTGGTTTTCGATATTTGGGAAGTATTAATGAGGACATATAGTACAAAATGAAATAAAAGCAAGGATAAAAATGTCTAAAGCATCATTTAGGAAAAGAAAAGTATATTTTGTGAGTTCTTGAACATAATGTTATGAAACAGGCACGTAAGGTGTTTCATGTAGAATATTGTACCGGGATGTCTATCGGTCACGAAAAAGTCACGAAATCAGAAAACGGTCATGAAAGTCACGAAATATAGCTTTTGGGTCGCGATTTTTTTTAACTGTACAAATGTAAGTACAGATTGGAAAATTTTGTTCTATAAAACGTCAAAATTCACCACCAAAAATGTTTATGGCCAGCTTTAAACGCTACCAAATCGCAAGCAAAGTACGTTTCTATCGCATGGATGAAAATTCGGCCTAATTCGCACCCAAATTCGCTCTTGAAAATGTTAAGAAATTTTATGATTTGGTAATGAAAAGGTCACGAAATTTCATTTTGGAATTTCAGTAGACACCCTGTGTACTCTCTGGGGCAGAAATATGCACACAAGCAAAGTAGGGTTGCAAGCTGTAAAAAATAAAATTACTGGCACTCGCTCATTATTCCCAAAACAGATGAAGAAGACTTGTATTTTAAATAATGAAACATATTCTTGAGTCTGACTAAAATACCGGCCATTTGTCAACCCTAAAGCAAAGTGACGAGAAAAAAAAAAAAAAAATGGTTAAAGGTATTCGAAATGTGCGTGTACAGAGGAATAGACAAAATTAGCTGGATCGAACGGAAAACAAATTAGGAAGTGCTAAAAATAGTAGGAGAGGAAAGAACAAAACAAGAACATAATGCCCTAAAATTGAGAAAAAAGAATTAAATTCGTAACTGAACTTTAAAAGAATATAAAAACATACAAAATTGGGATCGAGCTCGCTATACCAGAAGAAATAAAGTAGTTTCTTCAGTTGAAATTTGTAAGATTGATTTTAAAGTAACAAAATAAAATATAAATTTAAAGAATTTAATGGTTAAGAGAAATACAGTAAATTATTCAGCTTAAAATCTCGGCCTGCTATGTAGGCTGGTGTTTCCATTTCTTATGCGTTACTGCAAAGCCACGGTGGCTCAGTGGTTGAGCGTTCATCTCTGGAGCATGGAGTCCCTGGTTCAATCCCAACTCGCGCCAAAGTGGCTTTGTGATAGACAAACACCGTGTGCGTGGATTTTCTCGGGATTCTCCCGTTTCCTCCCACTTTCTTTATTCCACCATTTCATTCATTCCTCATCATCCATCTCCTTTAGCCTAACCGGCATAACCTTGGAACCTAAAACTTGAAGATATCATTTTCCTATGAATTAATGCGAGGATAAAGAATTAATGCTTCCATGTGAATCATGTAATTATTGCTTAGAATTAAGTGAAAATCGCGGACAAATGAAAATTCCAGGTTCTTCCACTTACCTTACATATAATTGCAGTACACTACGATTCTGTTGATTGCATAGAAACAAAGACTAAGGTAAAGAGATACCGAAGATATTTCGCGATCGAGGTTGAGGTTTAAGTCGTGGTCGCTACCTTGATAATGGCACAAACACACGGATTCAAATGGG
Source organism: Thermobia domestica (assembly GCF_964235325.1). Taxonomy (NCBI): domain Eukaryota; kingdom Metazoa; phylum Arthropoda; class Insecta; order Zygentoma; family Lepismatidae; genus Thermobia; species Thermobia domestica. The sequence goes on along the minus strand of NC_137454.1, from coordinate 1,955,881 downwards.
TAAGTGCATGCCGAAGATGTACGCTACATCGCGAACTAAAGATCGACCGCGATGGGGAATTAATGGTCGCGATGATAAACAGCCGAGTTTGTTTTTACATCGATGTTCAGTGGAAGCATCGCTGTGGTTCGTGTTCTCATTGGTTCTCTCTGAAGCGCTGCACGAAATAAAATCTCATTTGCTCATAATTTCGTCTGCAGGCATATTCGCTGATCCCAAGTGTTTAAATATCCTCTGATCTTATTGGCCGATACAAATAGCACATTAAGAGTCATGACATACATATAGCGAACGCGAGCTTCTGTCAGCTCTCGTAGCTGACCTTGCTAGTGAGCGGGTTAGTAATCAGTTTTTTTAAATTTTCATAACACTTTTTTCATTAATATAAACTAAAGTTTTACTATACGGATCCATAGTATAAGTAGTAGTAGTAGTAGTAGGAACGGCTTAAACCCTGCAGGGGTAGTTTGGATTCTGTTCTTGACATCAAATGGGCAAATTAAAGAATTCACAATTTTTTTTGTACATTTTACATGATCAACTTAAAACAGCTGGCTAGGGTTGCGCGCGAAAAAAAATACAGGGTAGATCGAAAATACTGAAACGCTTTGGCTCGGCAAATATGCCGTCTCCAGCAGATTGTTTGTGTATGCTCGACAGGTTTTGCTGCACTTTAAAATTGATAATGAAAAACCAATTAGTAGAACTAATGAGGAATGTCCCAGCAATATGGGACAATTGGTATAGTGCTGGACAGAAGTCTTTGATCAGGTAATGATGTCTGCTTTGAAGCAAATAAAGAGTATGATGATTAAATCTGTCATATCTGTAGTTTGGTGTGGAGAAGAAACAAACTTGTGAATCAAAGGTTAAAGAACAACTCAAGTTATTAATATAAATTATGCCAAAGATCATTGACTTATATCATGATAAAAGAAATACGAAAGAAGTTTTGAAACGCATGATAAAAGAAATACGAAAGAAGTTTTGAAACGAAGAAATATAATGTAAAACTATGTAAGCGGACGCAAATAAACCTACCGTAAACACATTAAAGACGAATCACTTACTGCGTAGTGATCGTGGTTCAGTGGTCAAGTAATCGATTTTTTCACTTTCGGATTTATGGTGGCGATTGATCGACAATGACACACGTTTTATTATTTTCAGATTTTGAATACTCGGATGTTTCAATACGTGAACTATCAAATCTTCAGGAATATTAATAGTAATAATAATAAAATAATAATACTAATATTTATCTTGTAGAAGATTAAAAGTTAGGAGCTTATTATTGCTCAGGTCATACCATTACAAGTAGGAACGTAAGATTTGGCAATAATATTTCGGTTTTGTTCAATGTTGCCCACGAGAAGACGAATTTCTATACAAGATTTCAGATGAGAAGCGGCATGGCCTTGAGTTGGCTTTACGCGGCGTCCAATTGGCTTTGAGCGGTGTTGACAATTCGCGACAAGCAGTTCTGCACGCTGACTTCTCGCGCTACTGCGAATCTTGACAATAGCAGAGGCGCTTATTAGAAATATTGTATTAGCACATTAACTGCTCACTTTGCGAAGTAGAGAAAAGAATTACGAACACATACGTGAAAACTACTTCTTTTTATGACAACTGGTTGTCATGATACACGCTTTGAAAGGTTTCCATATAAAACAATTAGTAAAACGAGCGTTGAGTCCCGTCTAATTTCCAGTGGATTTTTCTTCGATTTGGAAATGGAACTCAACTTTTATTAAAGGATAATCAGGGGTGTAACCAACAGGTTGTTCTAGGGGAACATTACTTTCAGGGGGAGGAAAGCTTTTCACACATTAAAAACAGAACAAATGACCTCTTTCAGAATATGAAAGCATTTTAACTCACCATACATACTATACACATATTATGTTTTCTCGATGCTACCTTAACAAAAGACGGATCTTGACCGTACTGAAGTTGAAAAGCGGATTGTAAGAGATAAATCAATAAGCTATTCATAAGAAAACAAATGCTGTTTCTAGCAGTCTGTTTATCCGACTTTGTGTTTATGTAGGTTAAAATACTAAAAGGAAAAAACTCGAAAAAATATCAACTCAGATATTATTATGCAATAATATAGTAGTGAGAGATCCTGGGGGGACTGAGGGAGCCAGGGCCCCTCATTTTATTTGTAAATGTGCAATATTAGGCATAATTTGAATGCAATTTGTCTTAAAATCATCATATATGCTTTCTGCATCTGAATGCACCCCCCCCCCCAATTTACAGAGAAATCAGTGTCCTTGTAATTAGGTACAGAAACTGTATTGATGATGTTTTCTTTTTTTTAAAATCTTATTTTATTATAAACGTTCCTAATTTGCATTAATTATTAAATAAGTTTACTAAACATATACTAGATGAACCTCATTTCGGGGCTGGAAATAGTTTGGAAAGTCAAGGCCCTCTTTTCCCCCGTTTCTACACCCTTGAGAATAGTAAGCGATCGAATTAAATAACAAGCCTCTGCAATTTGATTCATATATATATATATATATATATATATATATATATATATATATATATATATATATTCGATTCCCGGCGGGAGCTCATGTGGAAGAACAGAAGGTATGGGACATTCGTAATATTGTTTTGAAATTGCCTTCATGCAAGATTCTTCCTTATTCGACAGAAGAAACGCAGTATGATTTTTTTTTCTTCGTTTCAATACCTTACGTATGTGTGGCCAATTACGTACTCCTTCTTTACTCCTCTAGCAGGGATGCAAAAGCACCAGGCGTCTGAGTGGTGTCATAAATTATTGTAACCCAAAACAAACTCGACCATATCGTGTTGCTTACGAATCAGATGGATTGTTGTTGTGAGACCTACATCAAGTATAAGAGTATGTTATTATAGGAACAGATATGGAAGCAAAGGAGCTGATTGTGTGTGTAGGAACGCAACTTCTCTTCTTCTAGCATAAACAGAATTCATCAGTGTCTAGGTTGCTTTCTTTCGTGGTAGTTCATTTGTTCTCCAAAATTATAGTTGACAATGTCTTTAAGGAAACCGAGTACAAGTGCGGCATTTTCTTTAAAAAAAAAAAAAAAAAAAAGTGCTACGAAGTGAAGCTTGAAGAATTATTTTTTGTGTTTACAATTTTTGGAACTCATAATAAAAAATTTACAAGAGTCAGATTCAGACAATGGCGAAATATTAATTGACATAGACGATAGTGAAAGTAGTGTTGAAGACGAACGTTTAGCAGTTCCACTGGAATTAGTTAATAGGTAGGTTATTCAGTTGCTATATATACTTCTAGGATACACAGCCAAAATCTTTGAGTTTGCTGGAATAGTATATTTACATTGTGAATAATGTTGCCAATGTATGTGTAATAATCTCAACTAGAGGAAGAGCGAGAAGGGAAAGGGGAGTCCGAAATCCGGCAACACCGCGCGGAATATCGCACAGCATTGGCTACTGCCCGTGATGCTTTACATCTGAAAAACACAATAATCTTGTTTCTAAAATAAAACAAACAAAATCAGGACGAGATTTACCATTTTACATTCGGGACGGGATAAGGCTAACTCAAATTATCGTCTCGCTTTGGAGGTGAATCGAGACGAGATGAAAAGTGTAGTAAACATTTCTCGTCGATTCTCGAAATAGTGTTTGTATATCCATTCTTTAAGCAACAATTGCTCTGCATACTGAATCTTATAGGTTATGTTGTTGCTTTGTATTTCAGTGCTAATTTACTTATGGTCTGTGTAGGTATGTTTGTAGCAAAACTTTCATAATTACCTCTACATATCCTAAAAGTTAGTTTATTATAAGTCTTATTGTTCAATGATATTCAGTTATTTTCCTTAAAACGTATAGTAGAATACTTTCTACAGGAAACTAGCGTAACACTTTCGTTTAACATTTGGCTAGTTGCTGAGATGTGTTTTGGAGATACGGGCCTCCTCCCCCAAATCCTAACTTTACTGTAGGTTTTTGCCTAATTTAAGGGCAACTTTTAACATTTCAATAGCATTATTATTATTATTATTATTATTATTATTATTATTATTATTATTATTATTATTATTATTATTATATCAAGATGGCGCCAACTGACGACAAGTGTGGTCTGTGTCGTAAGCCATTTTTTGGAAAACAATTAATTCTAGCATGTTGTCTATGCAACAATAGATATCATGTAAAGAACTGTCTCAAATTTGGACGTGTTGAATACGAAATGTATTCGGAAAAAGGCATTTCAACATATAAATGTCAAAACTGCATAAGGCAACGAGACGACAACACGGCAGTTACTCCTACTTTGAGGAAGCACGTAAGTTCCATAGACACTGATCAAATAGACAATTATGGTGGTGATTCTAGCGATGATGAAGTTTTAGAACATGAGGAAAACAAATCCTCAAATACTATTTGTTCAAATAACAACTCAAAAGGTGTTTCATGCTGCAGTGTAGTGAATGAAAAGTTAGACCATGTAATATCTATATTACAGGAAATAAGTGACAAGTATGAGGCATTGAAAGCTGAATTAATTTCTGTAAAGGAAGAAAACATCAAATTAAATGAATTAGTTAAAGCAAGTAGTGAGAACAGAGTTAAGACATTTGCAGAAGTTGTAAATAGTCCACTCACACCTAACCATGTTCTAGTGCAAGGGTGCTCGAATGAAAACAATGTCAAGGTCAATGAAGCGAACGACATGCCATATGAGCGAGTTGCAAAAAATGTAAACAATAGTGAATGGAAGGTTGTAAGCCAACGCTCCAGGCGTATTAATCCAGCAAAACAGCCAGGAATCATAACAAACCATGAATCACGTGAACTTACAAGAAGCTCAAATCTAATGCAGGGAAGAAGTGCTAGTGATAAACTAAAGGTAAACAAAAAACCACCTCGTGTATCCGCAGTGTTTGTGACTCGACTTGATCCTAGTGTTTCGTGTGATGAGCTTAGTGCATTTATTAAAGATAGTGCAAACATTGAGGTTGTTAAGTGTGCCAAATTAAAAACAAAACACAACAGCTATTCATCCTTTTACGTTAGTGTACATGAAAAACATTTTGATACTGTGTGCAATTCAGACATGTGGCCTGAAGGAGTATTGTTTACAAGGTTCATGGGACGTTTGAAGGATGAAATAGTGGTACCCACGTCAGCAAGCGATCGGAATGGAAAAGAGCAACAGGTAACTAATACATAATCAATGCATACGAGATATTTACAACTGTACTATCAAAATTCTAATGGTTTGAACACAAAAGAAAAAGAATTTACAGATGAAATAAACTGTGAGAACTATGATTTTTATTGTATAACAGAAACGTGGTATAAAGAGGAAACCTGTTATCTTTCTCAAATCTCTAGAAACTACAGTGTGATACGAAAAGATAGAAATCTAACCCTCACAAATAAGTCTAAAGGTGGGGGGTGTTTACTCTTAATAAAAAATGAATTTTCTTATGAAATCCTTAATCCCCCTGACGAATCATTAGACATTATTATAGCAAAAATTTTAATTCCTGACAGTACTCCATTGATTTTATGTTTAGTTTATTTCCCTCCTGACATGTTACTTCAAGATTTTAGTAACTACTGTGATTGGCTATGTTCTTTTGTATTGACGAAATATTTTAATGTAATTATATTAGGAGATTTTAACGCAGGAGGCATAGATTGGATTTCAGGTAACATCACAACTGATAATTATTATTCGAAGAAAAAAGCAGAAAAAATATTTGAATTAAGCAATATTTTAAATTTAAACCAGAAAAACAAGTCATATGACCATAGTAATCCGGGAAGAGTATTAGATTTGTTGCTGACAAATTTGGATAACAGTTCTATGCATTTTGACATCCCACCATTGACTAAAGTCGATCGCTTCCATCCCCCATTCAGTGGCAAATATTGTCCCGTTCCTCAGTACGATACATATAATTTCAAACAAGCAGATTTCCTAGGTATTTACAAGGGCATTAGAGAAATTAACTTAATAAATAATTGCAGTAACAGTGTCAATGAAACCACTGACCATTTATATAATTTAATTTATTCTGTATTTAACGAGCATGTATCTAAGAAGTCAATTGGTTGTAAACAAAAATATAAGGATCCATGGATGACGCGAGAACTGAAAGCACTAATAAACAAAAAAAAAACTAAATATTTTGTTAAAGCCAAAAGAACAAATGATGACGTATGGTATCAGAGATATTCAGACCTAAGGAAACTTGTAAAAAAGAAATACATTGAAGCAAGAAAATCTTATTATTCAGATTTAGAACAGCTCATATTTTTGGAACGTTTTTAAAAAGTCTGACTGTAAACAAGTACCTAAGCAAATAAATTGTAATGGTATGCTAATTCAAGACACTATCGAAATTGCTGAAGTATTTAAGAGTGTATTTTATGAAGCTTTTAACTTAGAAGTAGGTCAAGAGGTATTGCCTGAGAATATCGTTAGTAATAGTGCTCTAATCGGAATTCCTACCGTTACTGATTTAGATGTAATGGAAGCAATTAAACTAATTAAACCGAACACTACTCCAGGTCCAGATAATATTCCTTATTATGTAATAAAAGCTTGTGCAACTGCACTTTCAACTAATTTAGCAAAAATATTTAACGTTTCATTACGTACAGGTGTGTATCCTTCAATGTGGAAGCAAGTATATGTTGTTCCGGTATATAAATCAGGTGAAAGACAGATTGCAAGTAACTACAGGCCAATAACTCTTGTCAATGCATTCTCGAAGATATTTGAACTAATTGTCCATAAACACATATATTTTAATGTAAGAAATATCTTAAATGAGTCTCAACATGGTTTTTATAAGGGCAAGTCAATTGTAACGAATCTAATTCATTTTGCAGACTTTACCTATAACGCACTGAAAAATAAATTGCAAGTCGATGTAATATACATAGATATATCAAAAGCTTTTGACTCTGTTAGTCATAAGTGTCTCATTAGCAAGTTATCAAATATTGGTTTATCACCTTTGTACACTCGTTGGTTTGAAAGCTATCTGTCAAACAGAACTTACGAAGTTAAAATCGGACCTGTACATTCTAGTGTAGGCTATGTAAAAAACGGAATACCACAAGGGTCGCCCTTGGGCCCTCTCTTATTTTCTTTATTTTTAAATGACCTGACAGAAAAAATAAAATACTCTAAAATTCTCCTATATGCTGACGATATGAAGTTGTTCAGACTAGTCAACAATGAGTTCGATAATTATTTACTGCAACAAGACTTAAATGCAGTAAACACGTGGTGTAGACATAATTTTCTAAAAATTAATGATAAGAAAACAAAATTTATGACATACACCAATAAAACTCAATATTATGTCAGTAAATATGAGGTCAACGGTGTACAAATTGAGAAAATAAGCATTATTAAAGACCTAGGTATTACATTTGACAGTCAGTTAAAGTTTTCTAATCATATAAATTGTATTGTACAAGGTGCCAGAAGGATAATAGGTTTTATTTTTAAACAGTGGCCTGTATTTGAAAGAGATAAAACGTATGTATTTCTATATAAATTACTTGTAAGACCAAAATTAGAATTTGGTTCGGTAATTTGGAACAGCATTTCTAAAACTTTGACAAACAAGATTGAATCTGTGCAAAAATGTTTTATTCGACTGCTATGTTTTAAAATGAAAATGAGCTATTACTCACATAGTTATGAATATTGGATTGATTATTGGGGTATTGAAAGCCTTATGAATAGACGAAAAAATTTCGACAGAGCATGCATGCAAAAAATACTAGATAACATTTATATCAGTGAATATTGTTTACAAAACATAGGTTTTAAGGTGCCAAATCATAGCATAAGAAATATCATGATTTTAGTTCCTCTGAATTGGAAATGTGAAATTTTAAAAAGATTGACACATTCTTTAAGCTCATTTTAGACTTATTGTATTAAGCAATGTGAAAGTTTTATGTGATCTGACTAATAGTTTTTAATCAATGACGTTTAGAAACATTAAGCCAAATGTAATTTTATGACTGCTGTTCTTAGCTTCTTGTTGTTTTAGATGGATGGAAAACTTGATAACTTTTACTGCGTTGACAAGGAATTATTCTGCTTAGCTGACTTTTATCTACATTGTGTTTTATATTAGTACCCTTCTTTTTATTGTTTTATTTCTTATTATTTATTTTTAGTAGTATCATCATTCCATTGCATACTCTGATACCAAGTGCTGTATTTTTGCCAAAAGCTGTTCGCGGCACTAAAATAAAGATGATTATTATTATTATTATTATTATTATTATTATTATTATTATTATTACTGAAGTGTGAATTTGATGGTTCCACTCAGCCCCGTCCAGTGGGCATTGTGCTGGACAAAGCCGTGTGTGTAAGTTTTCTCGGGGTTCTGCTCCAACTTTCCACTTTCCCTATTCCAATATGTCATTCATTCTCATCAAGTCTTCTTTAGCTTAGCCGGCATAACCATTACTTAAAAACAAATTTTCTTAGGGCTCTTGTAAGTTCAGTAACCCTACTTTCTTCATGAAATTCGCTTTGAAAGTTTTCGTTTAGCATTTAGTTAATTTTATGGACGTACGCAGACGGAATGTCCTGGTGCTCCGGACACATCTGTTCAATCCGGACTATTTTGTAACTTTTCCCTAATGTTAGGGGCGATTTTCCAGATTTAAATACAATCTGTCCTCATACGGAATTTGTCTTCTATATTATTATTATTATTATTATTATTACTGAAGATTTGAGAACTCAATATTACGTCCTATTCTAATGCAAATAAGTATACTGATGTTGATAGGAAAAAGGAAAAGAAATTGATTTGGACCCTGTCTAGGATTAATTGCCTTAGAAGAGATACTTTGGAAGGATTAGTGTCCAGAAGAAAAAGAGGTGTCAGCTCCTGGATAATATGAAAATCGAAACATCGGATGCCTTAAGAGAAACTAAGTAGAATTTGTTTACACCACCATACAAAGTAACGCCCTTTCTTTGGGTATCACTTTGGATTGTGTGTGCGTTATCTTAATATTTTAACAAAATATACATACAAGTATAGAAAAGAATAGTTCCTGTTTACAAATTTTAGTTGAACGGATATATGAAACGTCGGAAATGGCGAACGAAGATGATATTATTTCCATTAAGAGAGGAAGAAGTTAGAATCAATTCTATAATGAAACAATAACGTTTCAAACACATTTGTGAATCATGCTAGGCCCTAAGGAAGACCCTTAAGTATTCACAAATTATTTACTAAACACGTTACGTTCTCAGACAGTACGAATCATGATAGTAGACATGTGATGTCATGTTAGTATTTCCCCTGTGAAGAAAGTCGTTTTAACTAACTTGTAAGAGAAAGTGAGAGAAACTGAAAACCGAGGGAAAGTGAATATTTTTCATGTTATTATACATAAGAAATATCAACATTGTAAATTATAAAAATTTCCTTAACTATCTTAGCGGTAATAGAACCCAAGATTCCCTAAATTACGAAACGAATACTCAAGTCACTACCCAAAGACTGCTCTTTTAAGTAAGAGTTAAAAACACTCATTTAGAATATTGCACGCGTTTTCGACTCCAATATTTTATTAACGATGAAACACTCTGCTTTCTTTCATGACAAAAGACTATAGCCAAGAGAATTTAAATTTAAAAGAGGACATACAAACACAAAGGATATGAAGGAGGAAGTTGTGTTAAAAGTAATTTGAACCCTTAACTCAAACCTGGTGCCTCAGACCACTTTCTTTCTGATTCACCGAAAGTATCTCCGTAACTTGTTTCTACTATACTCGGTTATACCCGTTTCACAGTTATTTCCAGTAACATTGAACGACGGACACGAACACATCGAAGACATTTAAAATTTCTAAGGCTCTTCCACCGGTAATCGAACCCGGGAACCCGACCATTGAACTATCTGATGGGTGGGGTACCTGGAACGTTCCCAAGGCATGTAAGGTTCAGACGGACAACATCGTGCTCGTGGGTTTTCTCGGGACTTTCCCTTTTCTTCCCACCTTCTCATCCCGCCAATTCGTCCATCATAATGCACTTGCTTCAATCATTTTCTTCCTCAACGTAACAGACAATCGTGGGACATTAAACGCAAAGATTTTATTTCATTTCATTTTCAAGCGGTTAACCCAAACCAATCCGAACTGAAAAACAGTTGTATTTTCTATTGCACATTAATGTGTTTTCACAAAAATATAGAGAGAAATAAACATAGAGAATCGAAGTTTCATTCAAAAATGAAACAGCAGATACACAATACCTTAGAATAAAACGGAACCAGTACACATCTTGCGGAACTTTTCATATATGTTTTTATGGATATTCTGAAAAGTGGCAATATAATGTATGTTTTCAAACAAAAGGGAACCAAATTACGGATCGGTTTCAGAAACAAACGAACACATTCTGTTTTAATCTTAAACCAAACACAAACCAATTAGCTGGGTTTTGGAACACATCTAGTGACTAGATTGTAGTTGATGCTTCTATTGTCTCGTAGTTCAAATTTGGAGATAAAACCTCTATAGTTCCCTATTTCCGCCCATGGTTTATATATATATATATATATATATATATATATATATATATATATATATATATATATATATATATATATATATATATATATATATATATCCATCCTTTTCCATAATTCGTGTAATTTTCTGCAGCACTGGAATAATATAATATTTTCACACCATTAATGTGAAATTCGGCATTCTTATTGAAATATGAATTTTTCAAATTTTAACAGTAAATGAGGGATAGTCATTTGTTAGCCCCTCTTTTGGAGCGTAAGCATAAAAGTTCATTTTCTTATGTGTATTTTAATATAGGGTGTTGGTTCATTATGAAAGTAATGAGCATGATGCTACCCTGACTCAACAATCCACCGCAGCGCGCGCTGCCGACGCGGAAAAGTAGTGGGTGGTCTGTCCTTCCAAACGCGCCCGGAATCAGTGTGCTGCGAGCAGTGACAGCGTGTGGAAGTTGATCCGCGTGAAACCCGTTTTAACAAGTTGTAACACGGCGCGGCGCGATGGAGGGTTCGCTAGAACAACGCTACGCCATAAAATTTTGCGACTTTTTAGACTCGGTCGTAACTGGAGACGAATCCTGGATGTTCGAATACGATCCAGAATCCAAAAGGCAGAGTGCTGAGTGGCACACCTCGTCCTTTCCCCGCCCCAAAAAGGCGCGCATGAGCAAATCCCGAATCAAAACCATGCTCATTGTCTTCTTCGACGTTCGAGGAATCATCCATTTCGAGTTTGTACCACCAGGACAACCTGTCAACGCCGGATTTTATCTAGAAGTGCTCAAGAGACTGAAACGCAGGGTCGCCCGCGTTCGAAGTGACATCAAAGACTCAATGAAACTCCACCACGACAATGCACCAAGTCACACCGTCATCGACTTCCTGGCCCGGAGCAGAACCCCAGTGGTCCTCCACCCCCCTATAGTCCTGACCTGGCTCGTAGTGACTTTTTTTTTGTTTCCCCGTTTGAAGAGACACCTCAAAGGAAAACATTGGGACTCCGTGCAGAACATTCAAGCCCATGTTACAAGGTTTTTAAAAGCCATTCCAGCCGAGGACTTTAAAGATGCTTTCCAGGCGTGGAAAACACGTCTCCAGAAGTGTATCGATGCAGAAGGAGCGTATTTTGAGGATTTTTAAAGATTTGTAACAATCGGAACAATAAAACAGTTTTTCTAAAGCAATGCTCATTACTTTCATAATGAACCCTGTCTTTTGGTAACGAGGCACCTGAGAGAGCACAGGGGGCCAAACATATGATGGTGAATCTTTATATGAATTCCAAATTTTATCCTGGAAATGCCAGTGAGCGTCAGATTAATCATAAATTTCACAGAATTAATATTCCTATGTTTCTTGCATGTGTCAGTGACTAATATGGGGCTGAGGCTCCAATCCAAATTTCACGTAAAATTTCGGCATAAATATCCTGAGCAGGAATATAGGGGAAGAAAAATTTTTGGTCAATTAATGTGAAAAGTGGGGTTCTTGTAGTAAAAAAGGTATGCGCTTTTGAAATGTGAATTGCTATTTTGGAAAGGCAGCTCCTTAGGGGGCGGAGAATATAATGGTGAATCTTTATAAAAACTCCAACTTTTATTTTGGAAATGAGAGTGAGCGTCATATTTATCACAAATGTCACAGAATTAATACTCCAACGCTCCTTGCATGTGCCAGTTACTAATATGGGCAGTTGTGTCCACCACATTTTGCAATATATCTACCAGATGACTTGAAACAATTGTCTAGAGCAGTGGTCGAAGTGAGACGTTATACCGCCTCTCATTTTTCAATGACCAAGACATACCGTCACTGGAGACTAGATGCAAAATACCTTTAATAAATCCATTTTTATACACAGTAATTGACGAATAGCTTAACACATAAAAAGGTTTTATTTCTTACGTAGAAATAATTTCTAAGTTGACAACGCCGGCATTTTTGTTATCTTTTTTCCTACCTTTTGTTTTTAAAATTAGGTGTCTTTAAAGTTCATCCAGTTTATAGTTTGATATGCCATATTGGATTTTTCTTTCTCATGTATGCGTGTGTCTTCTTACCTTAATGCATATAATATTGTGTTTTGAGCATAAGAGGATTTAATGGCTGTCTTTGGAGGATGGATCTTCCGGAGTTTAGAATTCCCCTTAATCGAGTGGGGGTCCCGGGAGTTTTCTTGGATGAAATTTTTAATTTAAAAACTCGGTTTTTAAGAATTTTCTTTTATAATTCTCTATAACACACAGGGATTTTTTCAGAAAGTTGTATGCGGGGGATCAAAGTCTCTCCATGCCCCTCTGTCCCGTGTGTTATAGAGAATTAAAAAAGAAAAGCTCTCCAATGGTTTTCAGTCATTATGAAATAGAAATGCAATATTTTACACAACATACCCTCACTGAATGTTAATATTTAGATAGATGGTATGTCGAGTCAAAATCGTAATAAAACATAGCGCCTCTGCTTTCTTTTCACTTCGAACACTGGTCCAGGGTGTAGAGATGCTCACTCCAGATACGTTAGAGGTGTTCACAATTGTTACAGTAAATCGCATTACTTTATGTCTTGCTTGTTCAGGAGAGCATGCTGAATAAAAGTAAGTTGAATTTATCTGCCTCATACTTAGGTTAATAAACAATTAATGATGATAGAGCCACAAAGTGTTGTTTTCAAGAAGGAATAATTTCCAAGAAATTATTCTTATTCTTCACGAGGCATTTGTTTCTACTACAACCATGTGTCCATAGTATAAGGTTTCTTGATATATTTACATATGAGTAGCTTACTGTCTAGAAAGTGGGATCATACGGTTATTGTGTAAGAAGTATGGAAAAGGTAAGTTACACTCTTTTTACGAATAAAGAAGACAATATTGAAATGTAAAGCTAACCTACTAAACTTGCAATATTTAAAATGTTACTTTTCATTACGATACTAGTATTTTTGTGTGTGTTTGTAGTTCCTGCGACGTTTTCCATTGTGTTCTACTTCGAGCTGGTTTTGTTTAAGTGTGCAGAAAATATGTTGTTGACTTGTGTGTGTGATTTTGTGGTATAAGAAGAGTCGCAATTGATTTTTAACAACAGCAAATTCTTTGATTATATTCCAGTGACACTATAACAACAAAGCTATGAAAATCTGTTACAATGAAAGAAGATAATCATTTACAGTAGATTTGAGTTTTTTAAAGAAAATCACGAAATTTGTCTGCAATAGTGCTAAAATAAATAAGACATCTACATTCTTTCCGTATATCAATGCTAACATTTAACTTTTGGAAGGGAGGAATTGTAGCTCCATATCAGTCATGGTTCATGCAATGAGCATCACAATATTAATTATGTGACATGTAATTAATCTGACGCTCCTTTTCATTTCTAGAATAAACTTTGGCATTTTTATATTTTTTAAAAAAAAAATCATTCCCCTTGTGTCCCTCAAAGGCTGCGCGTTACCTAAATAACATTTCAAATTTGAAAAACTCATACCTTCTTAGTACCATAACTCCAAACTTCACATTAATTGATCCCAAAAATAGCTCTTTCCGGTATGTCCCTGCTAAGGATATTTATGGTATATTGCTCGTGTGTTTTCAGAAGAGAGGCTGTAACCTTACATTAGTCACTGACAACCAAGGAGCATTGAAATATTAATTCTATGACATTTGTGATTAATCTGACACTCACTTTCTTTTCCAAAATACAACTTGGAGTTTTTATAAAGTTTCCCATTATATGCTTCACTATTAGACGTTCATTTTCATTACTAGAACAAACTTTGGCAGTTTTGTATAAAAAATCACGCCTCTTATGCCTCTAAGACGATGCCTTACCAAAATACAAATTAAGATTTCAAAAGCGCATACCTTTTTTTGCTATAAGAATGCCAATTTTCACATTAATTGAGCAAAAAAAAAAAAAAAAAAGGTTTTCCCCGTATGTCCCTGCTAAGGATACTTATGCTGAATTTTTGTGAATTTTGGATGGGAACTATAGCCCCACATCAGTCACTGACACATGCAAGAAGCATCGGAATATTAATTCTGTGAAATTTATGATTAATCTGACACTTACTGGCGATCCCAAAATACAATTTGGGATTTTGGTAACACTCCACCCACCACCTTTTTACGCCCCTTGCTTTACCAAAAATAATGTTCCAGAGGACTATACTAACATTGCTGATGTGTGTTTTTGTATTTTGTAGCAAATAATACTCGTGTGTTCCAAATTTCTTACCAATAATTATTGAGAACAAATGCTTCAAAATTTAACATTGAATCTCCCATGAGCAAAATGAACTTTTGTGCTTACGCCTTAAAAGAGGGGCTAAAGAATGTAGGGGTGGACGGTTCCTGAAAACGTAAACCGCGGTTTCGGTTTGCCACTTAAACCGGTTTGGAACGGTTAACCGAAACCGAACCGAACCGTTTCCAAACCGAACCGAACCGAACCGATCCCAAACCGAACCGAACCGAACTGATCCCAAACCAAACCGAACCGAACCTAAACCGAACCAAACCGAACCGTTCACAAACCGAACCGAACCGTTCTCAAACCGAACCGAATCGTACCGTTCAGAACTGTCTGTAGAACTGTGACAAACTAAACTGTCCAAAGGGTTTGGAACGTGGTTTCGTTTACTATTGGCTAACCAAAACTTAAGCAAACTCCGTCAAAGCAAATTCAGCTGTGTGCACATGGAGCTGAATTTAATCTTTAACTCTTTCGTAACATATGACCACTTAGCAGATTTGTGTATAATAAAAGAATAAAATAGCAAAGAGCCTGAAAGTACTCATTGGAGTATATATAATATATATATATATATATATATATATATATATATATATATATATATATATATAATGATCCCAATAAATTCCTTCAAATTAGAAGCATTTCATATGTCAACGGAATAAAAAAAAATCACTGGTAGTGATCAGTCTTTGAAAGAGATGAAATTCGTTGGGTTAAGTTCTGACGTGTTAAGCCCCCATTCTACAACTGCTTCAAATTCGAAAATTTTATTATTCCCCTTGTTTACCTTCACTTTTAATATTTGCGCTCAAATAGCAGCTTGCATGTGTGTCTTCATTTCTCTCATTTTTCATACTTTCATTCTCACCGTCGTGATTAATATTATAAGAAAAGCGTGATTAACTAACCAGACTCATCATCATCAAAACGCCGAACACATATTTCAGACTTTGACCGTGCTCCTACGTACAATGTAAGTCAATACTCGGCACCTTGTATATCACATCGTTAACAAATCATTATATAATTACTTTCTGTAAATAATAAATAAAATCTTCTTGTGAGTTTTACTGAAACGTTTGGATTGCGAGCGTAGGAAGCAAGAAATTTTTTAACAAATCTATTTCTTTGCAAACCGACAACAATATTGATTTAATAGGGCACCAATACTTTTACGGGGCACCACATCGTTTACTCATTTTCAACACTTCTTCTTTCTTATTGCTTGTTCGGCGCCCTCTTGCTACCAGCTCCCCCCCCCCCCCCGTAGCTACGGCTCTGGGTGTGGTATCTTCTCCGTCACGATGTAGGTTTTGTACATTTGCTAATCGTACACATAAATATCATTCTCTGACAGAAGAGTTGCACTAAGTTGCAATCTCGCTATCTTCGATTCTGGACAGTGAACACAATGGCGTGGAAACATCCACCATTTCCCACTTTAATTTCTCTTTATTTCATCACCATACGGCCAACGAGTGTGATTACAGAGGTAATAAAGGAGTACTCACGTGAGAAATTGTAAAAAGATCTAGGCTTAATAATAGACCAAGGGCTTAGCTGGAATAAACACATTTCTGAACAGTGTATTAAAGCTAAGCACATCTTACGACAGCTTTATAAATTAAAAGGCTATTTGTCGCAAGAAACAAGACTATATCTGGTTAACACTCTCATTTTGCCTCTGTTCGATTACTGCGATTCAATATGTGGTAGCTCTCTCTCCACTCAAAATACTAGGGCAATTCAGAAAATACAGAATTACTCTTTACGCTTCTCTCTCAATTACGAAAGTCTTAGCATATTCTGCCGGTACTTAATGAAAACAATATCCTAACCATGTCCCGAAGACGATATCTCCGATACTGTTGTTTACTATATAAAATAAATTCATATAAAACACCACCTTACTTGCATCATAAATTAACATGTAGATCAGAAATTCACCGTTACAATACCCGAAGAAGTAATAAACTGAATATGTCCCGGAATTCTTGAAAAATAACATAGAAGGCATTTTCAATTTCGGCAGTAAGAATCTGGAACTCCCTACCAAAGTCAATCACTGACAAACCATACAATTCATTTAAATCATCACTCCAAACATTATTATTTAGAGATCAGAGACAAAACATTGGCACACATGAAAGGTTTACTACAGTATGGAATTGGACTGAAATTGGTATAAAATTGGACTAACAGTATGTTTTTTTTTTTTTACATTTACATTTACTGAGTGTTTTGTTTATCCTTAGTATTATTGAGTGTACCATGTTATGTTGTTATTTGTATCTTGTATCTTATTTGTGTCTTTGTTTTTTTTCTTTCTTTCTTTCTTTTTCTTTTTCTTTCTTTTTTTTTTGTAATGATGACAAGGGTTAGGTGGCAGAGCAACCTCCGGCTGAACCTCGCCCGCTGAAATAAAGAGAAATTCAATTCAATTCAATTCAAATTGGCAGACATTGATCTGGCACACGGGAAAGCGGACGGTAATGGCCGTGTGGCACAACGGTGTACAGACAACAGTTTCCTAATCTTAGAATTCCACACCACGCAACCTTTTTCAGGTGTAGATCGAAGATTACAAGAAACAGGATTGCTGGAAGCACACAGGCCCAATGCTGGACAAAACAGAACCGTATGGACTGTGGCTTCTGAGGAGGAAATTTTTGCTTGAGATCAGAGAAAACCGTCCACCAGCACACGGGTAGTAACTGCTGAAATTAACACCTATCATCGGCAGGTTTGGAACATACTTCACGAAAATCAGATGTACTCTTTCCATGTCCAAAGGGTGCATGCATTACACGCCATCCTAATATATCCCGCTTCATGTCTCGTATTCTCTTCAAAGATAAAGCTATGTTTTCCCATGATGGAGTGATGAACACTCACACTCAACATTTGTGGTCTGAGGCAAAGCCATATGGAATGTCAACTCGTGCCCATCAGGAACGGTGTTCTGTGAATGTGTGGGCATGAATCGTTGATAATTCTCATCAGACCGTACTTACTACCACAATGACTAATCGGGCGGGAGTATTGGATATTTTTGAAAGAGATTCTGCCTGAACTACTAGAGACTGTGTCACTGGTTGTTCATCGAAACATGTGGTTTATGCACAACGGTGCTCCAGCACATTTGCTGTGGAGGTGCGAAATTGTCGCAACACATCCTTTCCGAACAAATAGACGACAGAGAAGGACCAGTATCTTGGCCACCTCGCTCATCCGATCTTAACCACTTAGATTTCTTTTCCTGGGGCCATATGAAACAACTAATCTGCGTGACGCCTGTGCAATCAGAGGAGGATTTGGTTGCTCAAATTGTTGCTGCAGCGTGGAGCATTCAGGAAACGCCAGGAGTGTTTCAACGCGTTCGCAGCGTCTTTCCCTTCGACGCCGCTGTAACCTTTGCATTGAAGTGATGGGTTGAAACTTTGAACACCTTTTGCAGTATCCGTTCTGACAATCATCCTCTTTCCATGTAAACAAAAACTCCCCTCTGTACCTTGCTCCCTACAACTACCTTCTGTATGCAGTTCCGTTATACGATTTGGATCCAGAAATATCGGTCCCTGTTACATTACGTACAAATATCGTGAATGGAAGAAATATTTTGTTTCACACCCGTCAGTTTAGAACATTGAAAAAAACATACTGTAGTCGCATTTGTGTGGTGTACTGATCGAAATGAATGTGCTAAAACAGTTATGTATATTATTATTATTATTATTATTATTATTATTATTATTATTATTATTATTATTATTATTATTAATTATTAATTATTATTATTGTTACGCGTTCTTTATTTGTCTGTAGTTCTTGTTCAATTACTGTAGTTGTAAAGGCAGATGCGTTCTCAAAAGCGTTGCGATATCATTAATATGAGCAGATCAGCAATCGGAATTTCTTTATTTTCTGTTACTTATCGGCTTGTGCCGTACGTATTTTTTTTCTAGAAAAGTAAAGTTTCCAGTGAGTTCTTGTACAACGACTTTACTAGTACTTTTTGAGGAGGTACGCAACCACACACAGTAATTTTTACTTCATCCGCCATCTTTTATCTTCGTGTATGAGTACTGACCTGCCACGTAATATTATTTCCAGGCAGTGAAATGTCCTTTACATGTTGTTGTCCACTCAATTTACGTCATAAAATATCAGGGAATTCTCTGTGCCGCCATTGCACAAATCTGAAAACTGCAAATTTGGATAGAGCAGGTTAGGATATTTTGTTCGTATCATCACGTCTACAATCAGTAGTTTGTGTAATATTTAACTCCAAACTTTCGGCAGCCTATAACACGTAAACAACACACTTTTCGTCCTATGTGTACTGGAACTTTTTTTGTTTGTTTTGCTCTCAGGAATCGCCCCTCTGTTTTTGTAGAACGAATTTAGCGCCATACTGTGTAGCGTCATCAGAATCAATTTGACTACACTAACGCGACAAAAGTAACTGTTCTCAAAAACAGCATAACTTTTCTTGGTTACCTGATAATATTACACCACGATATATTCCACATACAGGTGTAAATCATGCCCTCCCCCCATGTCATTTCAAGATGAATTTAATGTTTCATTCTAAACGTAGCTTCTCCTGGAATAGCATCCATCCTTTAAGTAACTGCCACCCCTAGCACGGTGTCTCCTAAATCCACCCATGCCGTAAAGTTGTCTTCCAACTGATATTAAGAGTTTTATTCCAAAATCCAAAGCATCAGTAAAAGTACCCACACAAGTACGACCCCTAAATTGTTTCAGTAATATCGAGATAATTTTAATCTGAATAAAGTTATACCTAAAAACGTAACATTTACCCTTATTATAATGTCTGGGTGGACGGTTGCTAATAATGCAAACTGCATTTCTGTTGATTTCAAATATTGAACTGAAACCGAACAAAACAGTCCTCAAAAAGGACCCAACAGTTCTTAAACCGAACCGAACCATTCTACAAACCGAACCGAACACTTTACAAACCGAACCGTTTCCAAACCGAACCGAACCGAACCGTTCCCAAACCGAACCGAACCGAATCGTTCCCAAATCGAACCGAACCGTTTCCAAACCGAACCGAACCGTTTCCAAACCGAACCGAACCGTTCCCAAACCGAACCGAACCGAAAAGTTCCCAAACCGAACCGAACCGTTCCCAAACCGAACCGGACCGGTTTGAAGTCCAAACCGATTGATTCGGTTTAGACTACAAACCGAACCGAAACCGGTTAACCGGTTCTTGGAACACCCCTAAAAGAATGACTTTCTCTCATTTACTGTTAAAATTTGAAAAATTCAGACATTTTTAATAATAATCCCAAATTTCACATTAACAGTGTGAAAATTTCATCTTCATCCAGTGCTGTAGAAAATTACAGGAATTATGGAACAGGGTGAAATTTTTCCAACTTCTTCCGCGATTATTAGAAATAATAATATTTTCGTCCTCCATTTCCAACACGTTCCATATATCCATTCAATCAAAATTTGTAAATAGGAAATATTCCTTTTTATATTTGTATGTATATTTTGTTTAAATATCAATATAACGCATACATCATCCAAACTCTGTTACCCAAAGAAAGGGCGTTACTATGTATGGTGGTGTAGAAAAATTCTATTTAGTTTCTGTTAAGGCATCCGAAGGTTCGATTTTCATATTGTCCAGTAGCTGACACCTTCTTTTTCCCTCTTTTCCTTCCAAAGAATCTAAGGCTATTCATCCTTAGAGAGGGTCCAAAAATTTTGTTTACATTTTTCTTAACTTCAGTGTGCTTATTTGCATTGGAATAGGACGTAATATTGAGATCTCAAATCTTCAGTAATGCTACTACTACTACTAATAATAATAATAATAACAGTATAGAAGACAAATGAGGACAGATTGTATTAAAATCTGTAAAATCGCCCCTAACATTAGGAAAAGTTACCAATTAATAGGGAATAGACAGATGTGCCCTTTGCGTATGTCCATACAATTAGCTAAATGTTAAACGAGACATTTCCAGGCAAATTTCATGTAGAAAATAGGGAGGGGACCGAACCGGTTTCTAGAAAACCCGAAAACCGACATTCCGGTTTTCTCCAAAACCGGTTCGATTTTCTTCAAAACCGGTTTCGGTTTGGGAAACATAAAACTATTTCTGTGGAAACGAGATCGATTTCCGGAGAACAACGAAACACTATTCTGGTCAGAAATAGAACACATTTTGGAAAAAACGAAACCGGTTTTGAGGAAAACCGGATCCGGTGAAAACCAAACCGGTTTTGGAGAAAACCGATAACCGGTTTCGGTGAAAACCGGACGGTTTTGAAGAAAACCGAAAATGTTCAAAAAACCGGTTTCGGTTTCCCTAAAAACCGAAAACCCGGTTTTTGTGCCTACCTCTAGTAGAAAGTAGGGCTACTGAGCTCACAAGAGCTCTAAGAAAATTTGTTTTTAAGTAATGGTTATAACGGCTAAGCTAAAGAAGACTTGATGAGAATGAAAGAAATATTGGAATAGAGAAAGTAGGAGGAAGCAGAACCCCGACAAAATTTACACACACGACATTTATCCAGCACAATACCCACTGGACGGGGGCTGAGTGGAACCATTAAATTCAAACTCTTCAGTAAATAATAATAATAATAATAATAATAATAATAATAATAATAATAATAATAATAATAATAATAATAATAATAATAAATTTTTTAAAGTTGCCCTTAAATTAAGCAAAATGTACAGAAAAGTTGTTATTTTGGTTAGGGTGCGTACCTCCAAGACCTCTGCAAGTACTCAAATTTTAAAGGAAAGTGTTCCACTAAAGTTTGATGTAGAAAGTATTCTACTGTACGTTTTAAGGAAAATAACTGAATATCATTGAACAATAAGGCTTATAATAAACTAACTTTTAAGATATGCAGAGGTAATTATAAAAGATTTGCTGCAAAAATACCTACACAGACCATAATCAAATGAGCTCTGAAATTCAAAGTAACAAAATAGCGTATAAGATTCAGTATGCAGAGTAATTGCTACTTAAAGAATGGACATACATACACTATTTCGAGAATCGAGATACGACGAGAAATGTTTACGATACTTTTTGTCTCGTCTCGATTGTCATCTCCAAAGCGAGACGACAATTTGAGTTAGCCTTATCCCATCTCGAATGTAAAATGTTAACCCTATAATACCCCGCGTTACATATATGTAACATTGGGATTTTACTTCTTTATATTGAATACAATGATGTTTTGCTGCTAATGCCCACTGTGACACATCTGTAACAGTACGCTCAACACCACCTACTGGATTATTGCTGAACTTCTTGTTATTTTGTCCTCCCAGAAGTACTTGAAAGCATATTATTTTGATTCTATGATATCACACTCTGGGTATTATAGGGTTAATTCTCGTCTTTATTTTGTTTTGTTTTAGAAACAAGATTAGAAATTCCTCTTCTCATGGGCAACATTAAACAAAACTTTAATATTCTTGTCAAATGCCACGTTTCTACTTGGAATGGTATGACCTGAGCGATAATAACCTCCTAACTTTTAATCTTCTACGAGATAAATATTAGTATTATTATTTTATTATTATTACTATCAATATTCCTGAAGATTTGATAGTTCAAGTATTGAAACATCCTAGTATTCAAAATCTGAAAATAATAAAACGTGTCATCGCCGATCAATCGCCACCATAAATCCTTAAGAGAAAAAAATCGATCCGAATACCTCCATACTACTGGTCGAGCACCTTGACCACTGAACTACGATCACTACGCAGTAAGAGATCCTTCTTTAGTGTGTTTACGGTAGGTTTATTTGCGTCCGCTTACAAAGTTTTACATTATATTTCTTCGTTTCAAAACTTCTTTCGTATTTCTTTTATCATGACAGGGGCGGATCCAGGGGGGGGGCGATCGGGGCGATCGCCCCCCCCCCAGAACAGGAAGCTTTCGTATTTTATATATATAAATAAAACCCATCCCAAAGTTTGGAGCCCTTAAAAGTAGTAGTATGACAACCCACCGCCCCCCCCCCAGAAGTCGGTCCTGGATCCGCCCCTGTATCATGATATAAGTCAATGATCTTTGACATAGTTTATATTAATAACTTGAGTTGTTCTTTAACCGTTGGTTCACAAGTTTGTTTCTTCTCCACACCAAACTACAGACATGACAGATTTAATCATCATACTCTTTATTTGCTTCAAAGCAGTCACCATTACCTGAGTCAAAGACTTGTGTCCGGCACTATACACACATCATAATAGGCACGTTTTAAATAGAGAATGGAAGAAAACAACAACTCAAATGGGAATGTCAATAAGTTATTCATATTTATTTTAGAATTATACTGTAGCATATTATTATATAAGGCACTCGCTGCTGTAGTTAGGGGCTTTCGGGCTGAAGTCCCTAAATTCCTGAATTTCCAAAGAAACAAGAAGCTAGTGGTAATCATATCTCTGGTTGAAAACTTTACCCAATCCCCACTTACGAAATTAATGAAGAATTTCTTCTAAATTCGTTTCTGATATAAGGTAAAGAATTACCTATAAAGACTGGCACATATCCATAGGGAGGCAACGTCGAAAATTAAAAAAAAAAAAAAAAAAAAAGGTAAAAGTCTTTGATTTGTTAATAGACACTTTACAATTTTATATCGTAAAGGCCAGATCCACTGATATTGTAACAGAGTGTTGCTTCAGCGATTGACCATAGAAATTCAAGATTAGTGAGAATTTTACAGCCTTGTTTTATTACAAGTATAAATTCGTTAGTCAGTGGAGAGGAGGAGGGCGTGGATCTTGGGCCAGAGTTGATGGCGATGGGTTTGGTGTGTTGCGGATCGCGGTGGATGATGTATTGTGGGTCCTGGTGGGTGGTGGGTCAGTGGATCATGAGTGAAGTTTTCGTTCACAGCATCTCTGTCCGAAGGTAAAGTCAGTCAGGCTGGAAAAAAATTTTTGTAGTCCAAGATGAGGTCATACTAATAGTGGTGAATATGTAATAAATTAATATATTATTATTTAATTAAAGCAAAATAAATGTCTGATAAAAATGGAAGTCATTTATGACAACCTAATATATTGTGAGTGTATATTTTACATCTGTTTGTCCTATTAAAAAGCATATGTCTTTTTTTCTAATATGTCGTATATGGATTTTCAATATCATAATATACGATTGATTGGATTTTAATTGCCTCAAATTATTGACTTGAAATATAATCTGGAGGCCGCAGTGACTCAGTCGTAGAGCGTTCACCTCTGGTGCATGGAGTTCTTAGTTCGATCCCAGCTTGCGCTAAGTGAACTTTGTGGTGGACAAACACCGTGTGTGTGGGTTTTCTCGGGGTTCTTCTGTTTCCTCCCACCTTCTTCATTCCACCATTTCCTTCATTTCTCATCATCACCGTCTTCTTTAGCTTAGCCGGCTATGCGTGGGACGTAAAAGTCAAAGATTTCTTTTCATTTCATTTCGAAATATAACTTACAAACGAGACGTAGCTCCTACAAAAAAAAAAAAAAAAAAAAAAAAAAATCATCTAAATTTTATGAATTTTATGTATATTTACAACTTATCCTCCCTAAAAGGTAGGCCCTATTAAGAACTGCAATAACAAAGCGCTTGATTTATTTTTAACCAATGTTTTAATACTGTAGTAAGCAAAGAATTATCTCTGATGGTATTTGAAGGCAAGTAACATCCTGCTTTAGCAATATTAATAAGCATAATTAGTAATATTAGTAGAGTTAAAAACGAAACTAATTACTATAATAATTTTAGAATTCCAGACTTTCTACAGTTATATAAAATGTTTCGTAATACAAATTATCTGATTTATATAACGCAGGTTGTTTACAAGTAGCCATTAGTATATTTTATAATATAATTAATAAGGCATTTTCTAGCACGGTTCCAGAAGCACGAAAAGGAACAAATATAATCTATGTTGGTTTACGAAAGATTTTTTTTAGGATAAAATTAAAAGATTATCGGAAACATATTGGGATAACGGAGGAGCATAAGGAGTTATTTAGATAACCAAGAAAAAATGTAAAAGCTATGATTAATGAAAAATACTCTAGTTGTTTACGAAAAAGAGAAAATAACATAATATCCGGTTCAAAAACCGCTCCGGAATTCCTTAAATAATAAAAAAAAAGTAAATCGTAAAAATGTAAAGAACTATTCAGTAAGATTTCAGAACATTCCTCTGGAAAGTAAGAGAGATATAGAGGAAGGATTTGCTAGGTATTTTCAATCTATACAGTAGGGCTATATACAGATATCACAGAACACACCATGAAAATATTATTTCGCTATCATCAACCTCGTTATCATTAGACCTAATTACTGATTTTGAATATAAAACTGCGATAGGAAAACTGGATCCTAAATATTGACGTGGTTCAGACGGAATTGCATCACATTTACTAAAGGCATATTCTCTGATCTTAATGCATCCATTATGTTCTACAATTTATAATTTTATAATAAAAACTCAAGTATTTCCTGAAGAGTGGAAAGTAACCAGAATTTGTCCAGTATTTAACACGGGTAATAAATTACACACCAATTGACTCAATGCTTACAGACCGGCTCAATGATAGAGCGTTCAGAGGATTCCTTGGTACGATCACAGCTCACGCCAACTGAGCTTTGTGGTGAACAAACACCGTGTGCGTGAGGTTTCCCGGGCTCTCACTTTCATCATTCCACCATTTCATTCATTTCTCATAATCGCCGTCTCCTTTAGCCTAGCCGGCATAATCGTGGGACGTAAAACTTAAAAATTTCATTTTATTTTTTTCAATACCTATAGACAGCTAGGTTTTATTATACAGAACACCAGAAATTTAATTGATATTGTAGATATTTCTGTGTTGTATAATAGCCTGATTCGAAACAAACTAGAGTATGCATGCCTTATTTGGTCTCCATATTATAAAACCCACCAGGAAAAAAGAAAGCATACAAAAGAAATTCCTAAAATATATATTTTAAAACAATTGGAGCTTCTACTATCATCATCATAGGTATTCTGCCATTATTGGCGGGTCACTTGCCGCAGCTGAGACTCTACGGCTTTCCGCTAACCTCTTCGTCTTCACGTACGATTTTTCTGTTTTGATATCGTCCATCAATTGTAGTCTCCTTCGCCCCATCCCTCTCTGTCCTACCACAACAACCTCTAACATTTCCCTTGTGATACGGTTCCTTCTTAGCCAATGTCACATCCAGTTTCTCTTCCTCTTCTTAATACGACGAGTGATAACAAAGTAAGGTTACCAAGCTGCAGCGAAACGTGTATATTATTTCATACAACAAATGAAATCTTTGAATTTTACGTCCCACGGTTATGCCGGTTGGGCTAAAGGAGATGGTGATAATGAGTAATGAATAAAGTGGTGGAATGAAGAAAGTGGGAGGAAACGGGAGAACCCCGAGAAAACCCACGAGCACGGTGTTTGTCCACCAGAAAGTTCACTTGGCGGGGGCTGGGATCGAACCCGGGACCCCAAGCACCAGAGGTGATCGCTCTACCACTGAGCCACCGCGACCCCATGAAATCTGAGTTTTACGTCTCACGCTTATGCCGACTAGGACAAAGGAGACCGTGATTATGAGGAATGAATAAAATGGTGGAATGAAGAAAGTGGGAGGAAACGGGAGAACCCCGAGGAAACCCACGCACACGGTGTTTGTCCACCACAAACTTCACTTGGCACGAGGGGCCGCGGTGGCACAGTGGCAAAGCGTTCACCTCTGGTGCTTGGGGTCCCGGGTTCGTTCCCAGTCCCCGCCAAGTGAAGTTCGTGCTGGACAAACACCGTGTGCATGGGTTTTGTCGGGGTTCCCCCGTTTCCTCCCACTTTCTTCATTCCACTATTTCATTCATTACTCATCATCACCGTCTCCTTTTGCCTAATCGGCATAACCGCGGGCGTAAAACTCAAAGATTTCATTTCATTTTCACTTGGCACGAGCTGCGATCGAACCAAGGACCCCATGCACCAGAGGTAAACGCTCTACCACTGAGCCAAAGCGGCCCTTTCATACAACTAATGCAGCCAACAGATAATACATGTATTAGGTTATATTTCGACATAGTCATCATATCGGTTGAGGCAATTGCTGCATCATGGAATGAGTTTGAAGATTCCCTTCTGGTATAAAATCCTGCCTCTTCGTGTTTAGCCACGTTGTCATGAAGTGTTTCAGCTCCTCGTCTGAACCAAAGCAACGGTCTTCTAGGTGCCCGTTTAAGTACGGGAACAGATGAATTCGCTTGGAGCAGGGTTTGGTCTGTAGGGAGGATGGTCGATAATGTCCCAGCGAAACTGCTTCAACAGCGTTGTGGTTTTCTGGGCTCCTCGTGGGTAACATTTTCTCTACCAGCCGCAAACTTTTAACCACATTCTGCGATATGCTGACGAAACATTACAGTCTCTCGGTAAATCTCTACCAGCTGCCGGTGAATTTCAGCCGCGGTTACATGTTTCACGCACAGAAATCGAATAACTTACCGGATTTCTTGGCGAGACCAGTTTTCCAAACGCGTCGCCATTTTGTTTACCTACAACTAGCGCCGTGGGTAGCGGGTGGCTGAAACCCTACATAGTTATCAACTCAATGTATTAAAATTACCACAAACTCCTCATTTGTCTATATCAGACGAAAGTCCAGAAATACCGGTCTTTTAACCTTAGTTTCTGATCCTCCCCGTAGTATCTAAAATTGTTCTCTTCTCCCCCACCATATCTAATACCCTCTCATTCGTTTGCCGTTCGACCCAGCTAATTCTCTCCATTCTTCTCCACATCGACGTTTTGAAACCTATCAGTCGTTTTTCATCATTTTTGTGTAATGTTCATGTTTCTGATCTATATAGTTCAATACTCAAAAAAAAAAAAAAAAAAATTAATCTTTTCTCAACTCTTTTTAGGGACCCACAAAATAGTATTTTCTTGCTCCTAATGGCTTCTTTCACCATTCCTATCCTTGCTTTTATTTCACATTCACACTTCATATCATCACTAACACTATTACCGACATCGAAAACTAGTCACCTGTTCTATTTTCTCCCCTCCTACTTCTATATTTGACATCCACCGCTTCGTTCCAATGACCATAGCTTTTGTCTTTCTAACTTTTATTTTCAACCCATATTCTTCACAGCCCTTTCTCAACTTATTTTAACAACTTATTGATGTTCTCTTCAGATTTCGTAACAAACTCTATATCATCTGCAAACTGTATATACCTAATCATTCTACCTCTTACCAAAATGCAGTCTTCATTTGGTAGTGTCTTTTTCACTATCTTTTCTAAATAGATATTATATAATGTAGGCGACAGACAGCATCTCTGTCGAACTTCCCTTCCAATTGCACTCCCCTGTGTTATTTTCTTCCCTATTGTAACAGTTACTTGTTGGTTCATATATAAGTTTCTTATAAGTCTTTGATCTTTCCATTCTAACCCAACCTTCTTTGGAAGTTTCAACAACAATTCCTTATTCGCACTTTAAAAAACCTTTCTTAGATCAATAAATATAACATACACCCCTTTCTTTATTCTATAAATCTTTCACCGATCACCTTTAATAGTCTAATTGCATCTCTTGTACCCTTACCTCTTCTGAACCCAAACTGTTCCTCCTCAACTTTATAAGAAAAAATATCACAGCTCTGCTATATAAGGCTCTTCTAGATAAATTTAATAATTTTAGTTTATGTAAGAGATGTGAGTCTATTCAACAATTGTTTCTTTATAAAATAATGGATTCTCTACGTCGACAATAGTTATTTCTTACAAGAAACAAGTAAGTTTCGTTTCACAACTGCAAATTTTGGTAGACTTCCAACTGCTAACTATGGGAATTCAATTGTCAAACTTGAAGTAGTAGGCTATAATTACTGGTTGCAATTGATTAATAACATCAAAGATAGAACCTTTTCCTCAGACGCTGAATCCATATCAGAAAGCCATTGCTCGCTATGCCTTACTTTTTTGTTCTATGTCGATAATGGTTGAAATCGGAAATCGTTGATTTGAACCCTTCCGGTTCGAATGGATGACTAAGGGATGAGGTAGAACCTACTATTGAGAAGCTGTTCGAGATCTCTTTCCGGTTTTGCGGTTACGGAAATCAGGAATGAAACCGGAAGTAGTAGTAAATTTCAACCACTTCCTGTTTTGGTAGAGTATTCGGAATAGCCATGGTATGTTACCTTGAGACGCTGAATCGTTTACAAAAAGCACTTCTCGCTATCTGTTACCACTTTCGTTCCATGGCAATAAGCATTGAAACCAAAAATGGCTAATTTGAACCACTTTCGATTTGATTAAAGAAGTAACGAAGGAGATGGAACCTATTTTCAAGACGCTGAATCGATTGTAGAAAATCGTATCTCGATATCTCTTATCGTTCCTGTTTTCATACCTGTTGAC
Source organism: Thermobia domestica (assembly GCF_964235325.1). Taxonomy (NCBI): domain Eukaryota; kingdom Metazoa; phylum Arthropoda; class Insecta; order Zygentoma; family Lepismatidae; genus Thermobia; species Thermobia domestica. Next base: position 1,926,568 of record NC_137454.1, on the reverse strand, counting down.
AGACGGACGGACAAAGCTGTTCTAGAAGTTTCCGATACTTATGCATAGCGTAGTTCGGAGGTCTAAAACATTGGGCTCAATGCCAGACGAGGCTATCTACGTAATCGACAATTGTTGCCCTTAGATGTTCCCACGATTGTGATGCAAAAAAGGCTCTCTACACTGTAGTATTGCAGTGGGTTCATTTTAATAACATGGCAATACTAAACAAAGATTCAAACTTAGCATTACCTATGTTTTTGTACACAAACAAATTAAGAAATATCTATATATTAAAATGACATAGCTGTATATGTTTGTGATCAACACATGTTTATGTCTTTGTGGTCAATTCCATTTATATGTTTCTGCCCAGTTCCTTTTGACAATGAGATCTCGGAAATCACAAGCTCTAGAAACGCGCTGTTTTCAGTGGTCTATTTCAAATTTTATGTAGATCTGCCAGTTCTATTTTTTTTAAAAAAAAATGAAAAGTGCCGTTATTGTTCTATTCAAAACTTTTGGGTCGTTTTGAGCCTATAACATTAACATTATGGGCAAAGCTGATTCATATCCTCGTGTTCACAAACCCAGTCAGAATATCTGGAACCATGGGGACGATAGAAGATTGCGTTTTGTTTCACATCCGACAGACATCACCCATTTCTCATTTAGACTCACTACAAACTTCCTTTTCTCCTTTGATTGAGTTGTTATTGTTTGTAATTATTATTATTATTATTATTATTATTATTATTATTATTATTATTATTATTATTATTATTATTATTATTATTATTATTGAAGATTCGAGAATTTAGTGGTGCATCTAAACAACAAATACATATGACCAACGAGCGACAAGAGGGCGTGAAGTGCAATACAGGGTTTATACAAAAGGGGGAAAGGGAAAAAAGATTATAGACCTGTGCAGGGCCGGCTCTACCGTGTGTGCAACATGTGCTTTGCACGGAACGGCAAAATCTGTCATAACTATATTATTTAAAATAAATATTTCTTGTTGGAACCAGACTTCATAAATGGTAGTTAAATTTACTCAGTTGATCTTCTATTTGAATACTATAGTATATTCATAAATTATGTTTAGGTTGCATTAGTTTAAGGTCACATAGACAGTGCTAAAGCAAACGGTCAAACAAATCCCAGCATGAATTGCTTAATTGTTGTGAAATAGAACAACTCGATTCTCTAACAGTAGCGAACAACTGTTCCATTTAGTTGGTTAACAAAGTTTTGATATTACAATAGTCTTGTCTTTGTCACAAACAAGTTCCTTATCACTGAAGGTGGAAATAGTTTTTTTATTTTAATTTTTAACGCATGTAGAAGGAAAATGGAAAATCAAGAAATAAGTAGCTAGTTGCACTGGAATTGCGAACTGATATATTGAGATTGAAGCTCGATATTGAATTCCATATAAAAAAAAAGAAAATACAATTTTCCCTCTGCATGTGTGTTTGCTTTATCTTTCACCAAAATAATAGATTATTATTTAAAGAAAAAACAACAGACACAACGAGACTGTGTTTGTAGTGTTTAGGACTTTCTGAGTGTGAGTGCCCTTACCTTCTCCTTCGTTGTCCATGATTGGGTAGCATACTTAAAATTGTGGCTTTTAAGATTTGTTATTTCTGGATAAACGGTGGGCGACGAATTATGTCAGCGTTTCCCAACCGGTGTGCCGCGGCACACTGGTGTGCCGTGAATGGGCCGCTGGTGTGCCGCGAGGAAATTGAAACAAAATGATTAATTCTATAGCAATCAAATTGCAAAACGGAGGGGAAAATGTGTATTTGTATTTCATATTACTATGAATCTACAATTTTAAGTTTCATATCGTGTTACTGTTCTGTACATTTCTAATGTTGAAAAAAAGTATTTCTTAACATTGTTATGGCCATTATTGCTTCTTTATTGTTGCAAACTATTTCGTAACTTGAAAATTTAAAATATCATTTAATCCTTTCGACAAAGTACCTTGTGTTTTAAAAGTAAAAGAGATTTGTATGATCGTTCGTTATTTAGTGATCTTCCTTCTTAGTAAAAGGTTGGATACAGTTTTCGAAAAAGAAAGCGTAATTTTAAAAACCTGAGTCCAATATTTTATTGCAATTGTTTTCTGTTTTTAAATTAGAATGAAAAATAAGCATAGTGATTTACTACGGGGGAAAACCAGTGATCGAGCTTTCTTCTCTGTGAAAAGGAGCTTAGTAATCACAGAAAAAATACCACAGTATTTTATATTTACAAATAATAATATCGGTAAGTGTGCCGCGAGAATCCAAGTTACACCCGAAGTGTGCCGCAAGTTGAAAAAGGTTGGGGAACGCTGAATTATGTCATTGCACGGGGCTGCAAATTGGCTAGGACCGGCACAGTACTTATGCTCTAATCCCACCTGGCCCCTTTCCCAAGTGAATTCCTGGCGATACCAACAATATAGGAGAAGGTTGAAGACTTTAATGGAACTCGTGATCAACGAGATTGGTGATGGGGTTGTGGAAACCGAAGATCCTCTGGTCAGAGTTGAATCTAAGTGTAGGCAGCTTTAGCTGCCCCCTCCAGGGGCGAATCCAGGACCGACTTCTGGGGTGGGGCGGTGGGTTGTCATACTGCTACTTCTAAGGGCTCCAAACTTTGGGATGGGTTTTATTTATATATATAAAATAAGAAAGTTTCCTCTCCTGGGGGGCAACCGCCCCGATCGCCCCTCTCTGGATCCGCCCCTGGCCCCCTCTCTTGATGTCTCAAACATAGAACTCTCTCCTTTCTTACTAATAACACCGTAAATAACTATGAATCAATATTAAAATATAACAAAACAAAGGTTTGAAAGAAAGGTATTTTTTTAATTTAAATCTAAACAAACTCTGTAGGGAGTGTTCAAGATCTTAGCGTCTGAGGCAATGCCTTTTGTTATGAAGAGAGGTAAACAGGAAGTGAACAGAAGTTGCATAATTAAAGGAAAAATCTGGTCTAAGGAGTTCTTTAGGTGAAAGTGGAGGAGAAAGTGACGAACAGGAAGCACTCCCCTTCCATCAAAAAGCCTCAACATCTTTGTCAACAGGTGATCTTCGTACTGTTTATTTGGTTGTTTGTTTAATCTGCCTGATTTGCACACGGAGTGCTCCAGTTCATTTAGTTAATAGTGTCGATTTCTTCCGTTTTAGAAATGAAGAATTTTAGGGTAAGTATATTTTCAACCATTACTACGTATTAGTAAGCATTCAGATCGTCAAAGACACAGTCTCGATGATAGGTATTCTAATTGTTTATCCTTGGAGCTTTGCATGCGTGTAAATCCGAGTTCAATTCCCGGTGAGGGGTATTGAATAGGATAGAAAACCGAGTAGATCTCTAATAGCTTTAAACATTAAGTCTAATGTCACATAACTTTGGTACTGACAACAGATGTTAAATACCAAGCAACTAAGTCCTATGCCCTCTGAAATGGCCCATTTTTAACTTACTGTTGCAAGGTCAGAGCACCGGCTTCTAAAACTTATAGATTTGTAGAGCAAAGGTCGCTCGTTCTTTGTTCAAATAGTTTCTCAATTAGCGATTATGCTGCATCAACACCGAAAAATTGGATACCTTATGAAAATCGAACTCGCATCCCTTTCCCATGCATTGCTTGTCTCTTAGTTTTTTATTGGGGCCGCGGTTGCTTAGTGGTAGAGCGTTCACCTCCGGTGTTTGGGGGTCCCTGGTTCGATCCTAGCTCGCGCCGTGTGGACTTTGTGGTGCACAAACATCGTGCTCGTGGGTTTCTCGGGATTCTCCCGTTTCCTCCCACTTTCTTCATTCCACCATTTCATTCATGTCTCATCATCACAGTCTCCTTTAGCCTAACCGGCATAATCGTGGGACGTAAAACGCAAAGACTTCATTTCGTTTTTTTTTTATTATCAAGAATGTAGGCGTATCCACGGCTTTTCATATGTGCACATAGCCAATTAAACCCCTCTTAAACATTCCCAGGGCTCATTTTATTGGATTTTAAGGATAAGATAATTGATTCATAAAAAAATGAAATCTTTGAGTTTTACGTCCCATGGGTATGCCGGTTAGGCTAAAGGAGACAGTGATGATGAGAAATTAATGAAACGGTGGAATGAAGAAAGTGAGAGGAAACAGGAGAGCCAAGAAAAAACTCATGCATACCAGAAAGCCACTTGGCGCGAGCTGGGATCGAACCAAGGACTCCATGCACCACAGGTGAACACTTTACCACTGAGTCACTGTGACCCGTGCCTGGTTGATGTTAACTTTACTTTAGTAATTCAAAATAGAAATGACACAGCCTCTGAGAAAAGCATAAGCATGCACGCATTGTCTTATCTGATGAAGCCAAACTTTAATTAGTTGGTCAAACCGTACACATCGATATTTTAATTAAAAAAAAAAAATGAAAACCACATTGTACTTTGTCCAGAGGCTATTTGCTATTTCTATTTAAAATAAGATAAAATGTTATTTCAATCAATCGAAAAATTACAGATAATAAAATTTGAGTATGTATGGAAAAATAAAGAATCAAAACACCGATCATTCTAATAAAATAATACATTGCAAAGTGGAAATATTTTGCTGACCTTGACGAAGTTTAAAGGTCTGCAAAGATCCCCATCCCTACGCCAATGCTCAAGGGAACGAAATATTTTTAACATTGAGATTGAAGACTGTATTTGTTCACCAATTTCTTTGGAAAGAGAGATAAAAATCATTTAAAACGGTGAACATTTATATTCTCTCCATATTGTAATTAATTCATTGCGAGGAAATAACGACAATGATGAAGAAATGTGAAATGAATATTCAAATGTGTGTGCTCTGGTGCATGGGGTCCCGGGTTCAAACCCTGCTCCCGCCAAGTGAACTTTGTGGTGGACAAACATCGTGTGCGTGGGTTTTCTCGAGGTTCTCCCGTTTCCTCCTACTTTCTTCATTCTACCATTTCATTCATTTCTCATAATCACCGTCTCCTTTAGCCTAACCGGCATAACCGTGGGACGTACAACTCAAAGATTTCATTTTTTTTTTTTTTTCAAATGTGTGTGTAGCGTCTTGCACAGATATCTGAGGCGATACCTTAGCTTGTAAGTGATTGAATAAACTTGATCGGCCTTAAACTTTCCTATATAATAGTAATTTACGAACTTACTGCAACACCAGGGCGACTCTACCATATGTGCAACATGTGCATTTGCACGGGGCGACAAATTTCGAGAGGCGGTAAAATCTGTCATAACGATATTATTTAAAATATATATTTCTTGTTGGAAACAGACTTCATGATGATGGTAGTTAAATTTACCAAGCTCACCTATTTGAATACTACATACGTAAATCATGTTTAGGTCTCATTAGTTTAAGATCACATAGACAGTTTTAAAGCAAATGGTCAAACAAATCCCACCATGAATTGCTTGATTATTATTAAATACAAGAATTTAATTCTGGAACAGTATAGAACAGCTGCTCCATTTAGTTAGTTATAACAGTTTTGATATGAAAAATAGTCTTGTCTTTGTCACAAGCATTTTTTAACACATGTAGAAGGAAAATCAAGAAATAAAGATAAAAGAGCTAGTTGCACTAGAATTGCAAACTGATATATTGAGATTGAAGCTTGATATTGAATTCTAGAAAAAGGATTACCATTTTTCCTCTACAGGTGTGTTTGCTTTGTCCTTCACTTAGTGTTGTAAAAAAACGTTTTTTTTTCAATAAAAAACATCGTTCTTTTTCATGTTTTTTTTTTCAAATGTCTGTTTTTTTTTTTCTGGCAGCTATTATTTATTGATTTATCTTGAAGATTATTGAAATAATCAATAGAACTTGAATCGAAGCCCTCGTAACTTACAAATCGTTTGTTTCCTTGTACCTATACGAGCAAAATCGTGTGATTATTCCATTCGGACCCAGATCATTTTTGGCGTTTTCCTACTTTGTCAATTAGTGACTTCCTGCTCAAAAACCATTTACCCTATTGATATGGTTAGGACCTTGTTTTTTAGAAAAGGAATATGGCTATTTTTTGGTGTACATTGCATTGCAGTGTTGCGAGCGGGTGGGAAATTACTGAGGGAAATGTAGGGGTGAAAATTTACAAAAAATCCCTAACCGAATTTCAAGATTTTTGTATCTAGCACCACTGATGCCATATGGGTCTAAGTCACCTAAAAAAAATTCTTTGATGCGTTGACAAGGTACAGTGAAAATCTAAAGTCGCTGGCTTCCATTCAACGATAGAAAGAAAAAATTCTGTTTCCATACACATGAAATGTTGACACTTTTTACGCCTCAGAAGCAAAAACCAACAGATATGCCGGGACTACAGCTTCTCTAATTATCCTATTGAAACTTTTTATGGTGCGTTCTGTAGGCTAAAGAGAAGGCTTTCAGGTAGTGGTACATTTGTTGCAACGTAGCGAGCAAGAGGGAAATAATAGAGGGGAAAGGGAAATTTGCCAATTTTTTTTACTTAAAATCAGGAATTAATTGTTTTGGCTGGAAACACTGTCATAAAACAGACGTAAAGTATCTGAAAGTAAACCTTCGTACCCCAAGAATACTTCCTACAAGTATCATGGCGATATCTAACAAAGTAAGCATGATTTTTTAAAAAAAAAAAAAAATCTCATTCTACCTCAGAAATTCACAATTTTCTTAACATTTACAGAACATAGTTTATTATAAGCCTTAACTGTACTTCCCCTAATTATTCTACCGAAACTTTTTATGATGTGCTGTGTAGGCCAAGGACGAGGCTTTCAGACAGTGGTACGTTTGTTCGAATGTAGCCAACAAGAGGGAAATAATAGAGACAAAAAGGGATTTTTTCACAAAATTTCTCCCTAAAATCGGAAATTAAAATTTTCTGTAGCTGGCAACAGTGTTAGTAGACACACACAAACTATCTTAAAAGAAGCTTTGGTATCCCTATAATATACCCTACAAGTATTGTGACAATATCTAATAAAGTAAGCAGGTCATTAAAAAATATTTCAGTCTACCTAAAAAAAATCACAGTTATCTTTCCACTTAGAGAACAAGATCTGCTGTAAACTTTAACTGTACTTCCCCTAACTATCCTATTGAAACTTTCTATAGTGCGTTGTGAAGGGTAAAGACAAGACTTTCAGATACTGGCACTTTTGTTCCTATGTAGCCAACAAGAGGGATATAATAGACAAAACACGTAACTTTCCCCTAACATATTGAATTAAAATTTTCCGTAGGTGGCAACACTGCTACCAGACAGACGAAAACTATCTTAAAATAAACACTGGTACATTACTAATATATCCTACAAGTATCATGGCGATATTTAAGAAACAATGCTTTTAATTACCAAAAATATATTTCGATGAAGAGAAAAGTAGGGAAAATCAAGAGTTAGAACCTTAATCCGAATTTTTCGTGCTTCCCCTAATTACCCCACTGTAACGATATGTACCCGAGTTTGTTCAGTAAGAACAAATGTTCGACTGACGTAAGTTGACTTGCATTCCGACGTATAGGTACGGTTTATAACAAAAATTTCGAATTTTTTGCCCAAATTTAAGGAGATTTTAATTTCCGTAGTTGGCAACACTGCGCGCAAGCCCGTCCAATTGAGTCAACAATTAGGTATCCATCCGACGTATCTACCTGACAAGTCTTAAGGAGTCTCTCTACAACGAATGAAGCTACAGGGGAAAAGTAATACAGAAAATTCGAAAATTCTGAATTTTTGACTGGGGTGAAATTTGAGAGGGAGATTCGACACACAGAAGAAAAAGAAACTAAAATGATAAACTATGGACCAACCATATTTGGCAAGAAATATATATATACCGATATCTTAATTAGTGACCATACAGGAGCGGATTAAAAAATTGACATATCCGTATTTGCCACTTTGGCCACCTGGGTACGAAAGGGTTACGAGTGTACATTTAATTACATTTTCTGACTACTAACTTGTGTTGTAGTATTAATTATAGTCTTGACTAATAATAATATCGTTGTTGTAAACAATCACAATCTCTTCTTTTTACATCTTAGTTCCAATACTGATGCTGAGAAATGCAGGGTGTTTCAAAATGAATATCGGGAAATTAAGTCTTCGCAGTACTTATTACATTTTACGCACAATTATAAACAATACATCAAATAAAAGAACACCTCAAACAGTTTTTGCTTCAAGTGTTCGATGTGAGCTTCATTCGTCACATGGCACACATAGAGTCAATAGGTGAGAAAGGCCCATAAACTTTCCGCCATATGGCACAAAACATTCAATTCACACAGACGGTAGCACTGTAACTACAGACTCAGTCTTTGCAAAGTTAAAACACACAAAGCTTTCTGGTCTCTAGTCTCCATCTTTGCTACTTGCTCTTTCTAACGGCAGACAGAGGAAACAATGCATGGCATGCGTGTGTACAAAACTGTTTGAGTTGCTCTTTTATTTGATAATACTTATAATTGTAAGTTAATTGTAATAGATACTACAAAGTTTCAAAACCCTAATATTCATTTTGAAACACCCTGCATTACTTCAAATTATGTCATCCTATATTCATGTCTTGTATGTATACTCATGTCCAAGATTATTGTTGTATGTCTATAAATATGTTGTTGTAGGAATATAATTTGATAACGAATCTGCCTGGTATTTCTTATAATATTAGTATGTGTATAATCGGCAAAGACATGTATGTGGCAAATTTCATGTCAAAACAGCAGTAAATAAGAACAATAAAACAAAAATAAAACTTTCTTTCCATTTAGCAACAGTTTCTTTTACTCTTTCTCATTTTCATATTTATAATTCTTTTCCTTTGAAATTTACAACAAATATACATTTTGCGACTATACACGTAATATTAAAAGTACCCTGCAAAATCATTATCAAATTATATTCTTACAAGAAGACAGTTATAGATATGCGACAATCATTGTGGACATGAATGTACATATCATCAGGCCGACCCCAGGCAATTTGTCGCCCGCGCAATGACGTAATTTGCCGCCTAAATCTTTCTCCAGAAAGAGCAAATCTTAAAAGTCACGATTTTAAGTATGCTACTCCAGCATGAACAACGAAATGGAGGGAAACTACACTCGCACTCAGAAAGGCTTAAATACTTACTACAAATACAATATTGTTGTGTCTGTTTTTTTCTTTAAATATTAATCTATTATGTTAGTGAAAGATAAAGCAAATACATCTGAAAGATGGTAATCCTTTTTATAGAATTCAATATCGAGTTTCAATCTCAACATATCAGTTTGCAATTACAGTGCAGCTAGCTCTTTTACCTTTATTTCTTTATTTTCCTTCTACATCTTTTTTTTTTTTTTTTTTTTTTTTTTTTTTTTTTTTTTTTTTAGTGTTTCCACTTTCTATTATAACAATCTTATTTGCGACAAAGACAAGAGAAGCTTTCGTATCAGAACTTTGATAACTAACCAAAGGGGACAGGCATTCGAGAATTGAGTTCCTGCATTTGACAACAATCAAGCAATTTATTCTGTGATTTATTTTACCATTTGCTTTAGCAGTGATCATGTTACTTAAACTAATGTGACCTAAACATAATTTATGAATGTAGTATTCAAATAGAAGGTCAGCTTAGACAGTGGTGCCCACCCCCTCATGTCTATGACGCACCCCCCTCAATTGTCTATCCGTAGGTGTTCTTCCATGAAAAAAAAAATCTTTTCGATTAATTTTTACACACCCTCAAGCATATTTATCTAGATTTTTAATCCCCCCAAATATTTCAATGACGCAATTTGCGTCATAGCCCCCCTGGCTTAGTAAATTTAGCTACCATGATCTAGAGACCTGCACGGGCCGGGCTTGGGCGGGCCGACTCTGCTATTTCTTTGGGCCGGGCCGGGCCGGGCCGGGCCTGGGCTGGCCGACACTGATTTCTCTTCAGGTCGGGCCGGGCTGGGACCGATCAATTGCAATTCTTTAATAATTATTGACTTTCGTTAAACGATAATTGGAATAAAGCCAAACGTTGAAGAAGTGTGTCCGTGAAAAATGTTACAAAGGATGCAATAGCTATTTACAGTTTGTGTTGCTTAGCGGCTCCACTTTCACTATAGAGGATTGCAGGCATTATGCGGTAAATTGAGCTCTGACTTTGACCTTCACTGAACTCAAAATATAACAAGAAGGGGTGGGAATGTTTTGCCTGTCGCTAAACAATATTGCCATCTTTACTTTATGCTAAAGATCAATTAAGTTAGATTTTTGTTACAGGGAATGGAGTTTTTGTTCTCTCGATAATAGGCAAAGTTCTAGGAGGCAATGGTACCATTCGGGAGGCAAGCGTCAGGTTGTGACCCAAAGTTTAGAAAATGTTTCTGAGGGTTAGGTCAAATTTAGTACTAAATTTTGAGAAAGTTTGGGGATCGAGCTAATTTTTAAAAAAATTATCGGGCCCGGGCCGGGCTTGGGCCAAGAATTTTAAAACTTATCGGGCCGGGCCGGGCTCGGGCCGAAAATCTCCAAAACTTTTCGGACCCGGGCTGGGCCGGGCCTAGGTACGTTCGGGCCGGATTGGACTCGGGCCGAAAAATTCGGCCCGTGCAGGTCTCTACCATGATCATGAAGTCTATCTCCAACAAGAAATATTTATTTTAAATAAAACACTTATGACAGATATTGCAGCCCAGTGCAAATGCACGTGTTGCACATATGGTAGAGCCAGCAATGCATATCATATATCTAGTCGACAAATTATTTATATGATATTCAGAAAATATTAGTAGGCAAATTAGTATTAGTTTTTACCTTTAGACAAGTTATTTGCATTTTATACTGTTCGTGATATTATTTTCGTACTTATTAAAGGCCTACTTTCACGAAAAAAAAAACGAAAAAAAACAAATGTTCATTTATACTTTTATTTCTTCGTTGATATTGGTGAAACAGTACAGAAACACGGATTATTAGTAGGTACGCTACTCATATAAATTGTAAAATATTTGTACCATATGAGTATCTAGTGTTTAATTTATGTTGCATTTTATGGTAATTACACCTACATAAAAATACTTCAGACTTAAATGACGTAAGATACATTACAAATGACTATTTGAAAAAAAACGAAATTTAGAAAAAAAAACGAGAGGCAATGTTTTTTTTCTAAAAAAATGTACATTTCTGAAAAAAACGAACGGTTTTTTTTTCTATTTACAACACTACCTTCACTAATACAATAGATTATTGTTTAAAAAGACAGATACAACGAGATTGTACGAATATTTGTTTGTTTAGGCCTTTGTGAGTGCGAGTGCTTTTTTCTCTCCCCTTCGTTGTTCATGATGAGGTAGCATACTTTTAAGATTTGTTCTTTCTACAGAAGAAATGCCATTGCGCGGGGCGAAAAATTACCTAGGACCGGCCCAGTGTAACATTGTCCAATGTCACTCCTTTTAACACTGTTTTACTCCCGTTTACAATCGACAGTTGAAATTAGAAATATACAGTAGGGCTATATACATCCTGGAGTTCGAATTTTTGGGCCATTTTGCGACACCATATTTGCATTTTATTAAATAAAATTGCAGGATTTGCTGTTAACGTGAGCTCTGAACCGGTCTTAAATCAGGTACAGTTGGCGGGTGATAAATGATGCAAGAGAGACTCGCAGGCATCCATAGAAGTTTGGAGGGGACCAAAAATATCTTTGGGGGTCCCAACTTCTAAAATTTTTGAACTGCACTACATAATTACTCACAGCTTCTATGTGTGGTAACCATAATGCTCATTATATTCCTTCACTATATCTCCCTGCTCTAATAATAATATTTTCAAAAACGTTTCTTAACCAATTATATAGTCATTCAGGGGAAAATGCACATACAGACAAAATTCCCAGGTAACACTGGATGAGTGGGGTGAGATTTGCGAAGACTGTGAACTTTGATAAATACATTGTAGGTTGGATTTGATTTGTGTTTAGTGTCCCGTTCAGGAGCGAGGCTACATGAGACGTGAAGCTATAGCTTAACGTGGGATTCGAACCACATGAGCTCCCGCTGGAAATCAAATACAACGCAGAAAAGTAGTAAATATTTGTAAATGTGTATTTCCACATGATCTAATGTAATTTCAGGATATACTAGTAGTAGTTTATAAAAGCAACCTCTTTCTGTTTGAAGTGAAGTCCGTGTAAGATTACAAATATGAACTGAAAGTATTCCCTATTATACAACTGATGGAGCCACCAGCAAAGTCAGTTCTAACTGTTGCCAGTAGTAATAAAGTTAACATGTTGGGGGACAATGCGCGTATTGACGTGACGATAAAATGCATATGCGTTCGAATTTCTCCAAACGTTGATTCAAATAATAGACGCCAAGTACATCATTCGAAACCATAATATCTTCTCGTGTTCCTAAAGAGGCTAAATGCGCAATATATCACAGAAGCAAAGTAACGTCTAGAATCAGTGATGACGCCAGCTTTAATTTCTTGAAGGAGGGAAAAGGGCAGATAAATTTTTAGGGGGGGAAGCTATTTCCTTATATCAAAAATGATAGTTTTATAATGATAGATGCACATTATAATACAAACCTATCTGGAGGAGGGGTAGCCTTCTGCCAAGAACAGCACGTGGAATTTCTATGAAAGAAAATGAAGATTCTAGAACTAAGGAGTAACTATGGCCAGATTTTGCAACAGAGTTTGCTAAAGGAAAAGACAGAAACGATTGCAGGAGAACTGGGGTCCTTCAAGCACACACTAGTCGAGCGATTGATGATGCAGGCAAGTATACTGCTGCCTGTAATTGATGTTCTTATGAAGAGATATGTAACTACATGCAACTATATGTAACATGGGTGATTTAAAGTGATAGCATGAAAAGCATGTAATGAGAAAAGTAAAAAAATATTCTTTTGTGACGCTCTCTTGTTTACGCTGAATTGACGAAAGAAAATTAGTGTTCGGTTTACAAATTTAAACAAGTAAGTATCGTTTCACAATGTGAAACGAAGACTTCCAAACTATGCTAGTTCACTACTCAATCTTGAAGTGGAACATGTATGAGTAACGGTTGCAATAGAATCTGCTCCTCGGAAGCTGAATACATTTCAAAAAGCCATTACTCACTATCCATTACTGTTTCTGTTCTATGGCGATAAGGGTTGAAACCAAAAATCGTTTATTTCAACGTCACCCAGTTTCATTACAAGATTAAGGGAGGAGATAGAACCTATTTTTGGGATACTGAATTGATTAAAAAAAAAAAAAAACTTTTCGATGTCTCTTACACTTTTTGTTCTATGAAAATCAGAAACCAGAAGTACTAGTAAATTCAACCATTTCCCGTTCCGATACAGTGTTGGGTATATATATATATATATATATATATATATATATATATATATATATATATATATATATATATATATATATATATATATATATATATATATATATATATATATATATATATATATATGCGCATTTGAGACACTGTATCAATTGCAAAGACTGTTCGCCGCTATCTATAGACTGGAATAGTCATGTCGTCATTTCCTTTCCGTTACCATGGTGATCGCCATGTGTTTTTTTTTTTTTTATATATATATATACAAACGCGTCAAGCTAATGGAGCTGAAGAGCTTATTTCTAAAAGCTCCACATCCTTAAGTAATAAGGTAGAAATCGAATACTTAATGTAAGCACAATTATCATGTAATCCACCATAAGAAGCAATTATACCCAATATAAACTCCGTAACGTGTAGATTGACAAACTGTCGGCACAGAGAATGCTGTAAAAATATATGATTTTTTAAAAAGAAAAAAGTCTTTTAGAATAATGTTAATTCTATTGGGGCATTTACACCTCTAATGTCTACTGTTTATAATGGTAGTGCACAATATTATTTTTAAGTATACATTACAAAAGAAAGGAAAGGCTAGCCTTTAGAAATATTCAATCCAGACCATCAGTGGATATAGGTAACACCTTTTCTTATATTCTCTATCAATTAAAAAAAAAACATTTAGAAAATGTACAATAATTACACATCCAATTATGAATGGTTCAGTATATATTTTAAACAACTGTTAAACAATAATCCTCTTCAAATTTGCAATAGTATATTATACTCATATTACTGAATCAAAAATTGTCCGGAATTAATTAAAGTTAATATCTGATTATGAACAGGGTGAGTTCACTTTAAGGTTTAATTTAACCTGAAAATATAGAAATTCTCAAAATCTACATCACAGAGAAAATTTCACAAGACATGTGAACTCACTAATTTCAGTTTCAATTCTTGTCATGCACGTAACGTTATTTAACATATTTCTTTTCTAATTACCTTTTCTACCTTTTTTTTTCTTTCAGTTTCAATCATTAGAAATATTTAAAAAGAAACATAAGTATTTGTTCCACACTAATGTTTGCAGTTCTGAAATATTTCATCACTGTTTTCGTTTTGCACATAGGCTCTTTAGGTATTTAGGCTACTTGTTGTTTAGAAAATAAAATGGCGATCACCATGGCAACGAGAAGGATGTGACGTCACACTATTTCAGTCTATTATCATTTCTATTTTATGGTGAAAAATTTGGAAACCGGAAATGAATAATTTGAACTATTTCCGGATCGAACAGAGGATTAACGTCAAAGTTGGAACTTATTCTTGGCAATCTGATTCGATATCAAGAAACCTCATCTCGATATCTGTTATCGTTTTTCTTCTACACAAATTGGTATTGAAACTGGACATAGTAGTAAATTTCAACCACTTTCGGTTTTGGTGGTGTTGATATGTTCTCTTGAGACTCTGAATAGAAAGCAGAAAACAATTTGTCGGTGTCTATTACCACTTCTGTTCTATGCGGATAAATTTCGAAACCGGAAATGGTTAATTTGAACCACTTCTGGTTTGAGCAGGGGTTCAACAAAAAAGGTGGAACTTATTGTTGAGGCGCTGAATCGATTGCAAGATATTACATATTGATATTTCTTGCTATATTAAAATCAGTATTGAAACCGGAAGTAATAACATATTTGAACCACTTTCTGTTTTGGTACAATGTTATAGATAGTCATGTTGACTTGAGCTGCCGAATCGTTTATAAAACAAACTGTTTTTCGCTATCTGTTACCACTATCGTTCTATGGCGATACACGTTGAAAACGTAAATGGCGAATTTGAACCACTTCTGGTTTGAATAGATCTTTGACGGAGAAGATGGAATCTACTCTTCGGACGCTGAATCAATTGGAAAACCCCGTTTCTTGATATATTTTGTCCTTTCTGCTCTGGTATCTGTCGACAGACGGAATGACGGACTCTTCTATAACACTTACGATACTTACGCATGGCATAGTTTGGAAGTCTTAAAAATGGAAAACATGATCCTGGTTTCATTTCGTTACAATATGAGTTAGGAAGTTAAGTTATTGTATTTTTTCATAGAAATAAAGGATCAATGCGTGAGTTCCGTAATGCCAATTCTCATTTCTTGATGGATTTAGCATTTAGTAAAAGCTGCATGTAAACACATTCAGAAATATGTATCATTTTAGACAATCTGTTGAATGACAAAGTTAGTATTAATACTGCCATAGTTTTTTTTTTCTCTATTTTGCTTCTCATTTTCATGGGTATATAAAAGATTCAGTGTTTTCGTGATTTCATGTCCACATGTTATAGTAAAACAAATAATTTCCATGTAAGTTGCTGGCGAAAATGTTATACAAAAATTACAAATTACGATGCAGATTAAAAATTGTTTCTGGGTAACTGTTTGGATGGTGTGTTGTTTGCTACCGTGTTGTTTGCCACAACTCGGATTTGGTATTGTTTGCCATAATTTTTACAGCATTTGCATTCCTGTTTTAACAAATCTCATTATCGTGAACATTCCCACACACCTGCTGTAAAAAAATGTAAGAGTCGCCAGGCACCTGTACTTTTTATCCTTACATAAACTACATTGTCTTTGTGTATTTCGTATAACTTTCATTACTTCTAGTAGTTTTTCAGCTATAGATTCCATTGTCTCAATTAGTGCACATTCCATCTTGTTTCAGAAAGGCTATGGAAAAAAAAGATTGCTTACCAGCGTATTCTAATAATATTTATAATAAATTTTATTATATTTATGTTAATATAATAATCTGTGGGCTTGAAAATAGGAAATTAATAATACAAAAGTCACTATCAATGGACTAAACTTTATTATCATCACCAATTGTGCTTAAAATATCGTTAAATCTATATACAGAAATCTAATTTTGTTTAATTTAATCTCTAGGAAAGTTATGAAAAATTAAAAGAAGATATAGCCTAATTTTTATCACACACTCTCCCGAAGGTCCTGATCCTCGCCATTTATCGGGATTGCTACCCCTCTTATAGAAGGTCCTGATGATATGTCTAGGTTCAACATTGGCTACACATTCAAGCACACACAATTTGTACGTAATATCAATTTTGAAACGTATTTGGTGTTTCTAACCGCAAAATCAGCGCCTGGGGCATGAGTAGACCCCTATACGACGGCCTCCGTACATATGAGTGAAGTCGACAGATCAGCCGCAAAGAGCCACCAGAGTTGGGGCGAAGCGTAAGAAAATTTTCAAAAATAAACCGTGCTTTTCCTTGATTTTGAGCATTTTTTATTACTTTTTTCCTTCAATTTTATATATGTACACATGCATTTTCTGACCCTAGTCAAATTAAATATTAGATTGAAAAATACTGCTGTTGATGTAAAATATCCCAAATAATTTTCCTCTCTCTTTTTTATTTTTCCTCCCGAATTTTGCACCCCCTTACTTCGGCGCCCGGGGCCGCCTCTCCGCTACCCCCTTTCCCCGCAGCACGGCACCGGTTTCTAGCAACACAAATGATTACCTCAAACGCTTGAACTCAACTTGAATTAATTTAACTGTGACGCTAACAGCCGATAGCGCAGTAATCTAATAACGTGCTTGAGATCATTTGTATGTATTATGTTTATAAATACGTATAATGGATTTGATTGTTATAATATAGTCATCTAGCAACCCTTAGTTTATGAGTTGATTTTGTTGTAAATCCTTACGACTATGATATAAGACATATCAGCAAGAAAAATACCGTGGCAAACAACAGTAATGAAATTTTTGTCAGAGGATGTGACCTCTTTTCTATTCTATTTATTTCTTGATTAGGTGAATTCTTAAATACCAAACAGATTAAGGTTGAAAGTGCTTACATAAAATAAGTGAATATTAACATACCAACAGTAGATGGGAAGAACAAAGAACATAGTATAGGTAGTGTGCAGTGGCGTATCTAGCTAGTTGCCGGGGGGCCTAGACCCTCCCAGTTTTTTGGGTGACAAAAGTAGTTCAAGCTATTATTTATATATTTTTGAAAGTTTATTGCAAACTCATGATATAGCTATCATAGCCTGGATTCTGGTTGCATCACCCCCCAAAGTTTTTACCTTCTATACCTTACTCTAATGTGTGCAGATCCGTTAGCTACATTTAAGTAATTCAAAGATACTGAAGATAAAAGAATAATGGTATCCCTCTGGTGAAAGAAAAATGGAACAGTTCTGAATTTGTTTAAAATGTATCAACCTTCATGTATCACACCTATCTAACAATTCCTAAAATGAAATGAAATGAAATGAAATCTTTGAGTTTTACGTTCCTCGGTTATGCTGCCTAGGCTAAAGGAGACGGTGATGATGGTAAATGAATGAAATGGTGGAATGAAGAAAGTGAGAGGAAACGGCAGAATCTCGAGGAAACCCACGCACACGGTGTTTGTCCACCGCAAAGTTCAGTTGGCGGGGTCTAAGATCGAACCCAAGACCCTAAGCACAAGAGGTGAACGCTCTACCATTGAGCCACCGCAGCCCTATTTAACAATTCCTACTTAGCGACGTATGTGTTCCATTTATTTGTTCTTCACATTTACTTCTTATATGTAAGTACAGTGAGCCTTGATCTATTTAATATTTTTATGATATATCTGGGGAGACACATCCCTCCTGTCTCCTATCAGACACCCGTGAGTTTCTTAGCTAATGTATGGTAATACCGTATAATGTAATGATAATTTTATCTGTAACACTTCAGTTGGCAGTCATTAACCTGGAAAGTAGAATAAACATTACGTCAACATTTCATCTGTGTGTAACAAGTCATGTAATTTCCGGTTTAGAAAAAAAGAGTAATTTTCTAAACAAGAATATGTTTGTTTTGTTTTCAGATTCTGTTTGTTCTTCTGGTCGGTTGTTTGACAATCGCTTCTTCACATCCCACCGTCCTGCAGCTGATCCAAGACCATGCCCTTGGAAAACCCATCATCCACCGGCTGCAGCGATGGACCTTTGACCCAGAGGAAGGGGAGAGACTGCGTCCACAGTTCGAAGCTCGATATGGTAAAATGGGGTCGCTGTTGGTTGAAGAGTATGGACGAGGCGGCCCTGGAAGCGTACTAAGTTCATAACTAAGCTTTCACACAGTTGTTGCTCTCCAACTGTGAAGTAAAGACTTCTTAAATCGTGTGCTGAAAGAAAGCAACGTAAAAAATCACACTCATTGTATTTATAATGTAAAACATGAACTGAGTTTGCATTACTTTTCATTTTCAAAATTAAATTTGAATAAAGTGTTTCATACTTTATTAAATATTAAGATAGATAATTAATTCTACAACCACTATCAAAAGTTCCCTGAAAATTATACATGAAATTTTATTTGTAGCACCCAAAAACTTTTAACTATGACTCTACAAATAATAATAATAATACAGGGTGTTCTAAAAGTGTGAAAACACTCTAATAAGTGGTAAACGCTTAAAAATATAACCAAAGAAACAACGTAGGTGGGAAATAGAGATGGGGGAAATGTTTAATGGCACATCACAATAGCATCAGTCATTCGAGTTTTATGTAATTGTCTTACATGAAAATCATAGCATGTGATACGCGTATGGAATTTTAATAGCAATTTTTCGCAGAAATTAAATTATTTTTGCTCTAGCGCTAACAACTACGAAGTTATGAGATGATTGCTCATTTGTTGTACCTGACAAAAGAAAAATAGTCATACGACAAATACCACTCACTATTACACGATGTATTCAATGCGTTCTCCATTCCAGTCGATTATCAGATGCATTCTGAGTTCGCAATGACGCAAAATGTCGACTCTATTGTTAGAACAAGCGTCCACAATTCATTTCTTTAGATGTTGAACATCCTAATTTTCAGTACATATATAAAGGTAACCAAGAACGTTCTGTCGCTTTTTATGGCGACTGTGTTCAATTGGCCCTCACACCGTGAGTTGAATGCGAATGGAGATAAGGCGAAGGCCATTTATTAGGGTGGGTATATCCAACATACTACCTGGTTATGGCAGTTCAGTTACATCGTGAACTTGCGTAAGGACAGAGTGAACATGGAACCTCCACAGAGCGTCATAAGTGCGTGTATACTGTACGAGTTCAAACTGGGGTCAAACGCGCTGCAGCGGGGCGGAAGATATGCCAGGCCTTTGGTGAGGGTGTCGTGACTACACGGACAGTGCAGAGGTGGTTTAACAAGTTTCAGAACGGTGAAGAAACACTCGAAGACGCACCACGTACCGGAAGACCAACACATGTCCAAAATGAAGATCTTGAGGCAGCAATTGAGACGAACAGTGACCAGACATGTGAGAAACTGGAACTACAATTCAGTGTAAGTGGAGAAACCATTGGGCAACACCTCCATTAACTTGGGAAGCACTACGAGTTGGGTCGAAGAGTCCCACATGATTTGATTCCGGGCCAGAAGGCAACGCGAGCAGGCACCTGTGTTCCTTTGCGGTCTCGTCTGAGGAAGGAGTCATTTCTGGACATGGTGTTGACATGTGATGAGAAGTGTGTTCTATACAAAGCTCCACGGCGCCGTCATCATTGGTTAGCATTTCATGAACCGGTTCCAAAACAGCCGAAACCAGTACTGCACCATAAGAAGGTCGTCCTGAGTGTTTTGTATACTGCTCGCGGCATTGTGCATCAGGAACTGCTACCAGCTGTTCAGAGCACCAATGCAACTGTGTACTATCAGCACTTGAGCCGTGCTCAAGGAAAACTCAAAACTCTGGAACCAGCACTTCTGAATCGCAAAGGGGTCGTCCTCTTACAGGGCAACGCTAAACAATACATGGTTAGGATGACCCGGAACACCATTCTTTGCTTTGGATGGGAAACACTATTGCATCCGCCATACTCCCCGGACCTTGTACCATCCCATTATCACTTGTTCCATTCCTTTGGACAATCGCCTTAAAAGACGCTAGTTCAAATCCCTAGTGGAGTTGCAAAATCCACTTGATACCTTCTTCGCTTCACGGCCCAGCAAGTTCTACCGCGATGAAATCCATGGCCTTCCAGAACGTAGGCAGAAGGTCGTCGATGTTAATGGGGACTATTTTTGATCTTCCATGTACGTCTTAGGTGACGTATTGATGTTCGAAGGTGGTGGGTGAAAAAGAGACAGATCTTTCTTGGTTACCTTTATACAACAGGTTTCACAAGGCCCCACAGGTACTAGTCCAGTGACGTCAAATTAGAGGAACGAGAAGGCCATTCCACAGCACCTCGTCGACCAATCTACGCATGAGGAAATTGCTAATCGAGGTACTTCAGACACAGGTACTGTAATGGGGTAGGGCGCCATCGTGCTGGAAGAACTTAGGGAATGACCGATCATCCGACAGGAGTGATGGCAAGATGTCGTCTCCAATTTGCGTTATAACCTATTGCCATTAGGGTCCCGTCGATGAAGAATTCATTCACAACACGAGTCCGACACACACCACACCACATATCAGACTGCAGAGAACACCTGCAGATGCCTTAAAGCAATGCGGATTACCATCCTACCAGTACCGCAATTTTCAATTTGGTAGGACAAATACATGCTGAGATATTCAAAACAACGTAAACGCTTGGAATTGAGAAAACGCAAAATGGTGGCAGCCGCTGCGTCGCCATACGAGTCGAGCGGCAATTTTCCTTTTTTCTCGACCACTTAGCATGGATTGACCCATATGTCTATCTATACCATATATACCATATACCCATTCCTTCCTAAACCGTAAGTGAATCAATAATTTGAATTAAGTTTCCGGCCACAAGCAATATGTTCTAAATCTGATTTTTAATATTTTCGTTGTTTCTTTTTGTTTTTAACTTCTCTTGTAATAATAATACTTGTTATGTGGTAGGTAGCCGTTGTGGCCCAGTGGTAGAGCGTTCACCTGTGGTGCATGGGGTCCCTAGTTAGATCCCAGCTCGCGCCAAGTGAACTTTGTGGTGGACAAACACCATGAACGTACGTTTTTTCCAGATTCTCCCGTTTCCTCCCACATTCTTCATTCCACCATTTCATTCATCTTAATATCCTACGGTTGTGCCTTTTAGCTGAAGGAGACGGGTGACTAATGACAGTGAATAATTGTGAAAAGGTCATTTTTGCTATTCCATCTGCGAAACAAAATTAAGAGCTTCCTTGTGGCTGTATCATCCATCAGCATAGACCTACGCATAAGCTGTTGGTCCGCATCTCAGACAGCCTCGATGCTGAAGGACGTGAAATTCCAAATCAATCAAAAATCCAAAGAAAATTCGACTCTGTGGACTTATATCGGCATTAAACTTTCATGTTACCTTTACTTAATCTTATACTTACCGTTCTGATAATCCCTGGCTCTTCTATTGTAGGACTAGCGCACTATTGAAGTCATCAGTTAAGAATTATGATCTTCCCAAAATAAAAGGGGCCCTATTCAGAGTAAATTTATCGTCGTGTTAAGAATTTGACTAATATATGATGCTAACTAATGTATTTAGAAACGCATTAGTGAAGTTACTAATGATTTATATCGAAAGAGGCCAGCTGTGACTTTTTCGCAGGGTTGTCCAGACACATTAGAAGAAATTACACTAAGAGTGACTAATATCTTCTAATGTGCTTGGACAACCCTGCAGCAAAGTCGTGTTGACTTTTTCGATAGGTATAAGTCGTTGCTTATTTCATTAATATGTTTTCAAATACGGAAGTTAGCATCACGCGTTAGTGAAAATCTTAATACCGCAGAAAACGAAACCCAAGATGTGCCGAATAAACAGAGCCAATATTAAAAATAAACAAAGAACAATTGCCACCAGGTTGGCTAGAAACAAGGACTAGTTTTCCACTACTGTAACAAACATTTGCGTTTTATTATCGTTTAGGATTAGTTAGTTGAATTTCAGTTTATTGTCTGGAGGTCTTACTACACTTTGATATCAAGTCTTACACGGAAATAATGACAAATTCGCGCACTTTCACCTCACATACAATACTTGGTCCTCTCCTGTTCTAATATGCATGTACGTATAAACTTAGGTACAAACAACGTGTACAAAACAAAACAAACAAAAAAAAACAGTAAATTTCATGTTTAAAAGTATGATAAACTATCGAAATTAGGATTTTCAAAATTCGCTTTCATTTAAAAAGAAATTAATTTGGAGTTGAAATCTAGTTTTGAAATCTGCAGTCTTGAAACACTTCCTAAGTTACAAGTATCCACCAACATACGTAGACAGACTTTATATTGTAGTAGCAGAAGTTCCCTGTTAGGTGTGGAGAATATATTTGTGCAAAGGTATTTACTTTTAAATAGATTTCCCAAACAGCTAGTAATTACTAATAAATGTCAATACTATCTTTTTCACCGTCAATATTTGGCTTGTACAACAATCACAAGCTTCTATAATTAAACAGGAACCTTGTATTCCGCAAGACATTCTAATAACGTAAGCAGGGCCGTATGTTGAATCCTGGAAACTACGCGTTCGCAGGAGGCGCCAGGTGAAGAGGGCGCCAAACTTGAAAACGAATGTTATGTTTCATATGTGAATATTTATTAGGGAAAATGTTGGGATGAAAAATTTTCCAATAGCTCCAAATAAATATTGTACAGACTGAAATACAGATAAAATACATCAAAAGGATAACAGAGTCGAATCTTTGCGTGGTTGGCTGTAAAATTCCCCTTTACAATACATTAATTAGCGCCAATGACACACTCACAAGTGATGCTAGTTTGAGGAAAATTTCCCACGGCACAGGGAGACTTAGAGGAGATTTTTTTAAAGAGGGGGGAAGGGAAATTTTACAATATGAGATAAAATATAGGAAAAGTTAGCTTTTCAATAGATGTTATATTAAACATTACAGCAGTACGACCAAAGACAGCGGCATTCTTTCCACAATCCCATCATATGCACAAAATATAAATGTAACAGAACCTTCATTTCTCTTCCAACAACCCTTCCGCGACCTTGCTAGAGAATATCATTGCCAAATATGTCTTCGAAATGGATATGGATCAACAAACAAAATCAAGTCAACTGGTCTTGTTGCTTATGGATTGGGTGGCATTTATTACAGTAGAAACAAATGTGTTCAAGGGTGCTCCGCCTTGTCATAAACAGTGTCCCTGCAAAGTGCTTCGGTTCAATGAGAACAGCTAAGGGTTGATTGTTTTCACTTTTCGATGGAACTTTGTTTTCCACATAATAATGGCCGACGATAAGAAATCAAGTAGACTATTCTAGCGGAAAAGAAAGCTACGAAACTTGAAAGAAGATGAGAGGCAAGCGAAGACACTAAAAAAATTCTTTGAGCTTCTGGGCAAAATTTTGAAAATTATAATCGTACAAATGTTGAGGTGGGGGAGTTGTCAATACCAGTTCTGCTAACTTAGCATCTACAAGTCAACAAACTTCTGAAACGGTAAGTTTATTTTACTTGATTACAGTGATTTAATCGTTAAATTAAAATGGAATGGACACGGCCTCTTCGGTTACAGGTCTGAGTTAAATTTAGTGTATTTCAAAATTTGATTGCACACAATTAGTTTTCACGCAGTATATGTGTATATAAGTCGAAAGGGTAACTGTAATCGAAAGGTTATTAGGATTATAAGTAACTTTTTTTTTTTAAGAAGTCTGTTAATCACAGCAGTGTATACATATGCTCGTATTATAACAGTATAACAATCATTATCAATCCATTCTCTCGAATTAAATTCAGATGAAGTGATATTTTTAAACATTTGAAAATAGTCCTAATGCAAAGTAGAGTTTTGATTATTAGTTACTTGTGATCAGGGTTGCACCGACAGAGGTGTCCGAGAGTCTGGATCCAGAAATAACTCAATTTCAGGGGCAAATACACAAAATTATTTGCATTTTGTAGGCTACACCGAAAAATCTTCAGATCCAAAAAAGAAATCTTGGGTGAGCGATTGTGCTTATTTAATAAAGAATACTATAATTATTAAAATTGAAACTTACTTACTTATTCATCCACAATCAATTAGTTCTATTCTATTCTATTTATCTCCCTCGCGGGAGATTTTATAACTAAAAGTCACAGCACTAAGGCCAAGTTGACTGCTTCACTAGAATTGTTTTAAATATTTTTGTTATTATAATTGTAGAAGATGGCCCGTTCCAAAATGGACGAGTTGGCCTGTTTCGAATAGTTCTGTTTCCACACTAGTTTGTGAATTAAAAAGGAAGGCAGAAGCGTAGAACATACAAAAAATTATGTAAATCACTATAAAAATTGTAATGCACTAAATTATGTCCAAAATTGAAATTGTTGTTAAAAATGAGATTGAAATAATTGAAGAGTATGACGCTCCATTGTGTAGAACATTCTACGCCATCTTTATTTACTCAATCAATTAGTTATGATTTCCCCATTTTTCGTTAATGTTCACAGGGAGACTACAGATGCTGAAGAAATTTGCAATTGTAACAATTATTTCAAGAATGTTTGTCCATTACAACTTTCTACTCTTTTATTATCACTTAGGTAGGGGCGCCGAAATATTATTTGTTTACTCTTAAGAAATGTCTAGAACCGGCTCTGAATGTAAGCCACCCTTGGCTTTACATTAAATCTAATATATCAATTGCCACTCTTGGCTCATTTAGCTAAATATCAATTTCTTCACCCACTTAAGGTTCCATTTCTACAACTCAATTACACATATAAACAATCACATAGTTAAGCTCTTCATTTTCCTGTCTTGTCTTCTTCACCATTAACGGTCTTTTTAATTAATAGATGCATCAGCCTTATTGGCCAAGTATGCTATAAATGTGTGTGTAACTCGAATGACTTATTCGAAAATTGAATTACTTGGATTGAAAAAATGTAAAGAAGTTTACAAATGGCGGATGACGCCATTTGTATTTTTGGGCCGACTTTCGAGTCGAATTGCCCGCAATATATAGTAAGAAAATGTAGTAAAGTAAAAATTGTAACTGTGCTTACTCAAGATCAGGAATAACAGTTTGTCAAATTCAGGTAAAGAAATGTATAGTCACAATAGGGTGTAATAATAGTCCAAATGTGGAGGAGTTTCAAGGGGACGAAGACGGAGTTACTCAGATAGTCAGGGTGTAAAACTTGGAAAAGTGAAAAATAAATGAAATGAAGATGTGTAAAATAGTTGTAGATGAATGTGGATGTTTTAATTAATATTTGTAAAAGTGTATAAAAAGTGTACAATGAGAAATGTTCACTTTATCCACTTCCTCTTCTGCACCTCACTTTAAGAGATGTTATCACTATGACATGCACCCCGGGACCCCCTCTTCATTTTCTCTACATACTAATTTTTAACACTTTTCCCTCGCAACATCTTCCTGGGTATCACCTAAAAACGAACTCCACCAGCTGAATCCCAACATTCCCGTTTTTAAGCACTTTGTGAATAAAAAAACAAAATTTAAATACAATAGAAATTTTCTCCTTTTCTCTTATGAGCATAATTTTCGAAATATATATATTCCTAATTTCTAATGAATTTACATACGAAATTTCACACCTTCAACTTAAATTGGGATGCGCACGAGACGAAACGAGACAAAATTCGAGACGAGACACAGCTCTTTCAATAGAGAAATATACATTTTTCGAGTCAAGACGTCACTTTTTCAGCACATTTTCGAAAACGAAACAGCCTCAAATCTTGTCTCGTGCGCATCCTTAAACTCAAATGAATCCTCACATTGAACACTTTCTCAATTAAAAAAAAAAAATACAAAATTTGAATATTATAGTAATTTTTCTCATTTTCTCGTTCATGAGCAGATTCTCGAATACGCTGAAAATACATAGGTCTATTCCCTTTTCTTCACTAGGAGTTTATGTATATACTAACCTTTGGCTAGCTGTGGGCTCCACCCCCAGACCCTCGCGTTTGCTCGGCCTACGGCCTCGTATCTCTTACGTATCAGCATTTGCATCAAGAGTGAATTTAGTGCATTTGCTTTTCATATTTGCTAAATTTGGTCCAGCTGGGAGTTTCGTCCCCTGATACCTCTTAAATCCACAATTCTACCAAATTTCAACTTTTTCCTATTTCAACTATCTAAGAGATTTTGTATCACAAGAAAACGCCCATTTAAATGGTATTGGGATTTCTTCATCCTCCCCTTTAGACCCCTAAAAACTAAAAATATTCACTTTTGGCAATTTTCCTGTCGGTTAGTCCTGGAAGGCTACAATCATACGAAATTTCATTATTCTAATCCTGCCGGAAGTGCCTAAACATTTTAGAGTGTAGAAGACGTCCCATATAAATAACATGGGAAAGGTCTTTTAGTTCCCCACAAAACCACTCTACGGTTGAAAATTTTTATTTTTAGCGATTTACTTAGTTAACACTAACAAAAACATATAAACATACTGAATTTCAAATTTTTATTCCAAGTGTCTAAAATACGAGATTATAACTAAAAAAAAAAAAAAAAGACAATTTAATAACATGGGGAAATTCTTCATCCCTCTTTAGACCCTCTAAAAATTAAAAATATTTACTTTTGGGAATTTTTCTGTGGGTTTGTCTCTAAAACCTACAATCATGTCATTGTAGCCCTACAGGAAGTGTCCAATAATTTGGGGGTATAAAAGATGTCCCATATAAATAACGGGAAAGATTTTTCAATTCCCTATAAAATCACTCTAAAGTTGGATTTTTCTTTAAAATGTTTACTGATCTACTTAGGTAGTGCTAACGAAAACGTACAAGCATACCGAATTTCAAGTTTTTATTCAAATTCTAAGTACCTAAAACATGAGATTATAGGTCAAAGAAAAAGGTCCATTAAAGTAACATGGGGAAATTCTTCATCCCCTGTTTAGACTTCGTAAAAATTAAAAATATTCACTTTTGGCAATTTTCCTGTCGGTTAGTTGCGGAAAGGTACATGCCAAATTTAATCATTGTTGCCCTACAGAAAGTGCTCAATAATTCTCTTGATTTTCAATGAATCCAGAGTTTCATCTCCTCTAAGGGTGGCACGATGCCTCAGTGGTAGAGTGCTTACCTATGGTGTGTGGGGCACTTGGTTCGATCCCCGGCCAAGTACAAAGTTTGTGGTGGACAACATAATGCCCGTGAGTTTTCTCAAGGTAATCTCGTTTCCTCTTACATTCTCATCCCATAAATTCTTCCATCATCATTCACTTGCCTTGTCTCCCTTAGTCTAAAGGACATAATCGTGGGACGTTAAACTTAAAGATTTCATTTATTATCTCCTCTAACTTCATATTATTGAGATACTTATTTCTTGGCAGAATATAAACCTCCTTTAAGATACGTGATTATTATTTTTTAAATCATTTTTCTTTTTTTATCTCTGGCTTTCGTGACATGGGAGGTGTTCTCTTTAAATTTCATGCTTCTGCCCATAGCATGCACCACACATGACCTGGCCGATCATGAGTCACTTTATGCTCGATGATGGTGTTATACAGTGTAAGAGTATAAATATACAAGAACTGCAACGTACAAACTATGGTTTCGCGCAGGTAAATCCATGTGTTTTTGTTTTGCGCACAGTGAAGAAAACTATGGGAAATTCCCACTCGTAACATTAATGTTGGGAGAAAAGAAAGAGTAAACGCTCTTTAATGAGAATATGCACATCATATGTTGATTTATGTCAGTGAAATTAATTACTCAAGTTCAGTTTATATTAATAACACAACATTATAACAAAATATAATCAAAGATTTAGCTTCCACTTTCTGACTCATAGTTTAAAGGGTAAGTAGGAGGATAAAGGAAGAAACTAAAAAAAGGCGAGAAAACCCACGGACACAATGTCATATCGTGGGATCGATCCAAGGACCATCACATCAGAGGTAAGCGCTTTACGACTAAGCTATAAATTTGTGGGTAGGAGGCAAAATGTAATTTGGAATGGAGATAAGACCAAGATTGACCAATGCCAGCATATTTTTAGTATTTAAAGGAAAGACAAGGGCGTTGCATTGAGTAATGGTTAGATCGGAAATAATTCTGATTCGGTTCCTCTTACTTTATCTACTCTAAATGTCTTTTTCCACTTCAAAGTGCGTTATGCACGAGTATTAAGTCTTATAGAACACCTATTCTCCTCTGTCTTTACATAGGCGTAGCCGGAAATATTCGATGGGAGGGGATGTCACAAGTGTAATAAAATATCAATAATAATTATTACTATTATCTTCTTATTGTGTTTCGTAGAATACATGTTCACTTCTTTTTCTGATATTGTCCCTCTCCTGAGAACCATGTTTCCCCACTCCTTCATGAGATGAAATCTTTGAGTTTTACTTCCCATCATTATGCCGGCTAGGTTAAAGGAGACGGATGAGAAATGAATGAAACGCTGGAATGAAGAAAGTGGGAGGAAACGGGAGAATCCCGAGGAAACCCACGCACGCGGTGCTTGTTCACCGCAAAGTTCACTTGGCGCAAGCGGGGACCGAACCAGGCACCCCACGTACCACAAGGGAACACTCTACCACTGAGCCACCGCGGCCCCCACTCCTTGTTCTTCAGATTTCAAATAAATGATTCGACATCCCTACTGTCTGTCCATTTCACTGGAATACGGCAGTTTGAATGTAGTTTTCTTCCTCTACACAAAAATACTAAAGTATTTAGGCTTACAACCCCTGAAAGATTTTGTAGCGTTCTGTAAGACACAATATTTTCTGTACGAAACCGTGGAAATGTAGTACTACAATGGGAAATATAACCCGGATCTCCCGTCCAGTGCTGGTAAAGTGCGATAATTCAAGTGATCCTTAATATATTTTCTTCCAGTTTCGATTAGTTGCAACATTAAATTAACACTCAAATCACTAGAAATGATAAGGACTATATTTAATTTCGATAAATAAAAAAGAAAGTCCTTTGCCCTCCCTGCTATAATATATAGCTTATTCGCATCTTCTAAATACTCGGAAGTCAAGTAATGGCATAGAGAAAAATATGTATAAATTAACCCTCCTCCACATACAGATATTGTTGCTAGTTCCAAGATTTAACAAAACTGAAATCCCTTTCATTTTAATAGTATACTATAAGAAAGATTCAATTGCAAGGATTGCATTTCTCACCAACTTCCCTCGATACGCCACTGTATCCGTGTATAAATAGTCATCAGAACGAAAACTGAAAAGATAGCGAGAAGCGGTTTTCTGATATTGATTCAATATCCCAGGAATAGAATGCTGTCCGTCTTTGTACTCTATTCCACCAACACTATTGATTGCTCAGAGCATAAACGGTGAAATATAGCTACAAATGGTTATATATACACATGAAGTTGGATAAGATTGCAGATGGATTAAATTCTCCAGACGCTGAATCAACTATAAAATACATTTCTCGTTATCTATTACCGTTTTGATTCTCTGGAGATCAGTGTTGAGACCAGAGATGGTTGTTTTCTACCACTTCTGGCTTGAATAAAAGGTTGAGAGAGAAGAATGAACCTATCCCTGTATCGCTAAATCGATTTTAGAAAACTTTTCTTTGTATTTGTTACCGTTTTTCCTCTGATACCTATCCACAGATGAACATAGCCATACTATAAGGCTTTCCATACTCATGCATAGCATAATTTGGAAGCTTAAAATCAACTCCAGAAGCCAGCCTGTACTGAGTTATATATGTAGATCATTAATGGTTTAGAAATTTAAAATAAATTTCAACAAACGTGTATGATCAGCCTTGAACTATTCAGTAAACATGAGAGAATCATTTAGTGATAGGAAATGTTGAAACAGTCCTCCTGCAACACAACTGAACCCATCACTTCATATTCTGTGATGTTAACTGTAATGTGTAAACTGTGATGTTTTAACTTCCTTGCTGATGGTCCATCCTAGTTCATCAGTGTTCTTGCACGACTTCTATATGCCCTACTCTTTACTTATGGATGGCATCATAGGAGAAACTATGAGAGGTTTGGTCAAGAGGTTGGGGAGGCCAATGTTTTTTTGAGATTATGATGAGGTCATCAAAGATGAGTTACATGGAGGTGTTTCAACATATGACATATAGCGCCATCTTATTGTATTAATATCTTCGAGTTATTCTGCAAGTTTATTGAATATAATAAAGCTAAATGAGAGCAAGAATTCTGAAAATAGACTCTGTATATCAGACACCAACTTTTTTCCGGATTCAGTATTTTTTCGACAGTAATACTGAGATTTTTGTAGCTCAATATCGGTTGTTTTGAGTGACTAAGAATGATCAGGAATGAAGCTATTCTTCAGCAAACATCACAAAATATATTGAGACACACTGATCTCTTTGCAAGATGCTAGAGGATACATCGAACTTTGACATGACCAAGTGATTGTCTTCACATTTACTGTATAATTCAGAACTGATTATTGAATATACAGTAAAGTCCCGATTATCTGCAAGTGAGATGATCCGCGGTGAGGATTATCCTTGAGAGTCGCGAAAAAACTTTTAATCCTGCTGCAATCGCACTCAATTATTTTTCACAAGTAGTCGCTGTGGACTGACATTCCCCATGCAAATAAGCACTGTATGTTCTAAAAGATAAAAGTAAATTGTATTGTGAGAAATCAATATTCCCAACAATAGTCCACGTTTCAAAGTGCAACTCTACTCTGCTAAGCAGAAGCCGATTGTTGTAAGGTTTGAGAAATGGAAATTGGGAAGAGTAATTTGTGTGGTAATACCCTTAAATTACATTAATTTTTCATTGCAGAGTGAGAGTCCGCGGGCTACCACTGGACGGTTAATTACGAATCTATAATAATAATAATAATAATAATAATAATAATAATAATAATAATAATAATAATAATAATAATAATAATAATACAAGCCAACAACCGTGAAAATACAATAAGACCCACAGTGCGAAGGTATCTACTCGTAATCCTATAGGCCTTCTCGGAATTTGAGTGAGTGAGAGGCTCTTGCACTTTTCTCTTCATCATGGCTTCCACATTCTCTGATCAATGACGTTGACAACATGAACAATACAAACAATATAACATGTTTTTATGGGAAATACTGTTTTTTTCCCTCGTGTTTGCACCTCATTTTTAGTCTTTTTTGGGTTATCCGCGGTGTCCTTACCACCCAATTCCGCGGATAATTGTGGCTTTACTGTACTTATTTAAAAGTAATACTTAACCGTTTTAGGGTTTTTGGTAACTTTCGTTACCATGGCGCAGTATCGTCTTTGATCGCTTGTTTAGTTTCTATAAAGGGTATTTAAGCCGTTTTTTTATTGGTCAAGTCAAGAATGGACCAAAGAATACCCCAGATGCGTTTCGGAACCGGATGGTCAACTTGGTGGCGCCAAGTGGGGGCGGAGGGGCGTGACTTTTTTTTCTTAAGGCAAATTTCAAATTTTTTTTTCACGCCTTTCTGGTTCTGGTAGAGCCAGGTACAGCCAGTACATTTGGTATGTGGATACATCTTCACCAGGTTTAATTCTGTACAAATCCCTATTTTCAATTTTCGACTCGGGAAGGTCGGATTTGGAGGCTATACGAAAACGTACCCATGTTTCTGTTTTAATAACGCCTTGTGTGTATACAACCCCATTACATCATAGTTGTGCGGGCTTATATAACTGCAGGGGATAAATGCCGGAGAATGTAGTTGGTACTTTCTCCCTGTCTTTCAATCAATGTTCTGAATTAAGAGTCGGCAATCCTGTTCTACGCTATTATGAGTTTTGGTTCCTAAGCTAGGATTTGGGAATCATGTTGAAGGCCCCCAAGTTTCTAGCCAAGTTACACACTGTGTAGGATGGAAACTTAATTTATGTATAAAATCCTAAGGAACTTTCGAGCATACGTGGACCACACAATAAACCATAGACGCAAGAAGTTTAGGATTTAGATTTCTGGGCTGTCGGCATGTATGGCCATTTAGTCAGTCATGTATGAGGGATGACGTCTCTCGGCGAGCAAACAATCCGGGGAAAGGGAAGGAAGAAGTTAGGTACCACCCCGGCATTTGCCTGGTGTGAATGAGGAAAAGCCAGGAAAACCTCATTCAGGATGGCTGGTCTGAGAAGGCATTTTACACTTTTTCGACCGAGTGCCCCACCGGGAATCGAACCCGGGACCGCTCGCACCGAAAACGAGAGCGTTAGCCACTACTTTAGAGGTACACCAAACACAATAAGTATCGTGTATATATATATATGAAATGAAATGAAATGAAATTTTTGAGTTTTACGTCCCACGGTTATGCCGGTTACGCTAAAGGAGACGGTGATGATGAGAGATGAATGAAATGGTGGAATGGAGAAAGTGGGAGGAAACGGGAGAACCCCGAGAAAACCCACGCCACCGCGGCCCCCCTATATATATATATATATATATATATATATATATATATATCTTGAATGATGCACCAGTGAATTACACAATAGTTAGGTCTTTGTCTTTTCCGAGGAAATTATATTTAGAGTATTTATGTAGTAGATAATTCCTAAAAGCTTTTAGTATTAATACAGAACACCATTAATTCTACGTTATCAATTGGCTATTTTGTGTAGTTAATGGATCTTTAATACAGTACTTGGATTGGCGTTAATTGACGCAATGCACTTAAATAGCTTAATTATATGAAAAGAAATCTTAAGCTTGCTCCTTGTATCCATGATGTTTTTGGTGGCAACACTGTTTCTAAGCAGCCAATACAATCTGGGTCTTTCATCACCTACTAGCTAATTCAGCCAACGTTCGTAATTGCAACCTGCCAATGATCACGCTTTGTATGTTCAGCAAATCACGGCCGCCAGCAGAGAAGAGAGAAAAAAACAGTGAAAGTGTTTGTGCTAATTTGACAGAGGCAGTGGAACGTGTTGCTCTTTGATTACAGTTATCCGCAGATACTATAGCTTGCTTCTTTAATTAGGATGATTGCCAGAGCGGCTTCAGAATGTCATTACTGTCTGGTTTTGAGTTCTTTCCAATAATTACAAATATGTTTTATACTGTAATAAATAAATAAATAAGTAAAAGATTGATTGATTAAGGTTCAATGGAAGTCATGTTTTCTTCACAAACAATATTAATGTGCGTGTTGTATTCGTGTGTAAAGTTTTTTTTTTTTTTTTTTTTTTTTTTAAACAAGATACAACTCAATTATTTCAGTATTTTCTGTAATTTCGATTTCTTTCCTTTCTCTTTTGCTCTTGAGTTTTCAATATTCGAAACATTGTTCATATTGATTATGTGCGTGGTTGATTGTTTCTTGAGGTGAGGTGAGGTATGTCAGTGCGGATATTAAATATCACTTCACCCGCAATACATCTGTACGTATTCACACCCGTATCCGCAGAAGCGGAGACGCACCAACGCACTCACAGGTTCGGACCCCCCAAAACTTTTCTAACTTAACATACATTTGTATACTTTCTTAATAAAACTATACTTGTTTAACAGGGAAATGATTGATGCAGGGCCAGATTAAAGGGGGGCTTAGGGGGCTATAGCCCCGGCCTACATGTGGACAACGGCCTCCACTCTGATCAAAATCTCATCTGGCTATCTAAAAAATCACGAAGACACAATCATCTTCATAAAATAAAATATGACAAAAAAAAAAAAAAAGAACATATTCCCTTAACTTGGCTACTGTACATTCACAGAAATGTATATGAAGTCAGCAAGGGCCACATATTTCTTGTAGCCCCGAGCCTCCATTTGGGTTAATCCAGCCCTGACATTGATGTGATAGAAAATTTAATCTTACTCTTTCCTTTATAAAAACAATCTGATTTTTTTTTTCTGAAAATATAGGTGAAAGTATTTTATAGTTACTTATCGGGTAAAAAATAATACCCGTTCAATACTACATAGGCGTTGTGTAACTATAATAATTTCAATAGTAATTTTAATGTAATAATTATAAATTACTGAGTTTGTAGTTAGTGAAACCTATCATATCATACTAATCAAATTCAAGCTAAATATTGCACTCGGTCGAAAAAGTGTAAAACGCTTTTTCAGGCCAGTCACCCTGAATGATGTATTCCTGGGTTTTCCTCATTCACACCAGCCAAATATCGAGATGGTACCTAACATACAGGTCACAGGTCGCTTCCTTCCTTCTCGGATAGTGTTATCGCCGAGGGACGACATCCCTCATACGTGATGGGCTAAAATGGCCTTAGATGCAGAAAGAACAGAAATCTAAATCCAAAATCCAAAATCAAGCTAAATATTCACCATATTACCCTCCAATTGTATTGTACGTCAACTACGTTAAATAAAATGGAATAAAACCCACAAATTACGAAATAAATGGAAAAAAGTATTTACTTACTGAAGCTCTCCTGAAGTGCTAGTTTCTGACAATAAATTGCCCAGTTGGTAACATCTGTGAAATAATTTTAGAGCACTTTTTATGAAAAAGAAAGCTTTATCTGAACATAGTCTGCTTTTTCTGTATCTCTACCGCTAACTGGTATTATTATTATCACATCGATATATGATATACATTTCCTATAGGTATCAGATAGCCTGAATTTTTTAAGAGTTATAAATTTTATATAAGTATTTCCGTTCATAATTAGATATAAAGTCCACCCTGGGCCACAAAGTGCACTTTTTTTATGAAAGGAAGTATTGACCACTTACGAGACTCCAAGTAAATGCGACAGACGTGGGGATCAACGATAGCGCAGTTACCTCTATTGCGTGGAGTTCCTTGTTCAATTCCAGCTTGTGCCAAGTAGACTTGATGGTGGACAAATATCGCGCTCTTGGATGTTTTCAAGATTCTTCCGTTTCCTCCCACTTTCTTCATTCCACCATTTTCTTCATTATCGTCATCATCACCGTCTCCTTTAGCCTCGGAGCATAATCATGATACATTAAAGTAAAGAAGACAGACGTGTAATGCTTTGTAGTGTTTTCCTTCAATTTATTATTGTTATTTCATTTCCCTTGTTATTCTCGTAGACACACCTGTTCACTTCCTTCTTCATGGAACCTATCACATAAAAAGGGTCAACAAGCTTTTGGCCGCATTTGAAGTCTTACAATAGATGGAAACTACAAACACAATGCAGCACTAGACGCGTGTACACACGTTAATTGACGGCGAGAATAAAGGAAGACTCGCCATTTCACTCTGTAATTTGCAACAATTTTCTAAGAAATCCATCTATTCAGTACGAGATGTGTAATCCCTTCACTAGAGAACAACTCAAATGAAAGTCGAATGATTTGATGCTCCCGTGGACTAACGTTGATTATGATAAGAGACGAGTTTGGATTTTCATAACGTTTAGTGATACACCCACCAATTTCAACTTTACCGGTCCCCGAACCCAGTTCGATTTTCAAGATTTTCACATAATAGAAACTGGATTAATCCGTTCCTGGGTGTCAGGAACTCGAATTTTCAAAATGACTTTAGCACTAAGTTCACTGGATTTTAAGATAAAGTATTAACTAATAAAATAATAATAATAATAATAATAATAATAATAATTGATTAGAAAGTGACTTTTTCGAACCCATGGCGAATACACAAATTTGTTATTACATTTACGAAAAACAGGCCGAAAAATCATTTAAAAAAAGCAATGAAAATCACAAGAGATGCTTTCATCACAATTTCCGACAACAAACTAAACAACAAAGGTTATGGTCCGAGAGCTGGGGAACGAACAACGTGAGGGGAGTTCGAATTCTGGGCCAAAATTACTAGATCTCAAAGGCACTATTGTCCTTGGACTAATTTTAGTGAGGAGTTTCTTTCAATGCTAAGAGCAATGAAACTACGATTTATCAGACACGGAATAGCAACCTCTGCTTGGGTTGAAGGTTCATTTGACTTTAGTTCTATACAGTGGCGGATCTGGAAGGTAAAAACTTGGCTAGCCAGTACCCAGACTATGATAGGTATGAATAAACTTTCAAAAGTATATAGATAGTAGTTGAAATTATTTTGTCACTGAAAAAACTGGGGGGCTTAGGCCCCCAGCCCTGGACTAGATCCCGCCACTGGTTCTATTTTGATTCAGCAGAGCTTCAGTTTCCTTTCGTTTCGAGTTTAGTTCTACTTGCATGCTGTACTTGATAGTTCTCCATTGCTTTCTTAACCGCAAATTTTCATTTGTTAAAACAGTTTCGAACATTTAGAACTGTCAAAAATATCCATAACAATCAGCACACTTCTCTCAGCTTGATTGAAGTCCCGAAATCAGGTGGCCGCAACCAGGGATCGAAATCAGGAAATATTGAACACAAAGAGATTGATCCTATCCGTAACAAAGAGTAAGACTATCTTTAAACAAAGTTTTTAGAAACTTTCATGAAGTCAACACAGAAGACGAAAACAAGCTCGAAGACCACGTTTTAGTAGGCTTTTATACT
This sequence comes from Thermobia domestica, assembly GCF_964235325.1. Lineage (NCBI taxonomy): Eukaryota > Metazoa > Arthropoda > Insecta > Zygentoma > Lepismatidae > Thermobia > Thermobia domestica. The sequence continues at coordinate 1,889,782 of NC_137454.1, read as the reverse complement.
TGATAGCAATTCTTCCAGAATCTCAACTTCGAAATCTTTTATAGAATTTGTGTAATCTTTCCATTTGTACAGTTTATGGTTGTTAATGATTCGAACTTTGAAGACTGAAATTCAATCATAAGTTAGTAACAATAATAAAAATAAAAAAAAAATCGAAACAATATATCCATTTCATGGTTAACCTCAAAAACTGAAAATAAAACATTTCAGTTTTACATCCCGAGGTTATACCGTGTAGGCCAGTAGTTCTCAAAGTGGGATCCGCGGACCCAGGGCCGCCCACAGGGGGGATGTATGGCGCAAGCTGCGCCATTGATAAAAAATTTTGGGGGGGATTTTACTCTACTTTCGAACTAGCAATTTTACTGTCGGAATAGCATTAAAACACGATTTTGAGAAGATAATTTTCAAAAATGTTCCGGGGTGAACCCCCGTACCCTCTGCTTCGATACTCGATGAATGAAGTACCGCGCAAGTAGCCGTATGAAAGGAAAGGTTGGTTCGTTTTTAAGAGAGAAGGGCCGCCCACAGGAGGGATGAATGGCGCAAGTTGTGCCATCGAGAAAAAAATTGAGGGGAATAAAATAATTGGGGAAGAATTTTACTCTAATGTCGAATAAGTAATTTTGCTGTCGTCAGAATAACATTGGAACGCGATGCGATTTTTAAAAAAAAAATCTCGACAATGAATCCCCCTACCCCCTGCTTAGAAACTCTATGAATGAAGTACCGCGCAAGTTGCTATATGAAAGGATGGCGCCAAGTTCTGGTGAACAACAGTTACAAACACTCAAGGAATCACTTTCAAATTTAGATTTGAAACTTGCCTATGTTGTCTGTTGAAAGTTATAAAGTAGTTTGACATAATTGTGAGCTAGTGGTAACCATACAGACAACAGCCAAGTTTCAAATCTAAATTTGAAGTGAGCCAGTGAGTGTTTGTAACTGTTGTCCACCAGAACTTGGCGACTATTTTTGTGATTTCAATTCTTTTTAAGGTCACTCGTACTTGGCTCTTTTACAGGAATGTTTTTTGTTGGATATCACTTCTTTTTGTAGGCTAATTTCGATGATAACATTTTCTTTTGGTATCAAACTCAATAACTTGTAACTTGCGTCTTACTTTCCATGTACAAGGGAATTATATCAATATTTTGTAAAGAAAAAAAATAATACTACTACTTGTAAAAAAAAAAAAAAAAAAAAAAAAGAATACCTGTGCCATACACAGTGTGTAGAAGTTTTTATACCCTTCAATATCCTTATAGAACATATTTAGTATTGTACACTACCAAGACTACTAATAAAAGTAATGCCATTTTTATAATTACTACTGCCCCTACTACTACTACAAGCATTCTATAATACTACTACAGGAAATAAAAACAACAAAAATAACAATTACTAGTACTATAAAAACTACTGCTACACTGGGCAATTGTTTTTAGAGGACTTGAGTTTTGAGGAGGGAAGAGATTATTACTTTTGGGGGGGAGTGCGCCATCAGCTTTGGGGGGATGGGCACCCCTGCGCGGACCCCTGAGAGTCCGTGAGACCTAGCCAGGGGGTCCGCGGTGATAAAAAATTAAGATGTGTTGTAATAAAATGGAACTCACAGATGTTACGCCAGAAGTATTTTTTCAGTTACTAAAAAGAAAGCAATTAGAAATTATACCTACCTTTCTAAGTTTAAATGTTTCCTACTTTACTAAATTTCTGCCCTGAAGAAATTTCTTCTTTGTTATGGCGCCTTTTCAAAATTAATTGTACATTAACTGTACGACGCCTCGGAATTTCAGAGAGAAAATTAGAAACCCCTCCCAAAACATGTTCCTAGATCCGCCTTTGCGAGTAACTTTTGACTCATTGGTTTGTGTGTGCGCTGTGAGTACAAAGAGTTGTCTAAAAAGGCATTGCAACATTTGATGCCTTTCCCTACCACTTAGTTATGTGAGCAAACCTTTCCTGCTCTTTGCAGTATTAAAACTTTAAAGCGAAGTCGTCTTAATGTGGAATCGGACCTAAGACTGATGGTGACAAAATTTATTCCAGATTTCAATGCAATTATGGAAAAGCACAAAAAAATTCATTCCTCACATTAGTGACCCCACTTTTGAGAACATTGTTTATCAAGTGAATTTCCTTTTAAAAAATTAGTCTTGAAAGTTACGGCATTTTCAATTGAAATTTCGTTCACTAGGAAACAATAATGTGTCTTTAGAATAAATAACTTATTGTATGATTTTTCTTGATCTTTTTCTTGTCAGTGATAATTCTAATTAGTATATTTTTAATACCATGTGAAATTTCAGCATTGCAACGGGGTCCGCAGATCGCTTCCCGAATTTATAGGGGGTCCGCAGATTACTTCCCGTATGAACAGGGGGTCCGCGTTATAGGAAAGTTTGAGAACCACTGGTGATACTAAAGGAGATGGTGATGATGAGAATGAATGATATATGAAATAAATATTGTGTAGGAAACGGGAGAACTGTGAGAAAACTCATGCATATGGCAGCTGACACGAGCGGGAATGGAACCAGGGACCTCACGCAGGAGAGATGAACGCTTTACTACTGAGAGCCCGTCTCAATAGTTAATTGCATACTGCTTTTCAGCACCATGGATGCAAACTGTATTAAATGAAATAACTAACGCAAATCATTAATTGATGTAAAATCTAAAAATAAAATAAAATAAAAACATAAAGGAAATGGTAAATATACACACATGTGTGTCTGTGTGTCATTTCACCCTTGTTTTATTAGATTTTTCGTCAATTATGCTTAAGTTACAAAGGACTGTGGCTGTTTTCTGGTAATAAGAAAAAGTTATGTGTTTCGAAACGAAAATGGAGTGGACTTAAAATCGAGATAAAACGCAAATGAAATAGTAGCATTTTATTTATTTTTTTATTATAAATATTTGTTCAATTCATTCAAGAATATTCAAAGAATCAATCGACGAAAGAATTATTAGTTTGTACTGTAATATATTGCAAATATAAATGTTTCTAAATGTTCATTTTCTAAATGTTTCGAGGTTTTCGTCTTAAATTAACAACTAAAAGTCAAAAAAGAAGGGCTCAGGTTCCTGAATAACCTTAATGCTGTGTTCTAACAATACGGGCTACCATTTGCCATATTGATGCCCAGTATCATTCCTGAGAGTATCAAATATCTAATTCTTTATCAAAATATTTCTATTCGACAATTTCTTTCTTTAATATAGGTGACTGGAATTTCGGGCTGTACCTGATGAATTAAAACTTCAACTCTTGTATTGAACATTTAATTTATCAGATACAGCCCGAAATTCGAGTCACCTATATTACTGAGTTTTGTTATAAAATAGTTGTTTTGTAATAAAGTAATTTTAATGGAAAAAAGCTGTAAAAAATGATGGTGAATGATGAAAGAGGCGAAAGAACCCTCTGAATTATGTGAAACTTTGTTTCTTAAATTACGTCGTTTGGTGTTTGTCATATTGAATTTTATTTGGCGTCATGTTCCCTGTCCTCAGTGCCATTCTTAAAGACTTCTACTGACAACTCATTCATCACCCTCTGTCAACGCAATTATATTCCACGTGGGAATAAACAAATTTGTAAACAAGCATCCACGTGAAGATCAGTAGCCTCTAACCAGAAAAAGTCAATTACACTTTATAAAAACGTCCCAAAGTATATACTACAGGGGAAATTGTAACATGTCCATTGTCCACTCTGAAGTAAAAAGAATTAGAAAAAGATTCAAGTTCACCTGGTGAACCCAAGGTACTGTGAGCGTGTCAGATATTGGCGTGAGAGAAACAAGGTAACTCTGAGAAATTTTCCTTGTCTCTTTCGCTAGTCGCTGATGACGCTATTATTACAGAGGCGTACAGACAAGGATATTTTGGATGACGTATTTATTTAAACAACGGGAAATCCCGCCCCGTGTCGCTCTGGAGATTGTTGAGAAGAGCCAAAGAGCTGAGCAGATAGGAAGAAGCGTTGGGCAACAGATAATGCAATAACGAAAGCACACACACACAAACGGTTGGTTGCTTCACATTCAACGCATAGATTTCGCGGAGAGCGGGTTTTGGGACCGTGAGAGCATTTCGTTCAGCAGACGACCAACGAATGAGATTATGAACACGTGAATCCTCCATGTTGACCCACTGGAAAATTTTGATTGTAAGTATTTTTTTTTCTTTCTTCAATTATCTTCATTCAAATTTTCATTCACTTCCATTCTTGATGTTATATGGAATTCGAGTGCTTTAAAGGAGGAGTAAGTGTGCAAGCGAATATAAGTGCAATGAAATCATAATTATACATTTTTTATATGTGGCATCCAACAGGGTTGGTCCATCGGATCCGGATCCCCCTCCAAACTTCGTAACTTGACAGACACTTCTACATTTTCTTAAGAAAACTATGGTAACTCTAGAACAGAAATGGTTGATGTACCTTATAAATTTGACATTACACTACATCTGTCCTCTTTCTTTTCTTATGAGCCGCGATGGCTCAGTGGTAGAGCGTTCACCTCTGGTACATTGGGTCCTTGGTTCGATCCCAGCTCTTGCCAAGTGAGTTTTGTAATGGACAAACACGGTGTGCATGGATTTTCTCCGGGTTCTTCCGTTCCCTCCCATTTTCATCATTTCATTCATTTCTAATCATCACCGTCTCCTTTAGCCTGGCCGGCATAATCGTGGGACGTGAAAGTTAAATATTTCATTTCATTTTTCTTTATTTTCTTATAAAAACAATTTAGTTTTATTATTTTTGCTGAGAATATAGATGGCAGTGCTTTAAAATTAATTATTGTTTTATCGAATGTGGGATAGTACCATTTCAATACTACATAAAAGGAAATAACTACTAGTGGTGGACCCCTCAAACTTTGGACTCCCCTTACACAAATTTCTAGGTGCGCGCCTGAATATTCCTAATCCTTATTATCAACCAGGAACGTAAGGGCCATATACAGGAGGATAAGGCGTATACTTTTTTGTTTGTTTGTTTGTTTGTTTACTCCAGCGTTTAGTCACCTCAAATTTATGAAAGAATCAGCGTATACGAATGTGAGTACATACTTTTTAAAAAACTGTTTATTATCAGCTTATTCTTCTACTTAGCTCGTAGCCATCTTTTTGCTGTATTCCTTTCTCGAAGCACATAGAAGACAAGCTGAACACCCTACTCCTGCCCTATGGACTAAATGGCCCCATCTAAAGCTCAGTTAAGATAGGTCGACTAGAATCTCGTTTCGAAGGTACGAACATATTGCGAAATATGACTACATCTATGTTTTATTTTGTTTTATTTTGTTTTGTTTCATATTTTAATCAGGAAGTGAAATCACTATAGTCGGAGTGAGCGTAGGAAGAGAGATGAGTTAAAAAAAAACTTATTAATTAGTTATGAAATACATGTTAATTACTTACGAATTACTGTAATTAGTTTGTAAACTTCTGACAATGCTGTCATTTTATTCATACAATGAGTAAGTTAGCAGTTTCCCAGGAGGCATCTTCTCCCAAAAAAGTGGGGGAATTTCCTTCAAAAGATATTGAATTGGGGGAATTCCCTGGCATCCCATATTCCAGGATTTCAAAATCTGATTTTAATATTAACTTCATTCCGTGTTATAATAATTGAAAAACTGATAGGATAACTAGGATTTTACAAATTGTTTACTAATTTGCTTACAATATTTAAATTAAACAAAAGAAAAAGCAGCTTGTCCTGAGGATTGTACACACGGTAGGAACTCACCATATTCTGAATTCCCCCTCCCCCCCTTCTGGCAGCGCAACTTGTGAAACTCGAGGTCGGAACATACTTGCCCTCGGATCGCTGGGCTTGTGGCTGGCAGTCCTACAGGAGGTCAAGGGTTCCATACATACAGCAGTGCTTAAGATTCAGTGATCGAAGTGGAAAAAAAAGACAGAAATGCTATGTTTTATTACGATTATGACTCGACATATCGGCTATCTAAATGTTGAAATACAGTGAGGGTATGTTGCCTAAAAGATTGCAATTATATTTATATAACGACTGAAAACCATTGGAGAGCTTCTCTGTAGTTACAGGGGGAGAGCATGAAGAGACTTTGGTCCCTCGCCAACAACTTTCTGAAAACAAAAATTTTAAAAAATATCCCCTAATGTTGTATTATAGAGAATTATACGTGAAAATGCACAAGAACAGTGTTCATATTAAACATTTCCTGTGGGAAAACTCTCGAACCTCCCACTTGACTGAGTGGTATTCCAAACCCCCGGAAGAGCCGCCCCACATAGTAGACAACCCCTAAATCCGCCCATGCTCAAAACACTACATTTATATGCATTAAGGCAAGATGAATATATATAAGAAACAATTCAATATGGCACATCAAAATATCAGTTAAATGAACTTCTTTGAAAATATCTCATTTTTGAAAATAAAAGGTAGAAAAAAGATAACAAAAATCTTGGTGTTGTCAACTTAGGAATTATTTCTACATAGGAAATAAAATCTTTTTACGTGTAAAGCTATTCGTCAATTACGGTATAAAAAATTTGTACTGTACTCTACTTTAATAAAAATTGATTTATTAAAGGTATTTAGCATCAACTCTCCAGTGACACTATGTCTTGATCACTAGAAAACCAGAGGCGGTATGACATACCACCGCATACCGTCTCACTTCGACCACTGTATTAGATTCTACTTTAAATTGTAAATATCGTGCTATACCTGGAACTAACTTTGCCGCTGATGGCAAACCAATAAATCAATACAGACATATCTGTCGGGCTTCATATTTATGTAGATCAGTAGTTTCCAATCTGGAAGACGCGCCTCAGCAAGGAAGTACACGCTAATGACAAAAATAAACTACATTTATAATTACAAATATTGTGATGTAAAAAAAGAAAAAGGTGTTAAATTAAATTCTGTGAGAATAGAAAATAACTATTGAATAAGAACTGTGATTCCATTAAGGACAAAGTTGGTAAAGAAAAAAATAATACTACGGTACAATGATACGCAGAAGTTTTACTGCAAATAAATATAAGTTGTTGAGAATTATTATTATTATTATTATTATTATTATTATTATTATTATTATTATTATTATTATTATTATTGAATATCTTCTTAAAGCAAACTGTAGTGTCAGAAGACATTGTCAGCACGATGTACAGAAGAAAACAAACAAAATTCTACAACTATAAAAAGATATTAATTATGATTACAAGATAAAACATAAAAGAAAATGCATTTTTAAAAGCGTTTTCTTTTAAACATTAACAAAGTGAAACAAAATCTACTAAAAAGTAAACGAACAATTCTGTTTTCAACAAAAATAGTGAGGGACACGGTAGCTCACTGCTAGAGTGTTTACCTCTGTGTGTCGGGTCCCTGGTTCGAACCCCAACCAAATAAGTCTATGGTAGATAACATCGTGTCCGTGAGGTTCTCTTGGGTATTTCCATTTCCTTCCACATTCTCATTCCACCAATTATTCCATCATAACTCATTTGCTTTAATTATCCCTCTCTCTTAGCCTAAAGGGCATATATCATGGGACGTTAAACGGAAAGATTTCATTATATTCAAAAAAAAAAAAAAAAGTATATATTTATGCGTGGCTAAAAAGAATGAAGTTTTTCCGTGACAATAAGACAGAACGTCAATAGATTATATATAAGAAAAAAATATATAAAAATTACCTCCTGCTTCCTCCCTTAGAAGTGTATTTTAAAAAAGACAGTGAGTCACGTATCCGCTTAGTTATAATAAATTGATATACCGAGTTTCATCTCACTAATTTGATGGAGTCATGAAATGCATTATTCCTGGCATAACTGTTGAACCTCCTCTCCCTTCTTAGGATTATTATTATTGTTAAGTATTCTTGCCTATTGGCAGATCCTGGGACTAATAGGAGACTCCTCCCTTAGGTTATCAAAATGTTTCTTCTACGCTTCTCGATTTTCTGGTCCCTCTTTTAACTCCTAATATTTTCTTACAGAATAACCTTTGAGTGTAAAACTCAACAAAGCAAACAATAAAGAAATTGGAGAATAACATAATTTAATTTTCTGGCAGCTCTGCAATAAATACAGAAAACTGGTTGTGTGTTCCCCTGCTTTGTCTCTTCTTGATAAGGGGATAGGTATGACTCTGGGAGTGAGGAATCTCTCCCAGAGCTATATCTCGACGGGATTGGGTTAATACGTTGCCCTACTTGGTTTCCATTTTTTTCTTCCTTGATTAATCCACATCAACCGGATACTAAGGTAAACATCTGCTTCACACAGCAAAGTGACAGTTGACATAACATTATTTCGCACAACAGGAAGTAAGTGAGTTCCCATTGACCTTTTGAAATCGGGAAGATTTCCTCAGTTCCGTTACCCGAATGCAGGGGTGGGCCTTAGTGTCTGCACTCTTGAAGGGAACTTTATTATTACAGTACAACCCCTCAAATCCGAACCCCGGAAATCCGAAAACCCGGCAAATCCGAACACGTTCTCAGGGGAAAAAAATAACTTCAGATAGAGAATTAAAAAAGAAAAATAGATTTAATCACATAAATTTAGTTTTTTTACGGTTTTAACACGTTTAGACTTAATGCTTATTCAAAACGTCATAAAATACAGTTAAGTTTAGATAAAATAGGCAATAGTTTACGTCTATTTACGTATTTCAAAACATCCAAAACAATGAATTCATTTTAGGTTAACTGGATTACGATTCACACGAAAAATTGCAACACAAGATTAAACAAACACTGATTTTTCACTTGAAGTCAGTTATCTTTAGCTGTCGAAGATTAGAAATTCAGTGACGAAATAAGTACGTAATATTATTTCCCGGGTAATCCGAACCCCCCGAAATCCGAACAGGCTTCAGCCCCAATTAGTTCGGATTTGAGGGGTTGTACTGTATTATTATTATTATTATTATTATTATTATTATTATTATTATTATTATTATTATTATTATTATTATTATTATTATTATTATTATTATTATTATTATTATTAACTATTTGGATATTTCAGCATCTTTCACTTTACTAATCTGAATCCCAACCAAGAGGGTAAAACTTAGCTCCAAAGGAAACACACGCTACAAATTTGATCTTGCTAATGTTTCAAAGCTTACGAGGGAACGGCGCGATGTCACTCAGAGATAATTGCACCAAATTTAGTGTATGAGTAGGTAGTGGGAATTAGAAAAGAACGTGTGGAAGCATTCGTTTCGCAGGCGTTCGGAATCAGAAATAATCGGACAGTTTTGGAGAAGTATGGCCTGTCAATCAGATATTGATGGGACGGAGCCTTTACTCGCTGTTGGGGCCAATGCAGAAGAAGTTAAATAAAGTAGAATGAAAACAGAAAAGATGAGCTGAACAGAAAATCCGCTTAAAAGAGACGCAAAACTCCAACCAATCTATTCTCTAATTTCTCTATTTCTCCATGTTTCCACTTACTTCCATTTATCTTAGTATGTTGAATTTTATTTAGACGCTAAGCCTAAGTACTCATGCCTTTGCTTACCTAAGTCCTAACTACAGACAGTGGCGTGCCGTGGAAAATCAGGCGAGAGTACATGACGGCGCCTACGTACACTCATGTCCAAAATGATTGTCGCATATCTATAACTGTCTTCTTGTAAGAATATAATGTAATAATGATTTTGCTGGGTACTTTTAATACTGATACTATGTGTACAATCGGGAAATGTATATATGGTAAATTTCATAGGAAAATAATTATAAATACGAAAATTAGAATGAGTAAAACAAAATGTTGCTAAATGGACATGAAAGTTTTATTTTCGTTTTATTGTTCTTATTTACTGCTCTTTCGACATGAAATTTGCCACATACATGTCTTTGCCGATTGTACACATACTAACATCATAAGAAATACCGGGTGAATTCGTTATCAAATTATATTCCCACAACAACATATTTATAGACATGCGACAATAATTTTGGACATGAGTGTACATATGAGTGTGGTCGACAGACCAGCTGCGAAGCGCCACCATAGTTGGCTAAACGTAAGAAAATTTTGAAAAATAAACACTGCTTTTCCTTGATTTTGAGCATATTTTATTACTTTTCCCTTCCATTTTATAGATGTGCACATGCATTTTTTCCCCGAATTTGAGCCTCCTTACTTTAGCGTCCAGCTTGCTCCCCCCTACGGCACGGCACTGCCTACAACACAATGTTAGATATCCCCTAATTCCCTACACCAAGTAACTATGAATATGTAGAGCCATCCGCGTGCAAGTGGTAGTTATACTAAGGTTACGAGGTTTCCCTATTGCATGAAGGGGCCGCAGTGGCTCAGCGGTAGAGCGTTCACCTCTGGTGTATGGATTCCTTGGTTCGATCTCAGCTCGCTCCAAGTGAGCTTTGGTGGACAAACACCGTGTTCGTGGATTTTCTCGGGGTTCTCCCGTTTCCTCCCACTTTCTTCATTCCACTATTCTATTCATTTCTCATCATCACCGTCTTCATTAGCCTAGCCTACCTAACCATGGGACGTAAACTTAAAGATTTCATTTTTCCCTATTACATGAACATCAAATAACTTGTAAATACGAACTTTCAAATTCGGATGTATTTTATCTTCTTATTGTTTACAGATGTCTATTCCAAAGCGATAAGCTTATTTCGCAATTCTCAAAGAAAGCAGACAGTAAGGATCACTAAAATTGGATAATTATTACGAAAGCTGTTGAGGAAAAGACTGGCCGATACTCTTGCTAACCAACTTCCTTCAGACTTTTCGTTTTTCCTTGTCGTTAACGTCTCAGCGTGAACTGGCCTCGGCTGTATCTGAAGCCTTTAATAAATAATAAACATCACGCCTTGCATTTGGATATCGTGATTCAAGCTCTTATTTCTTGCACTTTATATTCTGTGTACCGCCACATGGAGTCAATTATTATAATATCCAAAGTCACCTTGAACCACTTAAATAGTAACCTCTTGCAAACACGTGCAGGGATCAATTTGCAAAGTGCAATTTGATTTTGCAAACTATAGGTTTATTTCATAAAAATAAAAAGAAAATAAAATAAAAATAGACTTATCAGCGCTACTACTAGCCGGAAGGTACTGATAGCTACTGTACTAAACGGCCTTGAGTCGAAAGATGCGTGATCGAATAAAATTTCATCCCTCTTACCTCTGGACATAGAAATGAAAAAGAGAGAAATGCATTATTATTATTATTATTATTATTATTATTATTATTATTATTATTATTATTATTATTATTATTATTATTATTATTATTATTATTATTATTATTATTATTATTAAATTGAAATTTTCACTAAAAACTTCTTTAAATAATTCCACAACATCACAGAATGTTGTGGAATTATTTAAAGATGTGTTTAGTGAAAATTTTAATTTAAAATTAGGACATTACCCAGATAGCCAGGTTATGAATTCTCCTTCGCTCATTAGCAACCATGACGTCATAATATACCGAATATCACTGACTCAGATGTAATTCATGCAATCAAAGTTATTAAGGCGAGCACAGCTCGTGGTCCTGACAATATCCCCTATTATACAATTAAAGCCTGTAGTATCGAATTGTCAACTGTTTTAACAAATATATTTAATGCATCCCTGAGAAATGGTGAGTTTCCTTCGATGTGGAAACAAGTAAACATTATAGCAGTGCACAAAACAGGTGATCGTAGAATTATAAAAAAATTATAGGCCAATAACACTAGTGAATGCATTTTGCAAGATTTTTGAAATTATAATATACAAACATTTATATTTTAATGTAAAAAACATATTAAGTGAATTTTAGCATGGATTTTATAAAGGGAAATTGTTTGTAACAAATCTTGTACATTTTGCTGATTTTACACATTTAGGACTTAAGAATAGCTTACAAGTAGACACAATATATACAGATATGTCAAAAGCTTTTGATTCCATAGAGCATGAACTTCTTATTGACAAATTAAGAAACATAGGTCTATCTCCATTGTACATTCGCTGGTTTGTAAGCTGTGGTTTGTCCATCACAAATTTACATGGACTAGGATTCGAACAAGAAAGAGTTCGAACCAGAGGGGAGCACATTACCACTTATAAATAAGCGGCGGGTTGAGATGCCTATGTAAAGGGGGAGACAACTGGACGTTCAGGTGTAACAGAGGGGAAAACGTAACGAAAACGATTATAGTTTGTTTTTGTGGCTGAACGATAACTTAGAGGGTGAACAAATTATGTGCACAACTAGCATTCCCAGCATTTGGTCTCACTTTGCTCTGATTGCCCGAATGATATCACGTGACCAAATCACGCGGTAACTGGTCATTTAAGACCATCCCCTCTAAGTTTCGGCACAGGTACCTTTACCCACTCCCAAATTTTGTGAGAGGTACATATGACCACCCCTTAAATTTTGGGAATTTCCAAAAGTAAAAACTTCGTATGAGAGTACAGGACCAGGGCATGTAATTATCTTCGTAACTTTCATCTGGTTCATCTCTCTGAGTAAAAATTGACAAAATTTCTCGTTACGGAGGCTTTAGATCTATTTTATGCTTGTTAATGAGGGTTTATGCTGTTATATGGTTTACTACAGAAGTCCATCCTTTTTCAAAAAACATAGGTAGATTGATGATCTCTATCAAATTTCGGCGAGCATACATAGGACCACTTTTTAAATTTGGGAAATATCAAAAAATAAATATTTGTAAATGTTCTCTAGGATTCAAGAACTTTGTACATAATTCTGTAAATTTTGTTGGTCCACCTCATATCCTTCCATGGGTAAAAAATTGCCAAAAATATACGATGTTAATACATTTTACTATGATCTAGGTTCAGGGCTAGATCAACCCATCTGCAGGCCCAGGGCTAGTAAAAATGTGTGGCCCCTGCTGACTTCATCTGATACATTTCTGTGAAAGTACAGTAGGAAAGTTAAGGGAATATGTTTCATATTTTTCGTCATGTTTTATTTTATGATGGTGATTCTGTCTTGATTATACTTTTTAGATAGCCAGTTGAGATTTTGATCAGAGTGAAGGGCCCTGTCCACATAGCCTCCGTAAGCCCTCCCTTAATCCGATCATGTCTAGGTTATTGGCCTTAATTTACATATCTTCTTTGATCGGTTTTATTGCATTATATGGTTTATGGATCCTAAGAATAGAATAGTATCTTGATTATATACTGACACAAGTGGGTTTCCTTACATACCGGGGTCCAGTATGGGAGACAGAACGTGTTTGGGACGCTGAATTCAAAGAAAAGGAGTTGGGTTGTACAAAGGGGTATGGGTACAAAACCTCGCGGCGACAACCTCGCGGACCAAAACATCGCCTGGCCAAAACCTCGCCGCCTAAAACCTCGCGGCCCAAAATCTCGCCGGGCCGAAACCTCGCTTGGCCAAAACCTCGCCGCCTAAAACCTCGCGGGACAAAATCTCGCCAGTCCAAAACCTCGCCGCCCAAACCCTCGCGGGTCAAAATCTCGCCGGGCCAAAACCTCGCCTGTCCAAAACCTCGCGGTCCAAAATCTCGCCAGGCCGAAACGTCGCCTTGCCAAAACCTCGCGTCCCAAAATCTCGCCTGCCAAAACCTCGCGGTCCTGATCTCTGGATACAGAGTCTCGCCTGCCAAAACCTCGCGGTCCTGATCTCTGGACACAGAATATCGCATGGTCTAAACTACGCGGGACGTAATTTTGCCTGGGAAGGAATGTCGTCACGACGATTTCTTCGATGTAGAATGTTCAATATATTGCTATTTGTATATATTTTGTAATAACACATAATTGCATTAAAATATGCAAGAAAATATTCTAACGCGTGCTTTGAAAATCTGTATATATAAAAATGAAAATTACTATGTTTGTGACATACCTCTTGAGCCACCCGACCGATCTCGATCAAATTTTCAACATAGATGAGGCTCGGGCCTGGGATGTCTTTTGTAATTTCACATTGACGGCATAATGAAGTGGAGGGGGGGGGAGATATATAAAAATAAATAAAACTTAATAACTCTTGAACCAAGAGACCAATCTCGATCGAATTTGCCAGACAAATCAGGTTACCGCCTGGAATGGTGTTTATCATTTTACTTTGACGGGAAGGCGAAGGGAAAGGGGGAAACATATAGAAATACATAAAAATTAAATTGGCTGCGTTTGTGACTTAATAACTCTTGAACCACCCGACCGTCTCGATCAAATTTTCAATATAGATGGAGTTTGAACCTGGGATGGTTTTTATTTCACGTTGATGGTGACCTTAGGAAATTCTAACAAAATCTAATAATATTTATGAAAGTATGAAATAATATGTGAGTTTTTACGTCCCTCGATTATGTCCTGTAGGTTAAAGGAGACGTAGATGATCAGGATGAAGTAAATGATGGAATGTAGACAGTGGGAAGAAACGGGAATACGCCAAGAAAGCCCCCACACACGATGTTTTGTATATTATTATTATTATTATTATTATTATTATTATTATTATTATTATTATTATTATTATTATTATTATTATTTGTAATATGGAATTGCATATTAAGAAACACATTGGGTAAATTTTAAGGAAAGGTTTCAAATGAGATTTTGGTCCGCGAGGTTTTGACCAGGCGAGATTTTGACTCTCGGGGTTTTGGGCAGCAAGGTTTTGGTCACACGAGTTTTTGGGCGGCGAGGGTTTGTCCACGCGAGGTTTTGGCCCGGCGAGATTTTAGCCCGCGATGTTTCGGGCGGCGAGGTTTTGGCAACGTGAGGTTTCGACCTGGCGAGATTTTGTCCCGCGAGGTTTTGGGCGGCGAGGTTTTGGCCACGCGACATTTTGGGACGCGAGGTTTTGGCACGTGAGGTTTTGGGCGGCGTTGTTTCAGCCGCGAGATTTTGTCCGTATCCCGTACAAAGGAATTATGAATAATTATGGTAGCACTCAGATCAATTCCTGGGGAAGCATGGTGGGTGTAAAATTGGGAAAGTATTAATCAAACATGCTTTTTAAGGTAACAGAATGGATCATATTTGTCAATTTTCCAACATTGTGTGGAGGCCAGATTGTTCAACTGCATGGAACGGTCTGCCATTAAGCCACGACATCTCCTATCTTTTTGACATTTTACAAACTCACGAACTACATGAATATTCGTAATCGTTACACATAAAAATGAACTACGTACCGTAATATGCTTGAAACATCAAGATACTTTCGTGTATTAGATAACGTTGAAACTCGAAATATATCCTAATATTTGCATTTAACTTTTAAATTGCGTCCATGATGCTATGGATGATATTTATTTTATAAAGAAAGAAAAACAATCTATGTGCGCTAACATTTGTCGAACACGTAAACGTGTAAGATCATCGTCTCCATAATGCAATAGGAAAAGGGAAAGGTTCCAAGATTCCCATACCAACAGTTCTTATTACACAATGTATAAATGGCGCCAACAACAAAGTATGAACCAATGAGAATACTTCTTCTTCTTCTAAGCATTTATCTTTCTTTTCTCTTCCTATTATTTAGTTAAATCTTTGCTTGTCAAACACTATAATCATAAAACTTTCATTGTATAGATGTCATCCTTATAAAAATAAAAATAAAAAACAGTTTATTAATCACTTTCTACTAAAGATGAAACAAAACGTTCGTTTCTTTTGTAAATGTTGGATAACCTTAGGGTGTTATTTATACACGGAGCTGACCACAAAATATTGTTTTTGCATTACCTAACAAAAGCAATTAAACACTGCTGAATTTTTAGGTCAGGGAATATTAAGAATATGGTTTCACTCAACCCACATTTTATGCTAATAAATTATTCTTTCATTAGTTGAATAAAATAAAATACAGGGTGACCCATAATTATGTATGTTATGTTTCAAAGACTGCGGTAAAGAAACTAGCAACATAACTTGAACATTAACACGTTACTCTCATACTTTTCGTTACAAGAATTTTAATCTCTTTTCTCCATGGCATGAGCACCACTGCACCACCCAAGTCCATAGGCCTACATGCCTGGAGACGAAGAGTAACATTGTCACAAACAGCTTGACAAACCCGTACTGATATCCTGTGGAATTCTTTTGTGATAGCGTCCCGTAGTTCAGCCAAATTGCGTATGTGATGTTGATACACTTTGTCCTTTAAAACAACCCACAAGAAAAAGTCAGGTAATTACAAATCGGGAGATCGAGCTGGCCATTCTACACACCTACTTCGACCGATCCGATACAGCGGTTCGAGAATGTTTCGTTCAGCCACTGTCGCACTACTCTGGCATACACTAACGGTTCTATGGCCAATGACCATTATCTACTCTCTCAGAATACACAGTGTTGCCATATCGAAACTCTTTGTCCAGAGTTATAAATATTACACTCAGCCAAACTTCATATTCATAATTATGGGTCACTATGTAAATGCCTAACCAGTGAGTCAGCTTCAGTAATAGGTCTAAATACAATAGATACCGTGTTGTTCCTAATATAAGTCGACCCCGAATATAAGTCAACTTTTGTTTTTAGGACCTCTTTGACAGAAAAAAAATATATATATACCCGAATATAAGTCGATTTTTTATTTATGTAATAAACAGCTTTTATTGAGAAAATACAGAACGTTTTACAAATTTTATTAAACCTCTGTATATACTGTGTTATGTAAGTATCTTTATTATAGGTAGCGTTAGTAGTGCGTTTAGCGTAATTCAATTACATCACTGTCATTTTTTAAAACCTTTTTTAAAGACATCCTTTCATGTTTTACTCACTTCCAGTTGATCCCCTGCTGTAGTCTTCCTCTTCATTTTCGCTTGACGTCTCACTGTCTGCCTCTCCACTGTCACTTGACCTCTCACTATCTTTTTCATTCTCACTTGAAATGGTATGACTTTGCTCATCATTTGCATCGTCCCACAACACATCATCTTCCGACCCGTCCAGGCTGTTAGACACACAACACTTCTTGAATCCCTTGATGATGCTTTCGCTGGATACACTTCTTCATGAAGCGATGGTCTACTGTAGAAGAAGCGATACCGTCGGTTTCTTAATTTTTCCTGTTGGGGTTAGGGAATGGTTTCACTCAAGAAGCCAATTCGTGTACAAGGATCGCATTTTGTCTTTAAACGGCTTGTTTACAACAACACCAATGACTTGAAGTTGTGATGTCATTCCTCCTAGAATAATGACCAAATCAGTGTTCATATTCTCGAGCTTCCTCTTGACACCATCAGTGACATGCCTACGGAAAGCATCGAGCACCAGCATCCCTCCTGGACGTCGATTCCAAACGACATTAAGCCAATCTTTCATCACTTCCTCCGTCATTAATCCCTTGTCCTAAACACGCACAATAACCCCGTCCGGCAATTTTTCCTTCGGTAAATTCTTATACTTGAAGATAACGAAAGGTGAGAGTTTAATTCCGTGGGCTAAAGCATACAGCATCACTGTAATACGCATTTTTTCACTTCCAGTTGTCCTAACCGAAACAGACTTTGCTCCTTTAGCATTAACAGTCACCTTAGTCGGCATATCGAAGTGCACTGCACTTTTATCTGCATTTCCAATCTGTTCCAAAGGGTAATTGTGAGTTTTTTTCTTAAGTTTATCACATAACGTTGATACTTGAGTAATTTTTCATCAAAATCATTGGGAAGACGTTGTGCCAACGTTGTCCGTCTTCGCAGAGAGAGAGACCATTTCTTCTCATCATCCTCCTGCACCATCCTAAATTGCCTTGAAATTTTGGATATTGACTTCATGTGCAAGTTCCAAAGCTTTAAGGTGAATAACTTCATGTGTAACAGAAAGACCCTGACCACGCTTTTCTGTAATAAACGCCACAATTTGTTCTCCCAGGTTCTTAAATTTGCTGGACTTCAGGCCTCTAAAAGCCTTCCTTCTAGCCAGGGCCGTGCCGTGGGGGGAGCAAGCGGGGCGACGGCCCCGGGCGCCGAAGTAAGAGGGGTGAAAAATTCGGGAGAAAAAAGGAAAAAGATACGAAAAATGGTTTGGAATATATGTATGGGGGCGCCGTCGTATACTCTCGCCCCGGGCGCTGATTTCCCATGGCACGGGCCTGCTTCTGGCACAAGAGTTTCTCAGTTGCTGTGCAATTTTCTTCCAGTCCCTTACATTTTTCTCAGACACCCCAAAACGTCTGGACGTTTCACAATTGTTGTGTCGTTCTGTATATTACACCACCATGAGCTTGAAATTTGCATGCTGTGTATCCCTTATTTCCACTTTATCAAGCTTTTTGACATCTGGAAATCTACACACTACTTTTTGGATAAAGCTTTTTTTTTTAGTATGTTTTACCGCAGACGATAACGTCGTCTCTTCGGGAGTGATTCAATTGGATAAAGCACACATTCATGGACTATAAGTCAGATTACAGAAAAGACACCAGCAAGAATGATGGCAAAACACTTCGTCTTTCTATAAAGAAACATATTTACGACAAAAAATCAATTAACAGTGACTTAAAATAATAAAGGAGAAAAACGGAACTCAGATACATATAGTTCTGCTAAGAGAAGGCTCCTACAACATGAAATAATTTAGAGTTCCGTAAGAGGCATCTATAATCATCTGCAGAGAATGCAAATTTTGCTATTTTCGCATTGTCCTGAATATAAGTCGATCTGAACATATCACAAGTGTCCTGAATATAAGTCGACTTCGCATATAGGTCGACCTTAATTTTTAAGCAGGATTCTTGAGGAAAAAAGATCGACTTATATTCGGAACAATACGGTAAGTAGCTTCTCAACAGATGATAAGAATTCTTGTTGTCAGTGAAACATGTGTCAGAGAGATATTCATCGCCCTGGTACATTCTGGATATGAGGTAGAATCATGTTCAAAAATGTTGTGACTATTCATATTTTCATGAAAGTTCAGTGTAGAAAGAAAGAAAAAATATAAATTTCGTATTTGAAATATTGTACCAGCTAGGACATAGGTTTATATAAAACACAATACGCGGCGCCCTACAAATTTTTACCTCATTATAAAAATTAATATTTTTTATTAGGTTAATGATGCAAATTTGGAATAGTAGTAGATTGTTAGCAAACTATTCAAAGTTTTCTTGGGATATTAACAAATCTTCATGTCAACATTTTTTGGTAGCACGTAACCCTTTAGACCACATTCAATTTCAACCATGTATTGGCTAATATTACTGCAGAGATTGATGCACTGGTTATGCACAGGGTTTCAAAGGGTTGTATTTGAAAATGTACAAATGATTAATCAGATTTGAAAGTGTCAAATTAAAAAAATATATAACATATACAATAACTAATGATACATGAAGATATAGAGAAGTTGTCCTAGTTTCGGTCGTACTGTTACAAATGCGGCTCCCTTTCGTCATACGACACACACCTATGTCCTACATGAACGAACAACTCCATGTCGTTGGATTGGGCAATGTCCTGAAGTTAATTTGGCGCTTTCCTCCAAGTTAACTTGGCCTCCTATATCTCCTATAGATTTGAGAGCTTGCGATTTTTTTCTCTTTGGGGATATGTGCAACACAGTATATGTGCTCCACCAGCAATAACTTTGGTTGAATTCCAGGATCGCGTTAGAGCTGCATGTATCATTAGTATGGATATGCTGGAGCGCATGTGGGGCGAACTGGACTACTAAATAGATGTGTGTCGTGTGAGGAAAGGAAGTCACATCGAACATTTTAACAGTATATTTGAAACTTAGACAGTTTCTATATATTTTCATATATCATTCGTTATTTTATCTTTCATACATTTTTAATACAGCTCTTTCAAACTCGATTAATCATTTATAATCATCCTGTATATCCTATTTTTCAATGTTGGAAGTGGAGGTACTTGTATTATACACACCATGTCCTTCATACAATCACAAAGGAGTAATGTCAGGAGAGTGGGAAGCAAGCTGTTGGTTCACTATGACCAATTCTTTGTCCAGAAAAATCGTACCAAGGTAACCACGGGCTTCCAATGAGGAGGAGCGCCATCTTAAGAGACTTCATCCCGACGAAATTAAAACACCGCTAATTTTACAGTAATTATGTGATATCTTCAAATAGATAAAAGATAATCGAAATGTGGAACAAGAGCGCCCTAGACAATATCATTTTACATGAGATATCGTTATCACGACTCACTTATCTGCTTTCGATTTCTGGCCATTTTGAAAATCGGCATTTATTTTCGCGTTTCTAAACGGCTGGAAACGGAAAGCCACTAGGTGACTTGTGATAACGGTACCTCATGCAAAATAATATTGTCTAGGGCGCTCTTGTTCCGCATTTCAATTATCTTTTATCTATTTGAAGATATCACATAATTACTGTAAAATTAGCGGTATTTTAATTTCGCCGGGATGAGGCCTCTTAATGAAAAATATCTATAGGATTATGGTCCAGCGATTGGGGAACAGCAAGCACCTGTAACACGTGCAGATACACATTGCTGTTATAGTATACTTTGAAAAAAAAACGGAAAAAGAAAGAAAACGTAAGAAACAAAGCAAGAAAAAGAAAACCACGACAAGTTTAGCATGCATACCACACCTTCAGTTAGAGACTGTCTCAGAAATCTTGGACACACAGAACCCCAAATTCGGACACTGTGTCTGATCACACAACCACTTTCATGACAAGTACCTTCACCCGAAAACAACACGTTTCAGATCGTCGTAATCGACTTGAACTCGGAATAACATTCACAGTGCAATTTTATACTGAAGTGTTTGATCATTTGGCAATAAAGTCTGCACAACTTGAGCTTTGTAGGGACGAGAGAGTAACTTTTGAACCCCTTACTTGGTCCCTGGCTTAGGGGCCATGGTACAGGGGTACAGAGGACTATCTCCTCTAAAATTTAGAAGGGGTACCTTGGCCCACCAGCAAAAATTGCGGAGTTGTACGTAGAACCCTTACCCCTTAAATACTGAAAATTGCCGAATTTAAAAACTTGATATGGTAGTATAGGACTAGGGTATGTACCTCTATAAATTCGGGTGGTCCATCTCCTTCTCTTTCATACGTAAAAGATTGTAAAGAATGTAAAATTCGGAGGTTTTTTAAACCCATTTTATCCTCTTTAACTAGGTTGTATTAAATTATATGGTTAAACGATTTAGTATAGAGGTCCATTCCCTTTTATAAGACATGGGTGGATTAAGGCCTCTCTTAAATTTTGGGAGAGACCATTGAAGTACCCCTTAAATTTGTAGATTGTGGAAAAAAAAACAAAGATTGATAAATGTTCTCTGGATTCAAATATATACCATTGTAAGCTTGGTTGACCCATCTTGTTCTTTTATGGGTATAAAATTGCTAAAAATTCCAAATTTGGACCTCTGGTGCAACGGGTCCCTGGTTCGATCCCCGGTCAAGTAAGTTTGTGGTGGGCAACATTGAGCTCGTGTGTTTTCTCGGGTTACTCCTGTTTCCTTCTATATTCTCATTCCACTAATTCTTGCGTCATCCTTCGATTGCCTTAATCATCGTCTCCCTTAGCCAAAAGGGCATAATCATGGGACGTTAAACTCAAAGATTTCATTTCATTTCATTTCAAAATCTGGATGTTTTTGAGCTAATTTATTTCCTTTGTAAAGATTTTTATCACGTTATATGGTGACATGACTGAGTATAAGAATTATATAAGAACGAGTTCTTGACGTAAATAAACAGTTGCGCTAATGCTTCATCAACTGGCAAAAAAGCTTTTGACCGAGACAATTGGACCAAACTGCGGAAAATATTTAAAGAAATTGGGGTTAACTGAAGAGACCGACGACTCATTTGCAACCTGAAGAAAGGAAACGGCCTAGGACCATTATGTGATGTACCATCCCGGCATTTCCTTGCTGTGAGTGAGAGAAACCCAGAAAAGCCTCACTCAAGATGGCTGACCTCAAAAAGCTTTTACATTTTTTCAACCGAGTGTCCTCACTGGCAGTCTAAGTCGGGACCGCTCGTACCAAAGACGAGAGTATTAGCGACTATGCCACGCTGGGCCATAGGTAAAACTTGATTAGTCTCTATATGAGATATTGTTTTACATTATTATATTACTTTTGTTGACGTCTGTAAATTCGTCGCTCCAATTACGATTATACGTATTTCGAAATAGAAATGACTTCGAATTCTAAGATATGACATACTTTTGTATCTTTTTGTTGTAGCAAGACCAACTTAGTAAATATAGTCTATCCTTAGAAATGTTACCAAATTATAATTCAATTTAAAGATGGATATGTAGTATGTGCCTACATAATTTTTGAAAATAATTTTGGGTATCACATGAAAGGTAAAAGTAATAAAAGTAATTTTCGAACACTAGTAAAGAAATGAAATTATTTGTAAAAGTCATCTTACTTGAATATAGTCATTAATGCTTAATTAGTACTTCAAAATGTATTCCTGTACCCTAGCTTCTATATAATTTGTTTCTCCGGTACCGAAGGATTGTAAAACAAGGGTATTTAGGTAGAGCGCATACTAACTCGTGTGTAATGTCCTGAACCGTTTGTGATAAGTACCAAAGTTTTCAAAACAGAACGTTTTAAAAACGTGATATTAAACTTTTCGGCGGGAAGTAACTCTGAAAGTAGGAGTTTTTCTCGATGAGAAAAGTATCACCTCCTGGAGTTTGGTGATCTTATTTTTCTGCAGTCTATATATAAAGTTAACGTTTGATGTGTTAAACAGGGGCATCCTTCCCATAAAGTTCATTTAATTCACATTATCAAAGAAAACTAAATTGGGATGTGGAACGAACTAAAGGAATCCCTCATCATTTTGTAAGGAAAATTTCGATCCCGGTCACGAGATTTTCAAGATAAGAGTAACTTGTAGAACGAATTAATCTTGTAAGTCAAGATACTACTGTATATAGAAAGAACTAAAGAGATGAAGCGACTTTTTAATGGAATAGTAAATAGACAACTCAACACAATATTGAGTGATGAAAATTTTACGGTTCAAAGTTCAAACTTAACGACCGTATAATACTTTGACAACAGGAACAAATTTTGTTTCGTGCTGTGTAATACGTGTGTCAAGATATAAAAATTACTTTGTCATGTTGAGAACAATAGCTGTAGCAGGAGGTGGGAGATGAGATCCATTCAACGCCCCCAGCAGATGATTTATATGTTACAGGCGCTTTTATCATGTTGTCAGAGCCTCGGCAGGACCCATCATCTTATATCGTTGTCGGTGGACAATTGGCTTTGGCAGAAGAAATAGAGAAAAGTAACAAATGGCGAAAGGCGGCCGAGAAATTCCTCTGCATTCCTCCTTTATTTACTTTACGTAATATGTGCATCCTCCTGCATTATTCATAATCACTGTTATTTGATTTTCCTCTATCTATAGCCTTTCACCAGAAGGAGGAGATTTTTTCAAACATTTTAATTATTTAAATTGGCATTTATATGAGAAGATTTGTTTTAAAATCTTACAGTCATCTACGTAAGTGCACAGAGCATGAAATACATCGAAAGGAAGTTGATGAGTCTATTGCGTACTAATGCTTTCACTTTTATGTGATTATCTTTCAGGGGCGGATCCAGGGGGGCGATCGGGGCAATCGCCCCCCCAGAAGAGGAAACTTTCTTATTTTATATATATAAATAAAACCCATCCCAAAATTTGGACCCCTTAAAAGTAGCAGTATGACAACCCACCGCCCCCCAGAAGTCGGTCCTGGACCCGCCCCTGTTATCTTTTAATCCAGAGGTCTCCAAACTACAATCCGAGAGCACCATAAATTCGCACCCTTCCTCAGTTTATTTCGAATAAATAATAAAATTTACTAAGTAAATTATACAAAATAATTAGATGCTTTTATACGACCAATTAGGAAAAACACAATAATTGACGTACATTATGAAATTGAACATTTTAACTATACTTAAAGATATGAGATTTATCCTAAAAACTTACAATAAGTGAGAGACATAGGTAATTCATTATAACTCGCTGAACCTGCGCTCTCTACACAGCGCATCACTCACTTATGAGCATGAATCTCCTTGTCATTCTCCACAACATCTGTACATGTCCCTTTACAGACATAAATGAAGGACGTCTTGATAAAAATCAAAAAGGGGAGATTTCTTCGATTATTTTTTCAATATCTAGCATTGTTTGCAAGATTTGAACCTACTTGCGGTTGGAGTTTGTAACTAATGCATAATCAGTGTTTTCTTTCTTCTTGCATGCAGTATGTAATAAGCAAATACATTACACACACAATTAATTATAATGTCAGTAATATAACGTAAAACTTATCTAATTTGTAATTTATAGAAAGAAAGCAAAAATAAATAAGAACGAGTAAAAGGAAATAATCGGAGAAAAACGCAACTATTCCAAATTAATTTTCATTGCATAGAAACGATTACTTTTCTTACTTCATTAAATCGGCCTTCAACATTAGCCGGGAAACAGACATGCAGACAGAGCAGAAGATTGAAAAAATTCAACGAAACTGCAAACCTAAGATAGAAATGCATCGAGGAGATCTTTCCCATTGCCAGGAAATCCATTTGCTGAGGTATGGACGCTTCATCGCTCGAAAAACGCCATACGAAGCTACAAATAGGACCAACGATTTGTAACATGAATGCTTCTGTCTCTAAAACTCTGTCGCGCAAGATCTCCGTGTGCGAGCTCATCCTATTTTCTTAACTTCATCATCGAAAAACAAATTTAATATGAGGAAGAAGATAGCCAATACGTAAAAAGACTGTTTTACAATTCTTTGGATCCTTCAGAGTATTTAGAAGATACCCTCGACGTATTGGAGATACCCTCGATACCCTAATTGCAAACAAAATTTTTTCTACTTGGTATAAAATTGAAAAGGTCACTCAAATTTAATAGCACAAAAAGGCTAGTTACCATTGACCTTCTTTGCTTAAGCCACTCAAATTTATTCTTTCCTTTTTCTGCTTGCTCTAAAAGTGAATAGGTCACACAAATTTATTCCTTTGTTTGTGTAAATAATACAAAATGGTCAAGAAATTGGGTAGACCAAAAACACAAAAAGCTATAACATGCTGAGCTATTTAAAATGGTATTTCCTTGCTTTTTTCGATTTGATACAAATTTTTCAAAAAGGTATAAAATTCTAAGTCAGTTAAAAATGGTTCTCGTTGGTAAAAAAAAAGAAATGAAAAGAAATAGAACACCCCAATAAATGGCACGAAAAGTATAGAATGCTGATCCTTCTTCTCCTTTTCTGGTTAGTACAAAGTGTTAATTCTTTCCTTTTTTCTGCTTGGCTAGTTAAAATTACCCTTCTTTGATTTTCTTCTGATTGGTACAAAATGGTATAAAGATCTGAGTTAGTTAAAATGGTTCTTCTTTACTTTTTTTTCTGGTTCATACAAAGCTAAATACTCCATCCAAATTTGAGTAAAATGATTCATGTTCGCTTTCTCAAATTTAGCCCTTCGTTTTGTTTAAATAATACAACATGCACTAGAAATTCTAAGTTAGATAAAAATGACATTTCTCCTTGGTACAAAATGGAATAGATCACTTAAATTTATCCCTTCGTTTATTTAAATAGTTAATATTGCATATCTTTGCTTTCTTTCTTGTTACTCCATCCAAATTAATTTTTGTGTTACAGAAATTCTGCGCTAATTAAAAAGGTCTTTTTTCGCTTTTTCTTTCGTTTATTTGAGTAGTACAAAATGGTATAAAATACTCAGCAAGTTAAAATGGAAAGTAGAACACCCAAATTTGTTCTTTCGTTCATTGAGCTAGTATAAAGGTACCTTCTTCGATTTTTCTGGTTAGTACAAAAAACAGGTCACTGAAATTTATCCCATCTTTTGTTTAAATAGTACAAAAAGGTACAGAAATTCTCAGTTAGTACAATTTTGTTCTTTCGTGAAAATCCTTTGGTTGCTACAAAATTAAATAGCTCACTCATATTTATGCCTTCGTTTATTAGACTAGTTTAAAATGATATAAAATGAACCTTTTTTTTTGCTTATTCCTTTGTTTGTTGAAATAATACAAAATGGTATAAAATACTCAACTTCGGTTTTTCAAATTAAATAGCTCACTCAAATGCATTACTTCGTTTAATTGACTTTAGAGTTGACACAAATTATAATTCCTTTGTTTATTTGAATACTCCAAAATGGTGCAAAACTAAATACTCCATTGTTTATTTGAGTAGTAAAATTATATAAAATAGTCCTTCTTCGCCTTTTTCTGAGCCATTTCTCATTGGTACAAAATTGAATAGGTCACTTAAATTTATTCTTTCGTATATTTAAATATTCAGCTAGTTCATTTTTTCTCGTTGGTATAAAAAGTAGAACATCGAAATTATTCTTTCGTTACAGAAATTATGAACTTGTTAAAATGACTCTTCTTTGTTTTTTTCTGATTGATACAAAAATAGAACATTCCAGTTCGTACAAAAGAAAATATTGTTAAATTATCCACCTAAATTTTATTCATACTTCACTTCTTTTTTTCTAGTTGGTACAAAACTAAATACTCTATTCCTTCGTTTATTTGAATAATGGCCCTTCACTTTTTCCAGTTGGTACCTAAGGAAATAATCCAATCAAATTTTTCTGGTTCGTACAAAACTAAACACTCCATCCAAATTTGAGTATTACAAAAATGAAATGAAATTCTGAGTTAGTTAGAAAATAGTCCTTCTTGCTACAAAATTGGAAAACTCACTCAAGAGACCTTCGTTTGTTTAAATAGTACACTTCTGAGCCGGTTAAATTTATCCGATTGTTTGTTTATTTAAATAGTACAAAATGATTTAAAATACGTCGTTATTTCTCATTGGTGCAAAATTGAATAGGTCACTCAAATTCACCCCTTCGTTTGTTTAAATATTAGAACATGGTCTAGAAAAAATGTCATTTTTCATTGGTACAATATTCCTTCGTTTATTTAATTAGTACAAGAAGACATAAATTCTGAGGTAGTTAAAATATGGCATTTCTCGTTGATAGAAAATTGAGTAGGTTCCCTTTGTTTCTTTAAATTCTCAGCTAGCTAAAATGGCATATCTTTGCTTTCTTTTTCGTTAGTCCATCCAAATTATTTTTTCGTTTATTTTGAATAACCCAAAAATGTACAGAAATTCTGAGCTAGTTAAAAATGGCGTTGTTTTGATTTTTTTCTCGTTAGTACAATAGCAAATAAGTCACTAAAATTTATTCATTCTTCACTTTTTCTGCTTGGAACAAAAAAATTGAATAGGTCACAGAAATCTCTTGCTGGCTACGTTTTCGAGTTTTACCTCGATGGTTGACACTTTTGAGACATGTGGTCTTTGGTGACCGATTATTAAATGTGGAAACAGCACCTCAATATTTTGCTCAGTTTTAGAGTCATTAGTTTTTAAGTATGTTGACCTTTGACCTCGATGATCATTATTTTGGAACTTGTAGTAGTTGGTGGGCGATTACTAAATGTGGAAACAGCACCTCAATATGTGGCTCAGTTTTCGTGTTATTAGGTTTTAAGTATGTTGACGTTTGACCTCGATGGTCATTATTTTGAAACTTGTAGTAGTTGGTGGTCGATTACTAAATGTGGAAACAGCATCTCAATATGTGGCTCAGTTTTCGTGTTATTAGGTTTTAAGTATGTTGACGTTTGACCTCGATGGTCATTATTTTGAAACTTGTAGTAGTTGGTGGTCGATTACTAAATGTGGAAACAGCATCTCAATATATGGCTCAGTTTTCGTGTTATTAGGTTTTAAGTATGTTGACGTTTGACCTCGATGGTCATTATTTTGAAACTTGTAGTAGTTGGTGGGCGATTACTAAATGTGGAAACAGCATCTCAATATGTGGCTCAGTTTTCGTGTTATTAGGTTTTAAGTATGTTGACGTTTGATCTCGATGATCATTATTTTGGAACTTGTAGTAGTTGATGACCAGTTACTAGATTTGGAAACAGCACCTCAATATGTGGATCCATTTTCGAGTTATTAGGTTTTAAGTATGTTGACCTTTGACCTCGATGATCAGTACTTTTTTAACATGTACTAGTTGATGACCTATTACTCGATTTGGAAACAGCACCTCAATATTTGGCTCCATTTTCGAATTATTTGGTTTTAAATATTTTGACCTTTGACCTCGATGACCACTATTTTTGGAACTTGTAGTAGTTGATGACCAATTACTAGATTTGGAAACAGCACCTCAATATATGGCTCAGTTTTCGTGTTATTAGGTTTTAAGTATGTTGACCTTTGACCTCGATGATCATTATTTTGGAACTTGTAGTAGTTGATGACCAGTTACTAGATTTGGAAACAGCACTTCAATATGTGTCTCAGTTGTCGAGTTATTAGGTTTTAAGTATGTTGACCTTTGACCTCGATTATCATTATTTTGGAACTTGTAGTAGTTGATGACCAGTTACTAGATGTGGAAACACCATCTCACTATGTTGCTTCGTTTACGAGTGATTGGGTTTTAAGTATGTTGACCTTTGACCTCGATGATCATTATTTTGGAACTTGTAGTAGTTGGTGGTCGATTACTAAATGTGGAAACAGCACCTCAATATGTGGCTCAGTTTTCGTGTTATTAGGTTTTAAGTATGTTGACGTTTGACCTCGATGGTCATTATTTTGAAACTTGTAGTAGTTGGTGGTCGATTACTAAATGTGGAAACAGCATCTCAATATGTGGCTCAGTTTTCGTGTTATTAGGTTTTAAGTATGTTCACCTTTGACCTCGATTATCATTATTTTGGAACTTGTAGTAGTTGATGACCAGTTACTAGATTTGGAAACAGCACCTCAATATGTGGATCCATTTTCGAGTTATTAGGTTTTAAGTATGTTGACCTTTGACCTCGATGATCAGTACTTTTTTAACATGTACTAGTTGATGACCTATTACTCGATTTGGAAACAGCACCTCAATATTTGGCTCCATTTTCGAATTATTTGGTTTTAAGTATTTTGACCTTTGACCTCGATGACCACTATTTTTGGAACTTGTAGTAGTTGATGACCAATTACTAGATTTGGAAACAGCACCTCTAATATATGGCTCAGTTTTCGTGTTATTAGGTTTTAAGTATGTTGACCTTTGACCTCGATGATCATTATTTTGGAACTTGTAGTAGTTGATGACCAGTTACTAGATTTGGAAACAGCACTTCAATATGTGTCTCAGTTGTCGAGTTATTAGGTTTTAAGTATGTTGACCTTTGACCTCGATTATCATTATTTTGGAACTTGTAGTAGTTGATGACCAGTTACTAGATGTGAAAACACCATCTCACTATGTTGCTTCGTTTACGAGTGATTGGGTTTTAAGTATGTTGACCTTTGACCTCGATGATCATTATTTTGGAACTTGTAGTAGTTGTTGGCCGATTACTAAATGTGGAAACAGCACCTCAATATGTGGCTCAGTTTTCGTGTTATTAGGTTTTAAGTATGTTGACCTTTGACCTCGATGATCAGTACTTTTTAACATGTACTAGTTGATGACCTATTACTAGATTTGGAAACACCATCTCAATATGTTGCTTCGTTTACGAGTGATTGGGTTTTAAGTGTCATACAAAGGGCGTATCCCACATAAACTATCAGACCCAGATAAAAATAAGTATGATATTTGTAATCAGCATGTCCGAAAACCCCCATATACCGAGTTTCACCCAAATCGGCTAAAATTGTCATAGAAAGGGCGTATGCCATATAAACTATAGGACCCAGGTAAAAATAAGTATGATATTCGTACTCAGCATGGTCGAAAACCCCCATATGCCGAGTTTCATCCAAATCAGTTCAAAGAGCGTATCGAATCGCTATGTTACATAGGTATTCATTGTCTTAAAATAGGGGTGAACCTAAAATGGAGGTTGTTGTGTTTATTATCTGCTTTGCTATGTGTTCATAGTCTCAGTGTAATTTCTGCTATGTTAAAATAGGGGTTGGAAAATAAGCCGTGCTCTTTTATTAGCTGTGCTATGTATTATAATGAACACAATGAACACACAGCAGAACAGATAATTATCTGTTCTGCTGTGTGTTCATTGTCTCAGTGTAATTTCTGCTATGTTAAAATAAGGGTTGAAAAATATGCTCATAAAAGGGAACGAGTACACCCTTGCTATGTTACGTAGTCTTATGTTCTGCTATGTTAAAATAGTGCTATGTGTTATCAGCTCTTCTATGTGTTCGTAATCGTATGTGTTATCTCCTATGTTAAAATAGGGGTTGAAAAATATGCTCATAAAAGAGAATGAATACACCCTTGAAAAAGTGTTCATAAAAGGGTACGAGTCTTATGTGTTATCTGCTCTGCTGTGTGTTACGTAGTGTTACGTGTTATCTGTTCTTCTATGTGTTCGTAATCTTATGTGTTATCTGTTCTGCTGTATGTTCATAGTCTCAGTGTAATTTCTGCTATATTAAAATAAGGGTTGAAAAATATGCTCATAAAAGGGAACGAGTACACCCCCTAAAATGGAGGTCGTAAAAGAGAACGAATACACCCCCTAAAAAGTGCTCATAAAAGGGAATAAATTCACCCCTAAAATGGAGGTCGTAAAAGACCATGGGCTCACGGTGTACGGTGTTCAATTTCCCAGGGGGGCTCGTAAAAGGGAACGAGTTCACCCCCTAAAAAGTGCTCGTAAAAGAGAACGAATACACCCCCTTAAAGGTGCTCATAAAAGGGATTAAATTCACCCCTAAATTTGAGGTCATAAAAGACCGTGGGCTCACGGTGTACGGTGGTCATTTTCCCAGGGGCTTGTGAGTTGTTCTCTTATGAGCTAGGTTGAGCCAGATCGATCCATTTTCTACTACTTTGGTGCCAATTACGACGAACTGGAATGGAGAACTTTAAGTCCGTAAGTAGTAAGCATTCATTGACATACATCTGAATCTGTTGCAACTTCTTTACAAATGCCTATAACTCTGCTCTCCCGTC
Organism: Thermobia domestica; assembly: GCF_964235325.1. Classification (NCBI taxonomy): domain Eukaryota; kingdom Metazoa; phylum Arthropoda; class Insecta; order Zygentoma; family Lepismatidae; genus Thermobia; species Thermobia domestica. The sequence goes on along the minus strand of NC_137454.1, from coordinate 1,858,766 downwards.
TGAATGTCTGTTTTAGGCTAAGTGTTGTTTTCAGTCCGACACTAATCAAAATTTTCCTAGAAACTAAATTCCAAATTAGATTCATTTTAGAAAACAAAGGTACTCGCATTGAGCCTCACACACTACCTTTGCTATTAATGAATGTTTCCTTTTGCTCACAATTTCCTCCACGAAAGTTGTGTACCCTTTATTTACTCTAATAATCTCCCTCGTAGAATAAACATGAGGATACGTTCTAGATTTGTAGGTATGGAAACCTCATCTGGAAAAGAGCGTTTAGTGTGCGCTGTGTCTCTGAGCCTTGGTAAGCCTCAGTAGCATAAGCATACAATGATATGGTGTTCATTGGGCAAAACACTCCAAACAATGAAGATTTATTTTACTGGAGAAATGATTATCCTTTGTTTTTCATTATCATCTGGCCATGAAACAAACGCCTGAGAGATATACAACACCTGTTTACAACTATATGGTGTTGGAATGTATAATTCGTAGGATATAATGCTTCACTTTTTTTAAAAAAATCTCAAGACTTCCAGAATATCCCTAAAATGTAATAAAGAAATAACGGCCATGTTTTTTAAATATTCAATTAAAACTGGACAATCTACACAAAATTTGGAATCGACCAGTGAAAACGGCACGTTTCTAGCACTTGTGCTTTTTTAGATCTCATTGTCGAAAGGATTGGAAACAAACATATAAACCTAACATTTTAATATATAGACTAGCTGAACCTGCGCTCTCTACACAGCGCATCATTTACATATGAGCATATATCTCCTTCTCATTCCTCACAACATCTGTACATGTTCCTTTACAAACACAAGTGAAAGACATCCTGATTTAAAAAAAAAAAATCGGCAAAGGGTACCACACAGGCAAGAATTTTCGAGTATTTCTTTCAATGTTTCGCATCGTTTGCAAGATTGAACCTACTTCCGGTTGGAGTTTCTAATTCATGTATGATTAGTGTTTTCTTTCTTCTTGTATGCAGTATGTAATAAGCAAATACATTACATACACAATTAATTATAATGTCAGTGATATATGGTGTTCATTGGGCAAAACACTCCAAACAATAAAGACATATTTTACTGAAGAAATTGTTATCCTTCGTTTTTCATTAGATATCATTTACCCATGAAACAAATACTTCAGAGATATACAATCCCTGTATACAACTATATTGTGTTGAAATGTATAACTCATAAGATATGATGTTTACTTTTTTTTAAATATCAACACTTCCAGTGTACCACTAAAAATGTAATAAAGAAATAACATCCACGTTTTGGATAATCTACACAAAGTTTGGAGTCGACCAGCTAAAACGGCAAGTTTCTAGCACTTGTGGCGTTCGAGATATCATTGTCGAAAGGATTGGAGACAAACATATAAACCCATTTTAATATATAGATTAATGAGATTTATGTAGCTGTAACTTCCCGGTAACAATTTTTCGTAGTTGTGTGTCAAGTTTATTAATGGAAATTATCAGCAGCGGCTTCAAATGCTCATCAATTAACTTCGATCTCTAAATATTTTTTGTGTAATTAATTTTGGAGAATGTTTTTTCTACGCAGATAAGAAGTTCCGAAAGTGAAAAGAATGCCACCAGCAAATTTATTCAACTGATCAAACTGTGTGTAGTGGAAGACTCTTATAAAACTCCAGCAAAAAGATGAATTTAAAAATATCGCTACACTGCAAATCAATCAGTTCCATTTGAAATTATGAAGTTTCTATATCGGCGTTATCCATCTTTCCGAAATTGATTCTTAATTTGCTAACTGGAAGTTGGGCAGGTATTAAAATGCGTGAAACATTTTTTTTTCAATTGAAATTGAAAAATCTTTTTTGTCGGAAGGCCTTAATGTGTCATAGGCGGCTCTGGCATGTACAAATTGAAAAAATGAAATGAAATGTTTAAGTTTTACGTTCCACGGTTATGCCGGTTAGACTAAAGAAGACGGTGATGATGAGAGATGAGTGAAATGAAGAAAGTGGGAGGAAACGGGAGAATCCCGAGAAAACCCACGATCACGGTGTTTGTCCACCACAAAGTTCACACAGCGCGAGCTGGGATCGAACCAGGGACCCCAAGCACCGGAGGTGAACGCTCTACCACTGAGCCACCCCCATGTACAAATTGAGGGAGACGATTCGAACAAATGATGATTGTAGACTACAACTAAATTTATGTCAAAATTGTAAATGGAAAATTGCTTGAGCTAGCGGTATCTGGTTTCTATACCTCTGCAAGTACAATGAATTACACGGTATATTCTTCCATCACTGGTAGGTCGGTTGTTACATATTTAAAACCAGTGGCGTAGCAGCTGCTCCCGCAACTCCCGCAGTGCGGGGGCCCCCCGAGGTATAGGGGGCCCCGAAGTCTTGCGATGAATAAAGATTTAAAGAAGTAGAACCTCAACCTTACTTCTATCGGCTTTACAACTAGAGCCCCTTCTCTATACTTTGCAGGGGGGCCGCAAAAGTGTGCTACGCCACTGTTTAGAACTTTGTATATAATATGACCCTTAAGGGATTTCGTCTTGAGATAGGAATTATACCATTGATACTATGCATTAATTTTATATTTCTCTACCTTCCTTGCTTTCCTTCCGTCATACCTTTTACCACGTCACTCAGAATACAATTTCTTCTACAATGATATCCTAATTTCTTATTAATTATTCACGTTATGATATTTCGTCCCTACTATTCCTAATATCCCTCATTCGTTTACCGTTTTGGTCAGCAACGTTATCCCATCATCCTCAACATACAATATTCAAGAACTCACTTTTAATATTTTTTAATAATCTTTTCGTAATGTCCATGTTTCTTCTTCATATAGTGCAATACTATATATCTGAGTGATTTCTGTAACTCTTCATTCTGTAACTCTCACTTTTCGTTTGTTGTTTGCATTTCGTACTTTCGTTAACAATGCTAACTAGATATTTAAGCTATTCATCTATTCTAATTTCTTTGCTAAGACTTCTATAATTGTCAGTCTGAATCATCCCAGCCACCATTATTTTAATCTTCTTTATATTTATTTTCCTCTCACATTATATTCAAGTTTTTTCTGACATCATAGTAATTTTCAATTCATATTTCACAAAAGCCATATCATCTAAAAAATCAAATATGCTAGTCGTTTTAGTTCCTATTAAATTAGCCTGTTCCCTAATAAACTCTTTTTCGTTACCCTTCGATAGCAAATGATGTCACTGAAATGCGAAATTTTTGTCGAATATCTCTTCTAACTTCACTATCTCATATTATTTCCTGTGTTCCAGCTTTTAATAGTTGGCTTGTATGTAAGTTTCTGTCCAGGTGGTCTTCCATTTCATCTCAAGCAACTTTCAGATTACCCAGTTCAAGCAGTTAAAAGCCTTTTTTAAATTAACTAATATTACGTGTACTTCCTCCCTTAATCGATGGAAACTAATTGCATCTTTTTGCTATGTCTCCTCCCAAATTATAACTGTTCAACTTCCATACTTTTTTTGTCCATACAATATCTTTCGTATGCGAACCTTTTTTTTTTTTTTTTTTTTTTTTTGCCTGCAGTGAGAAACTAAAATACCAGTGGAAAAGTATTTTAGATTTCTTAATACACACCACATTGCCCGATTCGTACGAAATTTGTGCCATAAAATGTGTGTAGACTGTAGAGTGCATGCTTGAAGGTCTCAGCACACTGGCTACCATATGAACCGCAGGCAGATTGTACTATTTATAGAGGGCATGCTGTTAGTAGTATGAAAGTTGTCGAACAATAAGATGAATGTAGTTAATTATGAATTCTCAGGATGACACCAGCAAACACCTATGTTCAATTAAGTAAGTGTCTTCGAGCGTAACCACATATTGAGGCAGCGAAATGTCGGATGATGGTTCTTTTGAATGTCGCTCGCGTGCCCCATATCTTCACAGTGGTCCATTAGTGCTATACATGATGGAGGAGGAAGAGGGTTCCCATAGTTGACGTCCAGTCTTCGGTGCTTCCGCGACGTACTGAAGTGCTCCTGAGAAAAAGGACCCTTCGGGCTTATTTAATTGGCAGGACGGCAACCACCAGTACAATCAGAGTCACCATTGTTCCCAGAACAATAAACACTGTAACTGCACGCGTTCGTCGGTTGTTGAATATTGATCTAACATCTTCAGTTCCTTTCGTACGATTACTCCTGACACCTAATCATCGTAAAGGACGTTTTTGGTGGTATCCGGAGAAGGTGAATGGAGGTTCGTAGTATTTAGCAGTGATCGTAGTTTCTATCTTAAATACAGAGAATGCTTTCAGCGCGTATGTAAACCTATAGATATAAGGGGGACATCCAGTGTATTTCCATTCATCAGTCAAGATAATTGCTCTAGCTATCGAATGCAAAAAATAGAATTAAAAAACTCGCATCGGTTCAAGAGCCATCGTGGGGAGCAACGAACGGACGGATGGACGCATTAACAGTACAACTGGGTGATCCTAATAATATGGGTAAAAAATTATATAATTAATGCTTTTATAAAATGTACAAACAGGAGCTTCTTTTGTGGGTAAAATGAAAAAAGGGGTCTAAAACTATAAATGCATTTGGGGTCTTTGATTAGAATGGATTATAGCGAACCATTTAGAGCGTCTAATGCATTTAGGTAAGCACACATTTGTACCAAAAATCAAAATAGGAATGTAATCAAGTCTAAATATTTGTGCAAATTAACTATTATTGTAAACATCAGCAAAGAACAATTCTAAATAAAATAAAAGTATCCATTAAATTGTACTTGTTCAATTGATATTTACCTGCTGTGACTTTGAAGGCTTTTGTCAATACTCTAAAGTTGAAGTCACTTAATTGAAAAAAATAAAATTGCATTTTATTCACCGAGATTCTTTCATTCTGCCAAAATATCAATAATTTAAATATGTAGTAAAGTATTCTGCAATGCTCGAAAATACAGCCATTTTACTCTGTAGAAGGAAGGACTAAAATAAAACTTGGCTCAAATCATATTCATTATCTTTTCCATGTTCTCAAAATTCAACTTCTGCCTAGTAAAAGTAATTTGAACTGCACTATTAAAACCTCCAAAACGTTTATATCTACTTTTACCTTAATTTTGAGGAAACTCTTCAAACAAAATAATGTTTCAGCTTACGGTAGCCCCAAGAATCACTGATCACCAAGCAGGTGAACAAATTATATTATTGATAAAAATCAGTGTTGGGAAGTAACGTAACGCAAGTAACGCGTTACTTGTAACGCGTTACTTTTTAAGTAACGTTTCCTAGTAACGCGTTACATTTTTTCCAAAGTAACTGTAACGGTAACGCGTTACAAATTTTTAAGTAACGTACCTAGTTTGCGTTACTTTTTCCGCGTTACATTTCGGATGAGTAACTACAATATATGTATATATATTTTTTTCGGAAACGTTTCTTTCCTGTAAGTGAATTTCTCAGAATGAAACAATCGAGCATGAACTACGTATGTCAATGACCGACAGTCACAGACACGCAGAGAAACAGATAAGTTCGTAGTGCCACTTGCTGTTTTCTGAAGATGAGGACAGCCTTAGGGAAATCACGTATACTGATTGCAAGCACCTGGAAGATTTTGTCGTAGATTTTGACAGCTCCAAATCAATATCTTCAGTGAGTGAACTGTGAGTGCAATGATACCAGTAGTCTATTTTACTTTGATTGGTGTTCTTTTTATAAAGATGGAGAACGAAAATATTTTACCGTTCGAACATTTGAAAGAATACTTTTTTCTTAAGAGCTGAAGATGATGGTGGACAGAATTTAAAAGTAAAGTGTCTGAAGTGCCCCGGCGGAAAATATTTATCAACAACTAGGGTGCCATAATTAACGATTTACAGTAAGGGGTTAATATGAATAAACTGTGTTTTGATGAGCAGGCCTACTTTATTCCTAGAAAATAGTTTGTTGATGGATGTAATATTGCAGTTCTTTCAGATCAGTTTGCTTATCCTAGAGTCCCGTTGATTATAGAGTAGTGTAATGTTTCTCTATATTCTTTATTTTTAATTTTACATAAAACATTGTTATTATTATATAATTAGTTTATCAGAATAATAATAAGCAACCATTTTTTCTAACGCATAGGGATGAACACGAGTCAAGCTAAAACTCGACTCGACTCGAATTCAAGTCGAGTTTCGAGTCAAGTCAAGGGTAATATCCTCGAGTCGAGTTCCGAGTCGATTCAGTTTTTCGCATCAAGTTTCGAGTCCAGTCAAGTTTGATAAATGGCTCGTTCGTTTTAAGTCGTCTTGAAATCATGGCCTGATTACACTGGAAAATGAAAGCCATGGAATAGTTTTAGTGTTGCTCCCGAGAGGGAACACTGCTCGCATCTCGTCTCGTCTCGATAACGAGACCACAAGAGATTTTTTATAACAAGCTTAGCTCGGCTCGGCTCAACTGAGAAGATGGCTCGAGCTGGCTCACTTGGGGTAAACCATCGGCTCGAACTGACCTGGTAGGGATGAGCCATTTGCCCGGTTCGGCTCAACTAAGCCAAGGGCTCTAGCAGAGTCGGTTGGGTGAACTGTTGGCTCGGCTCACTTTTCTGTTAGGGTCGATAGTGAATGAGTTGTGAGCCGTGCCGCTCGAGTCGTTGACAATTCTAAACCCGGACCGAGCAGTTTTGAAGATATTTGGCCAGTGCCCTATAACTTTTAACAGTATTTGGCTCGAGCCCGAATACTCAACCTAGACCTTCAACCCAAATTCAGAAGCTCGTGAACAATGTCCTTGACTCCTAGACTTCACGACTACCGAAGTTGGCAATCAACTAGTTTTTAGTATTCAAATACAAATGACCTATCTCTCTTTTTATGTACAGTGTTGTTATAATAATAATAATAATTATTATTATTATTATTATTATTATTATTATTATTATTATTATTATTATTAATAATAATAATAATAATAATAATAATAATAATAATAATAATAATAATAATAATAATAATAATAGCGATAGTAATAGTAGTGCGGAAAATTGAAGTCATAATTTTTTTTTCACATTTTTAAAGTTTCGGATCTAAAAGTAACGCGTTAGTAACGCGTTACTTTTGAAGTAAAGTAACAGTTACTTTTTGGGGGCAAGTAACGCGTTACTAACGCGTTACATTTTAAGATAGAGTAAAGTAACTTGTAACGCGTTACATTTTTACAAGTAACTTACCCAACACTGATAAAAATAATGGCCTCTCTACTCACAAGAATGTTGAAATAGTTTGGCACTTGAGATATTTTTCCAATTGTTTTATTTAGTGAACTTTCTTCCACAATTTCAGTTCCATATTTGCGTTTGTGCTTTACTTATTAAACTTCAGGTATCTAACATACTTTATTTCCATTAAGAGCGCCAAAACTGCAAAATATGTATCGAAACATAAATCCCGTACAAACTGCCTCCATTTAAAATCACCATCGATGTACCTAGCCTCAACTCCAGCAGAGTTGCCAACAAGTTGATACAAAAAGTAGTTAAATGGGAGGGGTGAAAAGTCGCTAAAAAAATTATTCCTGAAATCCCGTCTTTCTTTCTCTCGTTCTCTCTCATCAAGTGTGTGATCATATATATCAGATATGTGATTAATTCAAGGCATAATATATCGGCGCTAGGAAAGCGTATACGTAAAAACGTAAATCAATCATATATAACAAATAACAATTTCACTTTTAGTACTATATATATGGTCAATTTCACTTCAACGAAATCAAAAATTAGTTTAGAAAAATGAACAAAAGTAAAAATCTACACAGAAAAAAAACCTTATTTCCTATCCCCTTTTACTGAAGTTTCTACAGATAATCAGCTTGCTATCGGTAATGCATTATTTGTGCCTCTAAACGAAAGCTCTGCAAACTAAAACACATTGAACATTGGAGTTGATTCCCGTTAGAGGCCAAGGGATACCAGCAATCAAAGCGGGAATAAGGAGATAAATGCAACGTACTTTGCCAGCTTCTCAACACTTGCGCTGATTCAAATAGGCAAAAGGGAAATAAATATATATATCTGAACTATTCGAGCTAATAGTACTTGTCTACAGGACTAGTTTCGCAGCACCAAAGTCGCTAGATTTGTAAGTAAGTCGCCAAATTGTCATTCAAAAATCACCAAAAAAGTCGCTAATCGGAAAAATTATTTTTTGTCGCTATCCTGGAAGTCGAATCCTCTAGATTTAGCGACTTTTCCCCCAAATTGACAACACTGAACTCCAGACGATCAGCAAATCAGGGGTTCACACGCCTTCTTCCATGGCAACGTTACATTAAAACATAGGGAAAGTAAACATTACGAGACTATGAATATAATCCACCTATTTTTAATAATAATCATCGAAGTTTGTAACTGAGTAATTGTGAAAATATTTATCACAATTAATGAAATGGAATATTTAAAATATGACAATCCTAAAATAATATAATTTCACAGAATTTAGAAGACTTTTCCTAATTATATACATTTCCATAGGTAAAAGCTTGGTTACTAGTATCACTACGCCCACATATAAGCTAGTTAAGTAACTACATGACCAACTAATTCTCGTAAACGAAAACTTGGAAAAATTGAATAATTATTATTATTAACATAAAATTTACAAAAGAAATATGATATAAAAAATTAACATTATAGAAAACATTAGAGATGAGATATCTACAATTTTTTGTATTTGTTTTCTACATAAAAATATTTTCATGGTGCTCAAAGTATTTTTATTATACACTAGTTGAATATACCCATGCTTCGCACGGGGGCAGTATTTGGAAATCAACGTCTGTGGGAGTATCACCATTAATCTCAGCGACCGCGAAAACTATGGATTTGATACTAATATCTGTCATTTTGGGCTATTTTTTTTACGTGTCTCGGTATCCCCTCCCCCCGCTCACTCCCGGCTCGCATACAATTGTAACTAAATTTGCAAGTTGTCGCTAATGGAAGTGTCACCATTGATTTCAGCGACCGCGAAAACTATGGATTTGACACTAATATCGGTCATTTTGGATTACTTTTATATGTCTCGGTATCTCACCCCACACACCCCCGATGACCCCCGACCTGGAGAGCGTGAATTTGGAAGTTAATGCGATCGAAGTTTCACCATTGATTTCAGCGACCGCGGAAACTATGCATTCGACAGTATCGGTCATTTTCTACTACTTTTACATGTCCCGAAAAACACCCCCCTGAGACCCCCTGGTTCGAAATTTAAAAAAAGGGCTTCGTTTTGATCTGGGGCTCGGACCAAGGTACCCCTGACCAAAATTTGGTAACTGTCGGTCCACTCCTCTGGTCCCCAGGCCGCACACAAACAGACAAACAGACAAACACATAAACAAACTCTTTATTTTATTTATATTAGATTAGATTACTTATAAAACAGATGTTTATATGAAGGTAATATTTTAAAAATACTTGCGGATAATCCAGTGCTGTATGCAAAGTAATGGTGTTTCCGAGTTTTTAATAACAATTTCTCGTACAAAATAATATGGATAAAATAAAAAAGAATACCATACTACATACTGTATACAAAATCATGAAACAATATGAACTTGGGAGCTTGACCCCTTGATGAAATTCTGCGTACGCAACTGTTATAATCTTAATAGTACTTTCTGAAAAATTCACTTTTTTCTAGTAAGTTAGTCATTTGTGCTTGCAATTGTTTCAATGAAATCAATGTGGTCAACATGGAGATGTTTTGATGTCCTTTGAAATAAAATGTTAGTAAGCAAAGACAGAAAATCTAGACAAGTTAGAAATACAATCAAATACAACAAACGGAAATTAGCTGACTATTCTCTGCCTTGTATGTAAAAGGTTAAATGTTTATATGCGAATGCCAACTTTTACCTGTCACAAGCGACCTTGGCTGCTAAAACTTGTTGAACATTGTAATTTTGGAGAACATCTCTTGTTAATCATAATGAAATATCCATAGGTTGTTACTTTCTTCTTTTCAAATAAAATAAACAGTTTTTTTTTTTTTTTTTTTTTCATGATTAAAGGAGACTCGGTGGTATACCCTTGCCGTAAAACATGATTAATGTTTCCTCACGATTAAAACACTGACCAGCGTCCAGTGGCTGTCCTTCACTGCCCAAACCTTTTACATCGTTCAAAGACAACCAAGGTCAGTGACGTATTTGATGCTGCGCCTCATAATGAAAAAGAGCAAAGGATTTTTTTCTCATGTTTAAATCTTTTCACTAAAGTTGCTTTGATTTGAACTGAGGTCAACCTAAAACAACAGATCGATCTTATTGGATATCTCAAAGGAAGCCCACATCTATTTCATGCAAACCATAATATTTCAATTAAAGATCTTTTTTAAAATTATTTTTTGATGGTACTATTCCTCTTGACCTTCTTTGCTGGCCTTCTGAGCGCATAGGGTGTAGCACCTGGTTCATCATTATCTTGGTTGACCCAGACATTTGGGGAGCCAACTTCACAAACGCGGATAAATTTTACTTTGAGAAAAGGTTTAACGATTTATGTACTGTAGAATTCGTGTTCATTTATTTTTAATGAATACTTGTTCGTACGCTAATTTTCATATTTTGAGTTAAGCAAATCCTCACGTTCCAAGACTATTCTACACAAGGCTAGAGTCAGACACAGGGTCGTCATTTGGGGAGGGCAGGAGGGGCAATTGACTCTCCCTGAGTTTGAAAACATATGTCTTTTAAGGGTCTTCACTACAGCGAAAATAAACTACTACTAATTTTAGAGTTTTTTTTCTGTAATATCTTCAAAACAAATAAAAATACTCGAAAAGCAGAAACGTAGTGAACTAGACAATACGATTTTGCATGTGATATCTTTATCACAATTCACCTATCTGTTTTTGGTATACCGCTATTGACAGAACCCGCAAAAAATGCTAAACCTACCTACAGTTGCAAATCAAAAGCAGATCTAGATGAGTTGTGATAACGATACCACATGCAAAATCGTATTGTCTAGTTCACTACGTTTCTGCTTTTCGAGTATTTTTATTTGTTTTGAAGATACTACAGAAAAACTCTAAAATTAGCGGTAGTTGAATTTCGCTGTGGTGAAGACCCTTAATAAATTGTATAGTAATATGCTAATAAAAAAATCGGAAACTCATATATCGCATCAATCTTGCCTCTTCTGGCAAAATTTGGAGTGACGCTACTAGTGAGACATGTCCCCAAGGGCGTCGATTCTGGAGGGCCAGGGGGGCCGGGCCCCCAAAGCTCATGTGAGCCCTTGTCATTGTATTTGTGAATATATATACAATATTTGGCATAATTTGAATGCAATTTGTCTTAAAATCCTCATATGTGTCTTCTGCATCTGAATGTCCCCCCTCCCAAATTTACATGTCCCTTGCATATCCCTTTCTTGTCGTCGGAAGCAGTGGTCAAAGTATGACGTCAAATAACGACAACAAAAAGGACTCGCATGCACATAAACTCACAGAAAAATTAGAAACATGTATTGCTTGAAAACAACAATTTGAGTTAGAAGTTTATTTTGTATGTTGTATTTTGTATTTTGTCTATTATTCTTTTATTTATTTCATAATACTGAGTGACTGAATGGATATTTATTAAATAAAATGTCATGTGGGGTTGCTTGTAAAAACAATAGCAGACGTTGGAATAAAAGCATTACTTTTCATCGATTCCCAAAGGATTCTGCTATCTCTGCGGTATGGACAGAACGATGTAAACGTGAAAACATTTTTAAATCTCAAAATATTTGCATTTCTTTTACTCATTAAAAAGTTTAATTTATCAAACTCCTCTTAGATATTTACATCTCTGTCCATTGGAAAAATCTCAAGAACTGTCAGTGGGTTAACTATCAATTTTATGTATGGCAGTATCTGAACAGTCAAAACTTAGGAATCGAATCAAGGGCGCCGATCCTAAGGGTCCAGGGACCTGAGTCCCTCAATGCTCATGTGGGCCCTATGTATTTTTATGGACATGTATTTTTATATGTATTTTTTATTGTTATCTGTATTGTTTATTAATATACAATATTTGGCATAATTTGTATTCAACTTGTCTTGAAATACTCATATATACCTTCTTAGATTCTTGTCTGAAACCAAACACACATCTGAATGCCTCCCCCTTCAAAGTTACAGGAAAATCGGCGCCCTTGAATCGAGTTCCTAGCAGAAATGGTAGAAACCAATCATTTCCAGTTTTAACGTTGGAGGAAAAAAGTAATAGAGCAAAAAAGAGGAAAAAAGTAATAGATAGTGAGAGGGTGGTTTTCTGCAATGTGTTAAGGGTCCCAAGAATATATTTCATTTCTATGCTTAACTTTCTATTAAAAGCAAAACTGATGTAAAATCACAACAACTTCCGGTGTCAATATTAATTGAGAAAATATCACGCAATATAAACCAAACTCTTTCACGTGGTGTACATGTGACACTATTACTTGTTTCTGTAATGATAATTATAAGCTGGATATGTAACTTTTCTTAAAAGCTTTTACGAAATCCAGAATTGTATTTAAGACACAAGAAAATGATGTATGGTAAAGCTACGTGGCTGTCGTTCCTACGTGAAAATGGTCTTCTCGTATCCATCAAATGGATGTTATTATCATTATTACAAACTGTACAAATTTAAACAAACTGCATGCAAAGTTTCGTCAACTATTGTTTAGGCAATGTAGGAGGATTTTTTTCCTTCGATTTCATGACCATTGAAGGAGGTCTGCACTCTCTTATTGTATATACGTATTTTTCTATATGTATTTTTCTCGTTTGATATGGGAGCCCCTTTTGCGCATACTGCGTCACCTGCGCCATTTGCAGTATTTCACCATACAGCCAGGGCCGACCCTAGGTAATTTGCCGCCCCCTACAATGGCCTCATTTGTCACCACCCCTTGTCCAGAAAATATAAATCTTGAAAGCCACGATTTTAAGTATGCTACCCTATCATAAACAACGAAGGAGAGGGAAAGTACACTCGCACTCAGAAAGACCTAAATACTACAAATACAATCTCGTGTCTGTTTCTTTCTTTAAATAATAAACTATTATGTTAGTAAAAGATAAAGCAAACACAGCAGCACGGGAAAGATGGTAATCCTTTCTCTAGAATGCAATAACGAGCTTCAATCTTAATATATCAGTTTGCAGCTCCAGTGCAACTAGCTCTTTTATCTCTATTTCTTCATTTTCTTTCTACATCTATTAAAATTAAAGAAAAACTTGTTTCCACCTTCAATGATAAGGAACTTGTTTGTGACAAAGACAAGACTAGTTTTCATATCAAAACTGTGATAACTAACTAAATGGAACAGGTATTTGCTACTGTTCGAGAATTGAATTCTTGTATTTGACAACAATCAAGCAATTCATACTGGGATTTGCTTATCCATTTGCTTTAGCATTGTCCATGTCACAAACTAATGTAACCTAAACATGATTTGTGAACGTACTATTCAAATAGAAGGCCAATTTAGTAAATGTAAGTATCATCATCATCATGTCTGTTTCCAACAAGAAATATTTATTTTAAATAAATAATTATGGCAGATTTCGGCCACCTTTTGCTAATACATGTGTTGCGCATATGGTAGGTAGAGCCATGATAAATTCGGCTACGGAAAATGCCCCCTTCAATTGATCCCCTAAGTAGGTGGTTATTTTGCTTAACGTTTAATCTACCCCGTACGTAATATATCTAGTTTATAATTTGTAATTCCAGGAGAATGGCGTTCCTAATAATACTTGTTAACTGGAAAGTACTGCGACATGTGCTGCCACCTGCAAGAGATTGTTCAACAAACTGTTGACCTTATTATAAGGTAAACGCTCCATTTCGCGCGCGTAGTCACTGAATGCATAACAACGAAGAGAGAAAAAAAGAAAAACTTGTGACATATACTCGAAAAGCAATTAGGCCTAAGTCTTACTTTTTTCTCAAGCTGTGAGGCGAAGCGTGTGGCATTGACGAATGTCAGAATTAATACAGTTGAGGCATGCTTTATCTTTAGAGCGTGTGTGAATATGACTTAACGTTGCCCACGAAACCAGCTTCCGAGAGAGCTCTTCCAATAGAAGTAAATAACTTTTGGAGACGAGAAAGCACTTTCACTTACCTTTTCGAGTCGAAAGAGTCCAGTAATGACCTCACACGGGATGCAAACCTAAAAATAGTCTACGATTGCATTACGTATGCATTAATGAGAACGAGAATACGTGCAATGGCTAATGGATACATTCGTGTTCATGTTGATTGATTGATTAATTTTTTGCTTTACATCCTTATGCAGCTTTATCTTTAGGTTACGAAAGAAGACCCCTATTATTTACACCACGCCAGAAGTTGAATCCGCTGCAGTGCATATACCCTTAATAGAAGATCACCTACCTTCCTCCATCATTCTGCCTTGCCTCCAAGAAAAATGGATTTCTAGGAACACGCCACATGTTTATTTCGACAAGCATTTGCCCACTTTACGTGATAAAACAAAATAGTTTACAACACTTGTAACAAAAATATAAAAAAAATATGATCATTATAAGCTTACATGTGATAACATTTCCTTTTTTAACTGCGTATTTACACTACTTTACTTTTGCAACAAATAATCATGTCTGTTCAATACTCGTAATTACTAACAGCAGTGGTGCCTACCCCCTCATATCCATGACGCACCCCCCCCCTCAATTGTCTATCCGTAGGTGTTCTTCCATGAAAAAAAAATCTTTTCGATTAATTTCTACACCCCCTCAAACATATTTATATAGATTTTAACCCCCTAAATATTTCAATGACGCAGTTTGCGTCATAGCCCCCCTTTGTGGGCACCCCTGCTAACAGCTAAATCAAACAGTAATTCAATACCCAAAGAGGCACAGTGATTTAGTAGTAGATGATGGTGCTTATTTCTAGTACGTAAGGTCCCTGGGTTGATCCCCGGTCAAAAAAGTTTGTGTTGGGCATCATCGTGTCCGTGAGTTTTCGGGATGATTGCATTTCCTCCCACATTTTCACTCTATTAATTTTTCATCACCATTCACTTGTCTTAATCATCTGTTTCCCTTAGCCTGAAGGACGTAGTTATGAAACGTTAAACTGAAATATTTCATTCTGTATTCAAGACATAGGTATAGTTCAAAATACTCGTTGTTTTACAGATTACTGTCTGTCTGAACTTTCCTAATCTTACTCTCTAAACTTAAACGCCAAAACTATTTAAAAAAATGAAAGAAAGAAAGGAAAAGTCAAATCAAAAACTTTCGACGCAATTTTTATATTTGAATTTTGTTTCTCATCCAATAATTGACACGGACACTGATATTAATATTCAGCTCCTTATTTTTTGATAATTAACGTTACAAGTGAGTAACCAATTTTCACAAATGTTACTTTTTACACATAAGCAATGTCTACGAAAATAACCAGATAGGAGCCGCGCTAGAGTGCACCCCTCTAGCGCGTGGGGTCCGTGATTCGGTTCCAGCTCCCGCCACGTGGTTTTGTGCTGGACAAACACAGTGTGCATGGGTTTTCTCCAACTTTTGCACTCCACCATATTATCATCCACCTCATCATCATCGTCCTTCAGACGGTGCATAATCGTGGGTCGTAAAACTCCAAAAAGAGCAAATATTAAGTAAAATAGATTGTTATTAAATTTGTAACCAGGTTTCTTTCAAATATATTATCATTTGTCTCGTTTCATTAGACTTCAGCTCGTTTCATGTCAAAACTAGCGATAGAAGACTTGAAAGAAAAACGAAGGCTTTTTTGCCTGGAAAATGTTATACTTTTTAGAACATTTCCATTTTACTAAAGAAATAACAATAAATTCTACCTTTTTTCCCATAATAATACGAAAAACGTTTACTTACTGTATTCTGAAGGGAAAAATCAAGAATAAAAGCTCTTTTGTTTGATTTGATTTGAGTTTAGCATCTCTTTCAGCAGCGAGGCCATATGAGACGTACACCTACAGCTTAACTTGAGAACCGAACTACGTGAGCTCCCACCGGAAATCGAACCCGGGTCTCCCAGCCAAAGGTGCGTACGCTAATCGCTTAGCCACGAGAAAGAGAAAAGAATGAAAGAAAATCGGTCAAGAATAAAACAAGATAAAAGGTAAGGATCACTGCACTAGACTTTCTCACTCCAACTGCTTAAAGTAAATCATAGAACGCTGCAGTTATTAATAATCATTTTCTTTTGAAATATGAACAGAAAGTTTTGGGAAAACTTTTCCTAATAAAATCTCTCCCCAAAAGTAAGCTATCCGTGGATTTTTTTCGCAATGATTAATGCCATAAATTACGGTTATTAAGAAAATACTTTTTAAATGTAGAATTAAAGTAAATTCCATGAGTCGTGTTTCAGAAAGTTGTAAATAATAATAATAATAACCGCCAAACTCACTTCTAAACTACTCCCTATGGATATTTCCTTGGAACTTATTTATGCAATATTATTATTATTATTATTATTATTATTATTATTATTATTATTATTATTATTTTATAAGAGATTACTGTGTTTCGAGTGTTTTACTTTCATTAATGAAACATTTAATAATTAAATATGAACAAAATTGTGAGAATCATTTTTGAGAAAATTGTTCGAATATAGTCAACTGCAAGACTAAACTATCCATGTGCATTTTTTTTAATGAAAACTGAGTTATGTTATATTATGGGGATATTAATGAAATATGAAAACATCTCCTGAGTTGTTTTTGATAAAAATGGACCGAAAAAAAGATCTTAAAGAATAAAGTAACCCTCGTAGATCTTTCAGAACAAATAAGTTATGCTGTATTTTAGATTATTAATGAAACGTTTATTTATAAAATGTCAACAAAATCGCCTGAGTCCTTTTCGAGAAAATCGTCCAAATGCAAGTCGCCAATCCTGGGGGGACCGGACCCTCCCCAGAAAGCTCATGTCGGTCATCCTATTGTATTTATGAATATACAATATTTGGCATAATTTGAATACAATTTTCCTTAAAATAATCATATAAACACATTCTGCATCTGAATGCCTCCTCCCCAAATTTACAGAGAAATCGGCGCCCTTGTCCAAATGCAATGATTTTAGAAACTGTTGTTTGTGATTTTTCATTGGTGTTGTTGGAAACCAACACTAGATGACAATGAACAATGATACAGGTGCAGTAAGCACAGGGGTGTAGCCAAGGAGGGCCCATCGGGGCCAGGCCCCCCAAAATGGTTTCCTGCAGTAGTAATTGACGTACTTCTACACAGCAGAGGACTTGCCGCCGCTGTGTATATTTTATTACGTGTCTCTGTGATCTTTTGCGCTGGCGCCATTACTGTCTGACCGTAGTGCGAGTTCCCTTTATACTTTTACCGCCTGCTTTATATATTTTATTACGTATGTGATTTTTTGCTGTAGCCATTATTGTTGGAATTAATTGCGACTTCCTTTTATACTTTTACAGCTTGTTTTGTATAGCTTATTACGTATGTGTGATTTTTCCGCTGGCGCCATTACTGTCTGACCGTAGTGCGAGTTCCCTTTATACTTTTACCGCTCGCTTTGTATATTTTATTACGCATGTGTGATTTTTCCGCTGGCGCCCTTACTGTTTGGTTATGCTTTGACTTCCCTTTATACTTTTACCGCTTGCTTTTTATATTTTATTACGTATGTGTAACCTTTGCGCTGGCGCCATTACTGTTGCGAGTTTTGCACACCCGATTTGTATATTTGCTGCTTGGTAGCCGTGGACGTTAATGGTATTTTTCGGCACGCTTTGTATATATATTTATTATTGTGACTTAAGTAAGAAGAGAAAGTTTACGCACCTTTGATGACACGGCCGCTATTTTGTTGGCTATTTCCTGGTTGTTTGTTGTTGCAGTTGTATATAATTTATGTCCATATTGCAGTGTTGTTTGTAATGAGAATAATTACACTGATTTTTCCATAAATAGGTAAATTTTTCTTTTAGGGATGTTTTGTAGTGTTGCAGCGAAAACTAATTAGATTGTTGTTGACTTTAGTTTAGCGTTTCTTTTAGCAGTGAGGTTATATGAGACGTGGACATACTGATTAACGTGGAATCCGAACCACATGAGCTTCCGCCGGGAATAGAACCCGGGCTGACCACGCCAAAGTTGCGTACGTTAACCGATTAGCCAGGGAGGAGCTCTACAGTGATTAGACTACGTATAGTTACCTATAATATAATTTTTACGTAATGAGACCAAGCCCTAATTATGAATTATACTTTAATTTTTACTAGATTAATTATGAATTTACCTTGAACATTCTTTTATTTATATAATTGGAAATGATCAATATTAATTAACCTATAATACTTATTATATGTATATACTTACGTATGAAGAATTGAGCGTTGCCGATTGTGGTTTTGATGGACGGATTTGTTTTTCCAATATGGCGGCGTTGCGTGATTGTTGAACAGAGGTTCCTCCATAGTAGGACTCTGAAATGCGAATGCGCGCGTTTTGCTTGCATTGTCGTATAGATTGATGGTAATTAAAATTGTGAAGAATTTGGCTGGGCGAAGTTGCATAGTTTAACATATTATTGCATTATGTGATTAATTTATATTATTTTTTGTTTTAGCATGTACTTAATTATTATAAAATTGAAATAATAATAATAGATAACGAGACATTTTGATAAAGAAAGCGGAACCCCACAGTACTACGATATGTACAACTGTGCTACCATCTATTGGCAATAATTACAACTTTATTTAACAGCCACGTTATATGGGAGACTGATACAGAATGAAGGGGGAGACTTAAGGTGAATTACATGAGATTTAGATGTACAAGAAAGAGAAGAGAATAAAATAAATAGAGAAAGCTATTATTGTTTATTGAATTGAAGCACCATTTAAGCGTAATATATTAGTTTGTAATGAGGTTATTAAATTAGGTTTAACTGGATACGTATGCACTTTGTAGGGTTGTTTATTATTTATTTAGGATTTTTATTTAATAATATGGTTTGTAGAAGTATATTGAATTGCTATAAAATAGAACAAACTTATATTTTATTTGTATAGATGTATTTAAGATTATATTCGGGTGCAGTTTTAGTATTGGTTTGCGTTAACGTAGTGAATGTGCGGAACGGCACACGATGGATTTGGAATGGGTGGAGTATTACAATTTACACGTTGCTTGGGAATTGTTTAGTATTGGTTTGCATTGATGAATGTTGCACATATTGAGGAAATGCTGAAGATTGTATTTATGCTAATTGGCACTACGATTTCCATTTGAAAGAATTAAATAAATAATAGCTTGAAAATATTTTAAATTGGATTACGGTATGGAGCATAATATTTAAGTATATTGTATTTACTGCGAACTAGAGTATTTATGTAGCTGCTATTATAGAATTAACAAGTACCAGAGATAATTATATTGTTTTTTATTTACAATGTATTGAATTATAAGAATATATATTCCTTATAATATTTGATAACAGTTGGGAAGCTTTATATGGTGATTGATTTTTTACGTGTGGAACTGATTTAATTTGAAGCAACAGCAAATACATTTGACAGATAATTGACGTATTTGCAACTATTGAAATGGGTATAAAATGCTTTATGTATGTAAAAATATTTAATATTTTTTGTTTGTAAAGTATGAGGCAATTTTAACTGCTAATGTATAACATTACAGATAGGGTTTTAAGCTATTTTAGAATGAGCTTAGGAGATAACAAAATTATTATGGAATGAGACTAGCATGATGCATAGGGAAGATGACATGTGGAATGTTTGGGAAAGTTTTATTATTTTAGGAAATAATATATTAATGAATACAACGGGTAATATTTTTAAGAGAAACCCATATTTTAGTATTGGTGTACTATTGAAAGCATGAATCAACAATTTTGAAGGCATAAGACATAGGCAAAGACTTGTATTTACTGGTGTTATTGTTTTACGTTTACCGGAGAGGATGTTGCTCCCATTATGTTAAAACAGTTTTGAATAGATTTGAATTATTGGAATATAGTATTTTTTATACTTAGGGACTTATTTATAAATACAACTTACGAAATTAGAATATTATCGATTGAATTATTTACAATGTATATAATTATTTATATTTTAATGTTATTGACTAGTTATTTAAAATTTAGACGAATTGTACTTTTAGTGCTGGAATGGTATATTTATATTGGTATAGATCATGTACTAATATGGAACACATTGATTAGCATACAACTCTGCAGATTATATATTTGCGTAGACGAAATTATGAAAACTGTTGATTTTTAGTATTCAACGCACTTACACGAAAATAATTGTACAATTAGAAATTGTTGAAAGTTTTGAATGGGCAATTATGTATATGCGTGGTGTAGTACAAGTATTTGGAATATACGTATTGTATTGTGTTATCAACTATTGATACAAATAGGCTGAAGGATTTACGTAGTATTTGCGTTTGCGACAATATAAAATGTTATGAGAATGACATGATACCACGTGATTGTCAGACTTGCATTATATAGTAATTAGATTTATGTTTTATTAAGATATAGAGGTACATATTACGCATTAATATAGACACAGATTGATTTATTTTATTTTAGGCATGAAAGAGAAACTCCATATATTGGCGTTGACTGTGGAAAAACAGAGACGTGTGTACATTACAATTTTCCATTAGTATCTGAAAAGTTACACAGAATATAAACCTTCATCCAGCCTATGAGGTGGATGCTCTTTGACTTGGCTATGGAGGCGATGCAATTTATGCTTAGAGCAGTTAAAATATGGGATTATATATGGGAACTTATATGCGAAAATTTGGTAGACAGAACATTTTTTTGTCATTTATTTAAAAAAACTATTGTATAGTTACAAGAGAATTTTGAATCGATTTTAATTTATTTAGGAACTACCATATACAATATTATAATTATTTACGGTGAATGCAGTAGCAACACATGATTGCATGAAAATATGTGGAGCCATCTATTGTATAATATGGAAAACACAATTATGACTGTACTCGATAGAGGCACACGATGATGAATTACACACTTGTAACATTTTTGATAACTACATAAAATGTTATGAGAACGAGATGATACCACACGAATGTCAGACCTGCATTATATACTAACTAGATTTGTTTTATTAAGATATAGGTGTACATATTATGCGTTAATACAGACACACAATGAATTATTTTATTTGTGCATACCACATATATGCGTTGACTGTGGAAATGCAGAAGCATGTGAACATTGCAACCTAGCATTGTTATGTGAACTAATACACAAAATATAAACTTTAATGTAGTTTATTGTAATATTTATCAAGAGTTTCATTCCCATCCAATGGATGGTAGGACCGTAGAAGACAATACCTTTTTTTTTTTTTTTTGTGGCCAGAATTCTAGTTTATATTTTTTTTTTTTTTTTTTTTTTTTTTTTTTTAGTGCTAGCCAAAGGCTAGCTTCCTTTTAGAGGGCTATACCCTCTCTTAGGTGACAGAAGTGAAGGAATGGTTATCTATATAGGAGTAAGGCATAGGTGGGCTAAGGGTTTTTTATTAATTCATTTATTTAATTTTATTTTAGAACGAGGACATTATGATCTTTTCGATCATAATCATATGGGAATGGTAGGAATATTTGAAAAACATAAGAACATAACAACAATAACATAATATAAATATAAGTGTACACAAAAGAAAAAAGGAAATGATAAAGCAAAATATAAGCACAATAGTTTCAAGGAGATTGATGATATAAATAGATAAAGAATGGAGTTACAATACATATATATGGTTATTGAGTAGGTGATCTTGGAATGGTAGACTGCCAAACGAGATTCAATGAACAATGAGAGTGAGAGATGGGGCGATGTGCAATACACGAGACAACACAGGGTACATTAGTAAAACAAATGCGTGTTATCTTCTGCCTAGGGGCTGCTCTAGGCTGATGAAGACATGGGGAGCCCTGTTAGAAACAAAAGGTGTTACTGTGCAGTGAAGGATGGAAAGATGTGTGGTAGATGAGCATGAAGTTGGTAGTCTTCGAGCAGAAATAAATCCGGATGGTCAGGTGGCAGAGTATAGCAGTATAAGGTGAAAAGCAGACATAGTGGGGAATAAGCGTAGCGAGGGCGGACAGGATGGAGTTCATGATAGCGCATAGTATCCATGAGTAAAGGATGTTGAGTACTATATCGCGCTGTGATGAATTTCTGCCTAAGAGATTCGATATGGTGGGTAATGCTTGGAAAGGTGATAAGGTCATAGAGTGCTCGGGTCGGACTGGGGAGTTGTATGCGGTGAGCGATTCGGAATGCATGTCGTTCGAGTATGCGAAGTTTTTCATAAAAGGTGGGCGGAGCGGAAAGCCAGGCCGGGAAACCGTACGTAAGGACGGGGCGCATAAATGCCTTGTACGTATTGAGAACTGTAGCTGGTTTGAGGCCCCAGGTAGTGCCAGTAAGACGCTTGAGGAGGTTTAAGCGTTGGTAGGCTTTGGCAGCGACTTTCTGAAGATATGGTTTCCATGTGAGATGCTGGTCATAGATGATGCCAAGATAGGTAACGGTGCGAGTAGGAACTATGGGAGTATCGTGGATGTGGAGGGAGAGTAACGACGGGTTTCGGTGGACTTTTGAGCGTTTGCGTGGCGGAATGAAAGTGATGGCTTGTGTTTTGTTTGGATTTATAGAGAGACTCCACTTAGTGCACCAGCGAGTAAAACGATTAATAGCCTCTTGCAGGTCCTGATTAATCTGGCGAATAGTCTTTCCTAAGGCTAGCAAAGCAGTATCATCCGCGTATTGAAAAAGATATATGTCAGGAGGAAGCGGAGGAAAATCTGCTACAAAAAGGATGTACAAAAGCGGTGAGAGAGCTGAACCCTGAGGTACTCCCGACAAAAGAAAAATGGGATGAGACAACTGACCGTTAATGTAGACGTAAGAGAGGCGACCAACCAGAAAGTGATAGATGAAACGGATATAGGCAACGGGAAATTTGAACTGAATGAGCTTGTGAAGAAGTGCCAGGTGCCAAACTTTGTCAAATGCTTTTTCGAGGTCAAATAACAGAAGGCAAGAAGGTTTGACGGAATTATAATGTGAGGTGATGAGACTGGTGAGGCGAAGAAGCTGATCGTTAATTGAATATGAAGGGCGGAATCCTGCTTGGTGAATGGGAAGAAGATGTTTAGTTTCGAGATATGGATGTAATCTTTTAACGAGGATGCGCTCCAGGATTTTACTAAAAGTGGATGTCAACTGAATAGGGCGGTAAGATGAGGTAGCAGTAGGAGGCTTGTTAGGCTTCAGAAACATGAGTGTTTTGGAAGTTTTCCAATCTGTCGGAAAAAAGCCGGTTCGAAGGATGAATGTGTAGATGAGTGCAAGCAGATTGAGAAACAATAATGGACCTTCTTTAATGTGGCGATATGTAATATTATCAAAGCCTGGGGCGGAATTTCGTTTGCGATTTACAACAGTCATGATTTCATCAGTAGTAACAGATATGGTAAGAGGATGATGTGGAAGTGAATGAGTGACGTCGGGCTGTAAGTGAGGAGATGCGAGATTTAGGCGATCTGTTGGATGTGGAGTGGAGGGTGCTGCAGGTGTAAAGATATCTTGCAAGTAGTCTGCAAAGGCGTTGGCTTTCTCCAGATCTGTTTGGAGTGGTACATTATTATGAAGAAGAGGGTAAGAAGGCTTAGAGTACTTGCCACAGAGAGCATGGAATCGTTTCCAGTACCTGGTTGGATGGCTGGTTTCGTTGAGGTCATTGCAGGTCTTAACCCAATTCCGCAGTTTGTACGCTTTGATGTAATTGCGAACAGTGCGTTGTAGTTGAGTGTGATGATGGAGGGTTTCAGGGTTCCTAGTACGGAGATAATCACGGTATAGCTGACGGGAGCGACGGATCATGGATAAATATTGAGGTGGAAGATGTGGTTTATAGGGAGTAGAGTAGGTAGTTGGAATATACAGTTCGGAGGCATGGCTAAGAGTCGAGTTTATGGTAGAGAGGCTGTCGTATAGTTGCTCTTCGGTAGCAGGTGGTGTGTGATGATGTAAAGACTGAGAAATGTAGTCACGGTATTTTTGCCAATCAGCTTTATCGTATCTAAGTGTTGGCCGTGGGGGTGGTAGATGAGCAGATTTAGTGGCCTGGGTATGACGATACGTCAGTTTAATAGGTGCGTGATCGCTGCCAAGTAGTGCTAGAACGTCAACAGTGCAATGGGAAGCAAGAGTATTGGATGTGATGACTATATCGGGAGTTGTCTGAGAAATAGGGCGAGATGGGGATGGTAAAGCGTGGATGATGCCTGTTGTATTTGATGCAACAAATTGCGTGAACATGGTACGTTCGTTGTCTGTACGACTATGAAGATTGATATCTGCCATGATGATGTAATGTTTGTATGTATTGGATATATCTTGGAGAAAATGAAGTGGAATCGGATGACCTGGTCTGACGTAAATGGTAATGAGTGTGATGGCTATATTTGGGAAATATAATGTAGTTATTACATACTCAGGGAGATTGAGTATTGCGCTAGAATGACGTCTATATGGTAGGTTGTGGTAAAAACCAATTGCTGCCCCACCGTTTGCTCGCTGAGCTGGAAGAGTGTTGTCACAACGGAGGATGTTATAGCGTGCTATATGGCAAGTATCCGATAGTTTGAAAAAGGTCTCATTGAGTAGAAATGCATTTACTTTTTCCTCGAGTAGAAGCGCTTCGAAGAGAAGTTTGTTTTTGAAAAAGGACCGGATATTAAGAAATAGAAACACTAAAGTCATGATGATATGCTGTAAGAGTTGGCTGTTAAGAATAAGACGGAAGGTGTGACGTATGAAAATGAGCATCGGTATTCGAGTATGTTGCGTTGAAAGAGACGTGAAAAATGATACGGGCTGCGTGAATGATTTGTTGAAGGATGTGAGGACGGATAAAGGGGTGGATGTTTTGCAAGGCAAGTGTAGTAAAAGCGAGAAGTTTATCTATAGTAACAGGAGTGGAGTCAATGGGGAAATCTGTGTTGGTAGAAGTATCATGAGTGCGAAGTGGAGCAACTAATTCAGGTCGAGTACTTTCAGGTTGAGGTTTTCCTTTGCACTTGTAACTGTATGTGGGATGTTGTTCGTTACAAGTAGCACAACGGGGTGGAAGTTCTAAATTCGGACAAGTACGGGTAGGGTGGGTGCCTGTGCAGTAGCCACAGATAGCAGTGTTGCGACAGTTAGTAGTGGTGTGCTGATTGTATGCTTGGCACCTTTCGCAACGAATTGGAAGTGGCGGGGATGATCGGGAGGGTTCTACACGATGACGTTTTTTATAGATCATGGCGCCATGTGCGAGCATGGTGTCAATTGTTTCTTGCGATGTTGTTAAGACTCGCATCATGTAAGTGGGTCCCTGATCGTTCCGGATGCGGAGTACTTTGGTGATGGTGAAGCCTTCTAGTTTCAGCTCGTCAGAAACTTCCTCGTCCGTGTATGTGGGATCAACGCCCCTGATAACAACGGAGAGAAGAGGAGGCTTTTTCGGAGGTGGTGGTTGTTTACGGCGAGAGGAACTGAGGGTGTCAATTTTGGCTGTTTTCCCAAAGATTTCGAAAGAAGCCTTGTTTCGTACAGTAGTAGCGAAATGTGGGTCCGTAGATTTCAAGATTATCCCATTGCGGGATTTGACAACTTGAGTGAGATCAATACTTGGGAGATATTTACGAAGTTGAAGAACTACGTATTTGACGTTATCGAATTTTGGATCAAAATTTTGAAGAAGAAAGCAATGAAGCTCTGGTTTTGATAATGATGGAATGACTTGGTTTTGACGTTGATACGAAGATGAAGAGTGAGCGA
Organism: Thermobia domestica; assembly: GCF_964235325.1. Lineage (NCBI taxonomy): Eukaryota > Metazoa > Arthropoda > Insecta > Zygentoma > Lepismatidae > Thermobia > Thermobia domestica. Next base: position 1,832,819 of record NC_137454.1, on the reverse strand, counting down.
TTTCGGCGTCCATGTCTACGGAAGTTGATGTGCGACTTAAATGTTGTTTCTTTGCTGGCGGTGAGTTCACTAAACGCTCAGCATAGGTCTCTGAATGAATTGGCGATCGCGATCGACTGGAGGCATTCGAGACGGTGGAGGCAGTGGAGCGTTCAGAAGCTCTGCGATGACGTGTGCCATCCTTTCGCTTTTCCACCTTTGTGGCTTGAGCCGGTGGAGCGAGGAATACTGGAGGTAGTCCTCCATGCCGACCATCCATCGAAGCCCCAGTGATCTGAGGTGGATCCGCCATAGAGAGCAGGAAGCGGGCCGAAGCCCCTAGATTGAAAAATGAACGAGATGCAGTGTGTGATGATTATGAAAGTTGATGTAGGTAAGGTGACCCGTTTGGATAGCCACCAAGGTTGGAACAGTTCTCTGGACAAACCCGTAGCACTACACACCCTTGGCTAGATTAGTCTGGAGAGTAGTGCTCAAAGGAATGACGCAGAAAAAAGTCCGGGATAAGGAACAGGAAGGATATCAAAATGCAGCTGTTCTGACGTCTGGTACGTCACAGCTGTTAAGATCGAATGTAATATCGATCGACAGTATGACGGTTTATATTTATGACACTTAAAATATGAGAGTATATATATGAGAACGTATATGCGAAAAAAATTTGTAGACAGAACTTTTTTTACTTATTTAAGAATGCTGTGTAGTTACAATAGAGAATTTTGAACCCGATTTTTAATTTATTTAGGAACTACCATATACAATATTATAATTATTTACGTTGAATGCGGTAGCAATAACAGATTGCGTGAAAATATGTGGAGCCATCTATTGCATAATATGGAAAACACGATTATGGGTGTATTTGATAGAACTACCCGGTGATGAATTACACACTTGTAATATGTGTGATAACTACATAAAATGTTATGAGAACGAGATGATACCACACGAATGTCAGATTTGCATTATATACTAACTAGATTTGTTTATTAAGATATAGGTGTACATATTATGCGTTAATACAGACACACAACGAATTATTTATTTTGGCATGAAAGAGAGATACCACATATATGCGGTGGTTGTGGAAATGCAGAAGGATGTGAACATTGCAACCTAGCATTGTTATGTGAACAAATACACAAAATATAAACTTTTATTGGAACTTATACGTTTGTTGTTCGTTTGTTTGTTTATAGCTAGTTATATTGACTTGTACCATTTTAGAGGGTTATGCAGTTTTTAGGGAAGAGTGATGTATAATTGGAGGATTTAAGGATTGTGTGATGTTTCATAGAAGTTTTTATTACATTATAATAATTGCTAAGGTTTTAAGGATCTTTCCAATCCTTAACATTTGCTAGGAAATTAACGAGGAAATTGCAGTTAGTGTAGTATTGTATAGAACTGGAAGAGTAGAAATATGGAAAGAATAATGAATATGTACTGATAAAGTATATTATACCTGTATATTGTGAATGATGAGCATGAGGGATGAGGCGAGGTGTGCTAGTATATCACAGCACAGAAGTGTTAGGCAGATGAAGTTTTTTTTTTTTTTTTTTTTTTGCCTAGGGGCTGCTTAAGCTTTAATGTAGATAATGGGAACCCTGGTAGTGGTAGATGGATTTAGTGTACAAATAATGGAAATATGAGTGGCAGATGATCATGAACTTGATAATTTGGGAGACCCTACTGGTCAAAGGGCTCAGGAGGTAGATTGTAGCAATAGAGAGTATAGACCAATGATAGCGTTGGAGGATAATATTAACATGGAGAAGGATGGAGAGCTAAAAGGCACATAGTATTTTAAAGTAAGGGGTCGTGGGTTATAACGAGAGCATATGTATGCGAGACGCAAAGTTTTAAGATGAAAATGGAGTGTAGGAAACTGAATTTGGTTGCACAACTTTGCTGTAGGACTAATTAGTTTGACTCGATATGCAATGTGGAAAGCACATTGTTCCATCATTAATAAGTTTTTGTAAACTGTGTGGATGGTTTTAACTCATGCAGCATTTTCGTAAGTTAGCACAGGCCGTAAAAGACGCCTTGTATGTATTTAGAATTGTGTTTGCTTTCAGTATTCAGGACGTTTGCCGACACTTTTTTTTTTTTTTAATAAGTTAACTTTATTGTATGCTTTTTTTTTGCGATTGTTTGAAGATGTTTTTAACTGAGATGTTTAGTGAATGTGACCATTAACTAAGTTACACTTGAATGTGCTTGGATGAGAGCTTGATTTAGTTTTAGGGAAAGGTAGTTAGGATTTTTTATGGATTTTTGATGTTTTACGGAGGAATGATGATGATAATTTGTGTTTTTGTGGTGTTGATTGCTAGTTTTTATTTGCTGCACCACTGAAGAAAACTGTTAATTATTATCTGTAGAGCAATGTTGATGGATTGGATACTAGATTTTAACGCAAGAAAAGATAGTGTTGGTGGCATATTGAAAGACCTGAAGTTATCAGGAAGTGGATACATATTGGGAACATAGAGATCTGGTGACAGACCAGATTTTTTGAGGTACTCAACAGTGAAGGAAAATACGATGGGAGAAGCAGTTATATATTGAAATATATGACAGCCGGTTGATTTAAAAACTTGTATATCAGTTTTATATACAAGATAGGAAATTGAAGATGAATTATTGTGTATGCAATTGTGTGGTGTTTACTTTGTTAAATATTTTTTGAGTTAAATAATACAAGACATGTTGGTTTGATCTAATTATAATGTTGTGTAACCATGGTAGTTAAGACCGGTAGTTGATTGTTGATCGAATATCCTGGGTGAAATTTTGCTTGATGTATGGGATGTATTTTGTGTTGTTATGTATGCATACAGACGTCTTACTATAATACGTTATAGGGTTTTACTAAAAGCAAACGTTAATTGAATTGTACGGTAGGATGATAAGATGGTATGAGTTTTTTTTTCTTGGTCTGGAAACATTAACGTCTTAGAGGGTTTCCAGGTGACAGGAAAATATCCAGTGTGCAGAATGATAGTAAAAATTGTGGGTAACAAAGTAAGTAATATAAGAGGGCATAGTTTAATATGACGATAGTTTATTGAATTAAAGACAGGGGAACTATTCCTTTGTTACGAATAACTGTACGGATATTTGAACTATGAATGGTTTTGTTTGAGATTTATTTTTGCGGAAGAGTATGAAGGATATGAGGTTGTAATGAAACAGAAGATGAAATGAATGTGTTGGATGGATGTCTATATGAATATGTGGGACGGAGTGGTGTGAAGAAGTCTTGAAGGAAATTAGCAAAAGCAGCAGCTTTAAAAGAGTCTGTTTATATAGATAACGCATTATTTAATAATGGATATGGTGTTTTACTGCTTTTGCAAAGAGCATTGAAATGTTTTCAATACTTGTTAGGATGAGTGACCTCAGAGAGAGTATTACAGATTTTATACCAATACCATAGCTTGTAAGCACAGATATAATTTGATTAACCTTTGAACTTTTGGTGATGATGAAGTGTTTTGGATTTTTTTTTTTTTTTATTTTTTATACGCTGATATTTATGATAAAACTGTTGAGAGCGAGTGATAAATGTGAGATATTTTGCTGACAATGTTGGTCGATAAGTGGATAATGTAGTTACTGGTATGTAAAGTGAACTAGTTTTTGATTGAAGTTGTGATGATATGATTGTTATGATACAGTTTTTTTTTTTTTTTTTTTTTTTGATGTAGGAGCTTGCAAAGGGTTTATTGCTCCCGATAGATATGTTTTGTATTGTTTTCAGGTGAATTTATTAAAATGGTCTTTAGTTCTTTGAAATTTGTAGACTGAGACATATCTTGAGTACTATAATGTAATTTGATTGGAACATGATTACATCAATTTTTAATGGATTGAGAACATTAATATAGATTTGTGAAATGTGATTAGCAGAAGTAATGACAATATTTGGTATGTTTTGTGATATAAACCTATTGGGTTTTTGGAAGATTATGAATGATATCAGTTATGTGACTTGTGACAAAGGTTTGAAAACTAGACCCCCACCCCTATTAGTTTTAAATACTATTCTTTTATTCAAATTAGCTTGAATATTTCATCTTTACATCAGTTTACAACCGACAAAGTCACCCAGACCGTTTACTGCGCGTGCTTGAATTTCTATATATTCACATTGAAAGCAATAATTAGAAATCACTATACCTGAACCCCAATAGCTCCTTTTGTATTTACTTGTCTTTTAATTAGCCTGTTGGATTTCAACGTATCAATAAATAATGCTTTTAAATCCATTTTTTAAAAAGTATACTTTTGGTTATTGTACATTTAAGACATGGTGGATTACTTCCTTTTGTGACAACTTTTAGTAATGAGTGGTGCTATCTTATCTACAGAATACTCCACACTTGAAAAATTTATTACAGTTGTTATCATAAGACAATAGTTATTGAACTTTCGCTAAATATGTTTACAGATAAAGTATTGCGTACAATAAGGAGGAACAAATGCTATCGAAAACTCGTCAAATGTTAAGGATTCTTGTAGACAATCCATGTAGTAAGTTGTGAATATATGTTAAAACTGAAGCCTACATTATGTATTTGATCAGTGCTAAAAAATACCTGTGAATTTTCATTAGGTAGGCCATATGTTAAAAGCATAGGAAAGAAAAAACTAACACCAACTTTGCAATGGGAAAGGAGAATAAACTGTTTCACAAACTTCTTCTTCTTATGTCTGAAGTTTCATGAAAGTAAAATTTATTTATTTGTACAAGTAATCACCGATTTATTTCCTATTTATCTGTATTCTTTTTTCATGTCTATATGACATATATTCAAAGATCATTTACTTATTTAAACAGGTTTTTATGTCGATGCGCTAGGTTATATATTTCTATTGTATTGAATTAGATTCAATCTCCCAACATGACCCTCCTCCTCTTTGCTAACCGGATAGCGTCCCTGCTTTCGGGGTTGGCAGACTACAGTCATAATTCGTTATGGTTCCTTATCGATTTCGACAGTGCAATTTGACCTTGTATGTCCATATCAGATAACTCGCGGCCGAATGTGATTGTCGACATAGGTTGTGAGAGGTGCTGTTTCAGTTTTTCCGTCACTTGCACCACAGATGCACGTTGGTTCTGATTGATAATCCTCTTTAATGCTAGGCGGAACCTGTCACTGAGGATTTCCTTCAGACCAGTTGTTCTTCTTCATCCATGTGGTTTTGTTGTGAATTTTGTAGACTGTCATCAACTACATATTTAATAACACATTACTTCGTCACGCTCACACCACATAAATAAGCATCAACTTAACCATTTTGGGAAATCAGGAAAAAATCGTACGCACATTTTACAGTATCAGTTTGCTCAGTTCGCTGCACACTGGCGTTCTACTGATCCTAACATATTACGGAAAAAAGTGTGATTTACCATATACGAAGTAGCGTGCACCTTTGGCGTACAGGGTTCCGGGTTCGATTTCTGGTGGGAAAGCCATAAAATATTTTTAAACCCATTATTGTGATTCGGATTCCATGTGTAGATGCATATAATTTCTAAGTTTCGGAAGTCCTGTTTGATAGAGTGTACGAATGAGAGAAAAAATAAAGTAAGAAGAATGGATGGTCGTGTGTAACTGTCATACATGTATACATTTAAAATGACTGATCGTTACAAGCGATTGTACCCATATGGCAGAAATCTGGTAGTATACATTTCCTGGTAGAGAAACGAATAATGACACGTCCGTGGTATTGAGATCATTTGTTATTGATCACTTCGCTCTACAGAAAGTTTGTCATATGGGTTAGATGATGGGTTTACGTTTGTGCTTTGGAGGAAAGTAATATGATGTTTTGTATTTGTTAACGTATTAGATAATTAGAAGAATGTTTAGTTGCTTGGCGTGTGACAACAGTGAGTGATAGTATTGGCAAAATGGCTTTGGATCATTTCATATTTGTTTCTATCTTGCCTCGACGAAGACTAAGGAGGAAGGATGGAAAAAGCATACCAATTATAAGTGAGATGTTTGTACCTGTAGATGTGTTCTAGCCATACCTTTGATACTGTGCGTGAACTTCCATTCTTGTAATGCTGTATATGTGTACATGGCGATATTCATTTGTGAAGGATAGTTTATTAATTAACTGTCCAATTTGGTTGACATAAATCTCATCATTGGGGAGGGAAAAAGTAAAAAATGCAAAATGGGACATTGCCTTATCGTTATTTCTTTCAAAGATTGGATTTTCGAATCTGGGAAGATGGCATTTTCCTGAACTGAATATTTCTCAGCCATTGGATTGACAATGTTAAGACTTACTTTGCCAATCCAATGGCTGAGAAATATTCAGTTCAGGAAAATGCCATCTTCCCAGATTCGAAAATCCAATCTTTGAAAGAAATAACGATAAGGCAATGTCCCATTTTGCATTTTTTACTTTTTCCCTCCCCAATGATGAGATTTATGTCAACCAAATTGGACAGTTAATTAATAAACTATCCTTCACAAATGAATATCGCCATGTACACATATACAGCATTACAAGAATGGAAGTTCACGCACAGTATCAAAGGTATGGCTAGAACACATCTACAGGTACAAACATCTCACTTATAATTGGTATGCTTTTTCCATCCTTCCCCCTTAGTCTTCGTCGAGGCAAGATAGAAACAAATATGAAATGATCCAAAGCCATTTTGCCAATACTATCACTCACTGTTGTCACACGCCAAGCAACTAAACATTCTTCTAATTATCTAATACGTTAACAAATACAAAACATCATATTACTTTCCTCCAAAGCACAAACGTAAACCCATCATCTAACCCATATGACAAACTTTCTGTAGAGCGAAGTGATCAATAACAAATGATCTCAATACCACGGACGTGTCATTATTCGTTTCTCTACCAGGAAATGTATACTACCAGATTTCTGCCATATGGGTACAATCGCTTGTAACGATCAGTCATTTTAAATGTATACATGTATGACAGTTACACACGACCATCCATTCTTCTTACTTTATTTTTTCTCTCATTCGTACACTCTATCAAACAGGACTTCCGAAACTTAGAAATTATATGCATCTACACATGGAATCCGAATCACAATAATGGGTTTAAAAATATTTTATGGCTTTCCCACCAGAAATCGAACCCGGAACCCTGTACGCCAAAGGTGCACGCTACTTCGTATATGGTAAATCACACTTTTTTCCGTAATATGTTAGGATCAGTAGAACGCCAGTGTGCAGCGAACTGAGCAAACTGATACTGTAAAATGTGCGTACGATTTTTTTCTGATTTCCCAAAATGGTTAAGTTGATGCTTATTTATGTGGTGTGAGCGTGACGAAGTAATGTGTTATTAAATATGTAGTTGATGACAGTCTACAAAATTCACAACAAAACCACATGGATGAAGAAGAACAACTGGTCTGAAGGAAATCCTCAGTGACAGGTTCCGCCTAGCATTAAAGAGGATTATCAATCAGAACCAACGTGCATCTGTGGTGCAAGTGACGGAAAAACTGAAACAGCACCTCTCACAACCTATGTCGACAATCACATTCGGCCGCGAGTTATCTGATATGGACATACAAGGTCAAATTGCACTGTCGAAATCGATAAGGAACCATAACGAATTATGACTGTAGTCTGCCAACCCCGAAAGCAGGGACGCTATCCGGTTAGCAAAGAGGAGGAGGGTCATGTTGGGAGATTGAATCTAATTCAATACAATAGAAATATATAACCTAGCGCATCGACATAAAAACCTGTTTAAATAAGTAAATGATCTTTGAATATATGTCATATAGACATGAAAAAAGAATACAGATAAATAGGAAATAAATCGGTGATTACTTGTACAAATAAATAAATTTTACTTTCATGAAACTTCAGACATAAGAAGAAGAAGTTTGTGAAACAGTTTATTCTCCTTTCCCATTGCAAAGTTGGTGTTAGTTTTTTCTTTCCTATGCTTTTAACATATGGCCTACCTAATGAAAATTCACAGGTATTTTTTAGCACTGATCAAATACATAATGTAGGCTTCAGTTTTAACATATATTCACAACTTACTACATGGATTGTCTACAAGAATCCTTAACATTTGACGAGTTTTCGATAGCATTTGTTCCTCCTTATTGTACGCAATACTTTATCTGTAAACATATTTAGCGAAAGTTCAATAACTATTGTCTTATGATAACAACTGTAATAAATTTTTCAAGTGTGGAGTATTCTGTAGATAAGATAGCACCACTCATTACTAAAAGTTGTCACAAAAGGAAGTAATCCACCATGTCTTAAATGTACAATAACCAAAAGTATACTTTTTAAAAAATGGATTTAAAAGCATTATTTATTGATACGTTGAAATCCAACAGGCTAATTAAAAGACAAGTAAATACAAAAGGAGCTATTGGGGTTCAGGTATAGTGATTTCTAATTATTGCTTTCAATGTGAATATATAGAAATTCAAGCACGCGCAGTAAACGGTCTGGGTGACTTTGTCGGTTGTAAACTGATGTAAAGATGAAATATTCAAGCTAATTTGAATAAAAGAATAGTATTTAAAACTAATAGGGGTGGGGGTCTAGTTTTCAAACCTTTGTCACAAGTCACATAACTGATATCATTCATAATCTTCCAAAAACCCAATAGGTTTATATCACAAAACATACCAAATATTGTCATTACTTCTGCTAATCACATTTCACAAATCTATATTAATGTTCTCAATCCATTAAAAATTGATGTAATCATGTTCCAATCAAATTACATTATAGTACTCAAGATATGTCTCAGTCTACAAATTTCAAAGAACTAAAGACCATTTTAATAAATTCACCTGAAAACAATACAAAACATATCTATCGGGAGCAATAAACCCTTTGCAAGCTCCTACATCAAAAAAAAAAAAAAAAAAAAAAAAAAACTATCATAACAATCATATCATCACAACTTCAATCAAAAACTAGTTCACTTTACATACCAGTAACTACATTATCCACTTATCGACCAACATTGTCAGCAAAATATCTCACATTTATCACTCGCTCTCAACAGTTTTATCATAAATATCAGCGTATAAAAAATAAAAAAAAAAAATCCAAAACACTTCATCATCACCAAAAGTTCAAAGGTTAATCAAATTATATCTGTGCTTACAAGCTATGGTATTGGTATAAAATCTGTAATACTCTCTCTGAGGTCACTCATCCTAACAAGTATTGAAAACATTTCAATGCTCTTTGCAAAAGCAGTAAAACACCATATCCATTATTAAATAATGCGTTATCTATATAAACAGACTCTTTTAAAGCTGCTGCTTTTGCTAATTTCCTTCAAGACTTCTTCACACCACTCCGTCCCACATATTCATATAGACATCCATCCAACACATTCATTTCATCTTCTGTTTCATTACAACCTCATATCCTTCATACTCTTCCGCAAAAATAAATCTCAAACAAAACCATTCATAGTTCAAATATCCGTACAGTTATTCGTAACAAAGGAATAGTTCCCCTGTCTTTAATTCAATAAACTATCGTCATATTAAACTATGCCCTCTTATATTACTTACTTTGTTACCCACAATTTTTACTATCATTCTGCACACTGGATATTTTCCTGTCACCTGGAAACCCTCTAAGACGTTAATGTTTCCAGACCAAGAAAAAAAAACTCATACCATCTTATCATCCTACCGTACAATTCAATTAACGTTTGCTTTTAGTAAAACCCTATAACGTATTATAGTAAGACGTCTGTATGCATACATAACAACACAAAATACATCCCATACATCAAGCAAAATTTCACCCAGGATATTCGATCAACAATCAACTACCGGTCTTAACTACCATGGTTACACAACATTATAATTAGATCAAACCAACATGTCTTGTATTATTTAACTCAAAAAATATTTAACAAAGTAAACACCACACAATTGCATACACAATAATTCATCTTCAATTTCCTATCTTGTATATAAAACTGATATACAAGTTTTTAAATCAACCGGCTGTCATATATTTCAATATATAACTGCTTCTCCCATCGTATTTTCCTTCACTGTTGAGTACCTCAAAAAATCTGGTCTGTCACCAGATCTCTATGTTCCCAATATGTATCCACTTCCTGATAACTTCAGGTCTTTCAATATGCCACCAACACTATCTTTTCTTGCGTTAAAATCTAGTATCCAATCCATCAACATTGCTCTACAGATAATAATTAACAGTTTTCTTCAGTGGTGCAGCAAATAAAAACTAGCAATCAACACCACAAAAACACAAATTATCATCATCATTCCTCCGTAAAACATCAAAAATCCATAAAAAATCCTAACTACCTTTCCCTAAAACTAAATCAAGCTCTCATCCAAGCACATTCAAGTGTAACTTAGTTAATGGTCACATTCACTAAACATCTCAGTTAAAAACATCTTCAAACAATCGCAAAAAAAAAAGCATACAATAAAGTTAACTTATTAAAAAAAAAAAAGTGTCGGCAAACGTCCTGAATACTGAAAGCAAACACAATTCTAAATACATACAAGGCGTCTTTTACGGCCTGTGCTAACTTACGAAAATGCTGCATGAGTTAAAACCATCCACACAGTTTACAAAAACTTATTAATGATGGAACAATGTGCTTTCCACATTGCATATCGAGTCAAACTAATTAGTCCTACAGCAAAGTTGTGCAACCAAATTCAGTTTCCTACACTCCATTTTCATCTTAAAACTTTGCGTCTCGCATACATATGCTCTCGTTATAACCCACGACCCCTTACTTTAAAATACTATGTGCCTTTTAGCTCTCCATCCTTCTCCATGTTAATATTATCCTCCAACGCTATCATTGGTCTATACTCTCTATTGCTACAATCTACCTCCTGAGCCCTTTGACCAGTAGGGTCTCCCAAATTATCAAGTTCATGATCATCTGCCACTCATATTTCCATTATTTGTACACTAAATCCATCTACCACTACCAGGGTTCCCATTATCTACATTAAAGCTTAAGCAGCCCCTAGGCAAAAAAAAAAAAAAAAACTTCATCTGCCTAACACTTCTGTGCTGTGATATACTAGCACACCTCGCCTCATCCCTCATGCTCATCATTCACAATATACAGGTATAATATACTTTATCAGTACATATTCATTATTCTTTCCATATTTCTACTCTTCCAGTTCTATACAATACTACACTAACTGCAATTTCCTCGTTAATTTCCTAGCAAATGTTAAGGATTGGAAAGATCCTTAAAACCTTAGCAATTATTATAATGTAATAAAAACTTCTATGAAACATCACACAATCCTTAAATCCTCCAATTATACATCACTCTTCCCTAAAAACTGCATAACCCTCTAAAATGGTACAAGTCAATATAACTAGCTATAAACAAACAAACGAACAACAAACGTATAAGTTCCAATAAAAGTTTATATTTTGTGTATTTGTTCACATAACAATGCTAGGTTGCAATGTTCACATCCTTCTGCATTTCCACAACCACCGCATATATGTGGTATCTCTCTTTCATGCCAAAATAAATAATTCGTTGTGTGTCTGTATTAACGCATAATATGTACACCTATATCTTAATAAACAAATCTAGTTAGTATATAATGCAAATCTGACATTCGTGTGGTATCATCTCGTTCTCATAACATTTTATGTAGTTATCACACATATTACAAGTGTGTAATTCATCACCGGGTAGTTCTATCAAATACACCCATAATCGTGTTTTCCATATTATGCAATAGATGGCTCCACATATTTTCACGCAATCTGTTATTGCTACCGCATTCAACGTAAATAATTATAATATTGTATATGGTAGTTCCTAAATAAATTAAAAATCGGGTTCAAAATTCTCTATTGTAACTACACAGCATTCTTAAATAAGTAAAAAAAGTTCTGTCTACAAATTTTTTTCGCATATACGTTCTCATATATATACTCTCATATTTTAAGTGTCATAAATATAAACTAGAATTCTGGCCACAAAAAAAAAAAAAGGTATTGTCTTCTACGGTCCTACCATCCATTGGATGGGAATGAAACTCTTGATAAATATTACAATAAACTACATTAAAGTTTATATTTTGTGTATTAGTTCACATAACAATGCTAGGTTGCAATGTTCACATGCTTCTGCATTTCCACAGTCAACGCATATATGTGGTATGCACAAATAAAATAATTCATTGTGTGTCTGTATTAACGCATAATATGTACACCTATATCTTAATAAAACAAATCTAGTTAGTATATAATGCAGGTCTGACATTCGTGTGGTATCATCTCGTTCTCATAACATTTTATGTAGTTATCAAAAATGTTACAAGTGTGTAATTCATCATCGTGTGCCTCTATCGAGTACAGTCATAATTGTGTTTTCCATATTATACAATAGATGGCTCCACATATTTTCATGCAATCATGTGTTGCTACTGCATTCACCGTAAATAATTATAATATTGTATATGGTAGTTCCTAAATAAATTAAAATCGATTCAAAATTCTCTTGTAACTATACAATAGTTTTTTTAAATAAATGACAAAAAAATGTTCTGTCTACCAAATTTTCGCATATAAGTTCCCATATATAATCCCATATTTTAACTGCTCTAAGCATAAATTGCATCGCCTCCATAGCCAAGTCAAAGAGCATCCACCTCATAGGCTGGATGAAGGTTTATATTCTGTGTAACTTTTCAGATACTAATGGAAAATTGTAATGTACACACGTCTCTGTTTTTCCACAGTCAACGCCAATATATGGAGTTTCTCTTTCATGCCTAAAATAAAATAAATCAATCTGTGTCTATATTAATGCGTAATATGTACCTCTATATCTTAATAAAACATAAATCTAATTACTATATAATGCAAGTCTGACAATCACGTGGTATCATGTCATTCTCATAACATTTTATATTGTCGCAAACGCAAATACTACGTAAATCCTTCAGCCTATTTGTATCAATAGTTGATAACACAATACAATACGTATATTCCAAATACTTGTACTACACCACGCATATACATAATTGCCCATTCAAAACTTTCAACAATTTCTAATTGTACAATTATTTTCGTGTAAGTGCGTTGAATACTAAAAATCAACAGTTTTCATAATTTCGTCTACGCAAATATATAATCTGCAGAGTTGTATGCTAATCAATGTGTTCCATATTAGTACATGATCTATACCAATATAAATATACCATTCCAGCACTAAAAGTACAATTCGTCTAAATTTTAAATAACTAGTCAATAACATTAAAATATAAATAATTATATACATTGTAAATAATTCAATCGATAATATTCTAATTTCGTAAGTTGTATTTATAAATAAGTCCCTAAGTATAAAAAATACTATATTCCAATAATTCAAATCTATTCAAAACTGTTTTAACATAATGGGAGCAACATCCTCTCCGGTAAACGTAAAACAATAACACCAGTAAATACAAGTCTTTGCCTATGTCTTATGCCTTCAAAATTGTTGATTCATGCTTTCAATAGTACACCAATACTAAAATATGGGTTTCTCTTAAAAATATTACCCGTTGTATTCATTAATATATTATTTCCTAAAATAATAAAACTTTCCCAAACATTCCACATGTCATCTTCCCTATGCATCATGCTAGTCTCATTCCATAATAATTTTGTTATCTCCTAAGCTCATTCTAAAATAGCTTAAAACCCTATCTGTAATGTTATACATTAGCAGTTAAAATTGCCTCATACTTTACAAACAAAAAATATTAAATATTTTTACATACATAAAGCATTTTATACCCATTTCAATAGTTGCAAATACGTCAATTATCTGTCAAATGTATTTGCTGTTGCTTCAAATTAAATCAGTTCCACACGTAAAAAATCAATCACCATATAAAGCTTCCCAACTGTTATCAAATATTATAAGGAATATATATTCTTATAATTCAATACATTGTAAATAAAAAACAATATAATTATCTCTGGTACTTGTTAATTCTATAATAGCAGCTACATAAATACTCTAGTTCGCAGTAAATACAATATACTTAAATATTATGCTCCATACCGTAATCCAATTTAAAATATTTTCAAGCTATTATTTATTTAATTCTTTCAAATGGAAATCGTAGTGCCAATTAGCATAAATACAATCTTCAGCATTTCCTCAATATGTGCAACATTCATCAATGCAAACCAATACTAAACAATTCCCAAGCAACGTGTAAATTGTAATACTCCACCCATTCCAAATCCATCGTGTGCCGTTCCGCACATTCACTACGTTAACGCAAACCAATACTAAAACTGCACCCGAATATAATCTTAAATACATCTATACAAATAAAATATAAGTTTGTTCTATTTTATAGCAATTCAATATACTTCTACAAACCATATTATTAAATAAAAATCCTAAATAAATAATAAACAACCCTACAAAGTGCATACGTATCCAGTTAAACCTAATTTAATAACCTCATTACAAACTAATATATTACGCTTAAATGGTGCTTCAATTCAATAAACAATAATAGCTTTCTCTATTTATTTTATTCTCTTCTCTTTCTTGTACATCTAAATCTCATGTAATTCACCTTAAGTCTCCCCCTTCATTCTGTATCAGTCTCCCATATAACGTGGCTGTTAAATAAAGTTGTAATTATTGCCAATAGATGGTAGCACAGTTGTACATATCGTAGTACTGTGGGGTTCCGCTTTCTTTATCAAAATGTCTCGTTATCTATTATTATTATTTCAATTTTATAATAATTAAGTACATGCTAAAACAAAAAATAATATAAATTAATCACATAATGCAATAATATGTTAAACTATGCAACTTCGCCCAGCCAAATTCTTCACAATTTTAATTACCATCAATCTATACGACAATGCAAGCAAAACGCGCGCATTCGCATTTCAGAGTCCTACTATGGAGGAACCTCTGTTCAACAATCACGCAACGCCGCCATATTGGAAAAACAAATCCGTCCATCAAAACCACAATCGGCAACGCTCAATTCTTCATACGTAAGTATATACATATAATAAGTATTATAGGTTAATTAATATTGATCATTTCCAATTATATAAATAAAAGAATGTTCAAGGTAAATTCATAATTAATCTAGTAAAAATTAAAGTATAATTCATAATTAGGGCTTGGTCTCATTACGTAAAAATTATATTATAGGTAACTATACGTAGTCTAATCACTGTAGAGCTCCTCCCTGGCTAATCGGTTAACGTACGCAACTTTGGCGTGGTCAGCCCGGGTTCTATTCCCGGCGGAAGCTCATGTGGTTCGGATTCCACGTTAATCAGTATGTCCACGTCTCATATAACCTCACTGCTAAAAGAAACGCTAAACTAAAGTCAACAACAATCTAATTAGTTTTCGCTGCAACACTACAAAACATCCCTAAAAGAAAAATTTACCTATTTATGGAAAAATCAGTGTAATTATTCTCATTACAAACAACACTGCAATATGGACATAAATTATATACAACTGCAACAACAAACAACCAGGAAATAGCCAACAAAATAGCGGCCGTGTCATCAAAGGTGCGTAAACTTTCTCTTCTTACTTAAGTCACAATAATAAATATATATACAAAGCGTGCCGAAAAATACCATTAACGTCCACGGCTACCAAGCAGCAAATATACAAATCGGGTGTGCAAAACTCGCAACAGTAATGGCGCCAGCGCAAAGGTTACACATACGTAATAAAATATAAAAAGCAAGCGGTAAAAGTATAAAGGGAAGTCAAAGCATAACCAAACAGTAAGGGCGCCAGCGGAAAAATCACACATGCGTAATAAAATATACAAAGCGAGCGGTAAAAGTATAAAGGGAACTCGCACTACGGTCAGACAGTAATGGCGCCAGCGGAAAAATCACACATACGTAATAAGCTATACAAAACAAGCTGTAAAAGTATAAAAGGAAGTCGCAATTAATTCCAACAATAATGGCTACAGCAAAAAATCACATACGTAATAAAATATATAAAGCAGGCGGTAAAAGTATAAAGGGAACTCGCACTACGGTCAGACAGTAATGGCGCCAGCGCAAAAGATCACAGAGACACGTAATAAAATATACACAGCGGCGGCAAGTCCTCTGCTGTGTAGAAGTACGTCAATTACTACTTCCTGCCCCCCCCCCCAAATGACCAGCTTTTAAAACATCATAGTAAAATTATCTCGCTTCATTTATTTAAAAGTAACAAATTTTATTGACAATTAATAATTTATGGTATAATAGTATGGCGAAATAGTATTGGAAATTTTCCATACCGATCGAAAAATAGTACAGTATCTCTTCCTTATACCGATCGAAAAATAGGATACTTTTTTGTGACAGCAGATTACACAATTTACTGCGATTTATATTTGACAGTTTGAAGACAAACGTTTTAACAAGGTACTACAAATACAGCCATAAAACAAAAGTACTAAACTGATTTGAAGGACAGTATATTTTTATATGCTTTAACAAGTGTTTTAAAAGACATAGAGGATGGAAAATTTGGTGGGAAACAATGTTTTTATTCAATTTGGATTTCATTCGCTCTTTTTTTTTTTTTTTTTTTACTTACGAATAATAAATAAGTATTTTTGTCAGGAAACCGTAAAGAAATTAAGTATACAAGGTCTTAAATTTAAATATAAAGGTAAGCAAGAAAAGTTCTGTCGCTTTTTCACCCACCATCTTCGAACATCAATATATCACCTAACCTGGAAGATCAAAAATAGTCTCCATCAGCATCGACGACCTTCTGAAAACGTTCTGGAAGACCATGGAATCCATCGCGGTAGAACTTAGTGGGCCGTGAAACGAAGAAAGTATCAGCTGCATTTTGGACTTTTACTAGGAATTTGAACTGGCATGCTCTAAGGTGATTGTTCAAAGAGTGGAACAGGTGATAATCGGACGGTGCAATACCCGGGGAATATAGTGGTTGCAATATTGTTTCCCATCCAAGGCGGAGAATGGTGTCCTGAGTCATCCTAGCCACGTGGGACTTAGCGTTGTCCCGTAAACGAGGACCCATTTGCAATTCAGAAGTGATGGCTCCAGAGTTTTGAGTTTTTCTTGAGCACAGCTCAACTGCTAACACTACACTGTTGCATTGATACTCTGACCAGCTGGTAGCAGTTCCCGATGCACGATGCACCAAACACACAGAAGGACCTACTTCTGGTACAGTGCTGGTTTCGGCTGTTTTGAAATCGGTTCATGGGATGCTAACCAATGATGACGGCGCCCTGAAGCTTCGTATAGAATCCACTTTTTATCACATGTCAATGCCCTGTCCAGAAATGGCTCCGAAACAGTAAATAAACACAGGCGACTGCGGCGTTACCTTCTGGCCCGGAGTCAAAACATGTGAGACCCATCGACCCAACTTGTAATGCTTCACAAGTTGATAGATGTGCTGCCGAATGGTTTCTCCACACACTGAATTGTAGTCCTAGTTCCTCTTTGTACATGTGTTGGTCTTCCGGCACGTGATGTTTTCGGGTGTTTCGTCATCGTCCTTAAACTTGTTAAACCATCGCTGCAATGTTCGCGTCGTGACGACACCCTCACCAAAGGCCTGGCATATCTTCTATCCCGCTACAGCAGCGTTTGACTACCATTTGAACTCGTTCAGCATACATGCTCTTATGACGCTCTGTGGATGTCCCATGTTCCCCCTGTCTTTACACAAGTTCACGGTGTATCTGAATTGCCACAACCAGCTAGTATGTTGGATATACCCACACCAACAACTGACGTTCGCCTTATCTCCACTCACATCCAACTCACGATGTGAGGTCCAATTGAACACAGACCTCAACGAAAAGGGACAAAACTTTCTTGGTTACCTTTACAGTTATGCACAAAAGTATAGCGTTTGGTCCCAGGCAGTAGTTCTTGATTAAGCACAATAAAAACTCTCTTGAATATAATTTATAGAGAATATTATTATTATTATTATTATTATTAATAATAATAATAATAATAATAATAATAATATAGTGAAACCAATAATTTTTTATAATGACTCTATATAGCACTGAGCATTATTGCACAGCTGAAGGTGTTGACTGGTACAGTCTGTCTCGATTTTAACTAATTATTATTAAACTAAGGCCTGTGACAAACATCTTGGCATTTCAGCTAAACGAATAAAGCGCAAGCTCTGACGCGATGTTGCCGAGTGTTAAGGGGTGTGGTTATGGATAAGCAGACGAACTACAGCGCGATCAGGTGGCAGAGGATAGACGTGGATGTGTACAAAATAAACGTGGCAATACCGCTGGCCTCTAATTTGCTAGCAGCATTTAAAGGGAACTTGGAGCGCCGCCTTCAAATGCCAAGATGTTTGTCACGCTGTTTAGCTGAACCTGCGCTATTTACACAGCGCACAGTTCTAATATGAGCGTGAATCTCCTTCCCATTTCTCACTTTATCTGTGCAAGTCATTTTACTGACACAAGTAAAAGACAGGAAGACTTTCAAAGGGAGTGAATTGCTATAGACAAACATATAAATGTAGTATTTTAATATAGGCCTATAGAATGTTGGGGTGAGTTTGTGGCAAACTTGGATAAGTAACAGATGATACCAGATGGGAATATTTTTTTCTCATAAATCCATATCCGAGTACACCTCATTGTGGGTTCACAAGCCTTTCAGCATGCAGTAGGTTTTCTTATTCAGATTAAAGCAAAGCGCCTGGAATGTCCAACAAACCCGCTATACACAGCTCCTGTACTGGCTGCCTTTCACAAGGATATCAACCTTAACGTCCTGGTGGCAATATTAAACTAATAGGGTCAAAACGACGCGTAAAATGTAGAATAGAAAAAGAAAGACAACTTTTAAAAATTAATGATTACTGACAAATCTACACAAAATTTGGAATCAACCAGCGAAAATGGCACGTTTCTAGCAGTTGTGGTTTTCGACATCTCATTGTCGACAGATTGGCCACAAACATATAAACTCGAAAGGATTGGCCACAAACATACAAAGTTTTTTTTTTAGCATTTTAATATATAGATTCTTCATAATTTTTTAATTCTAAAATTTTGCGACACATCTTAGGGGACTGCGTGACACAGCAGTCTGTCGCGACACATCGGTTGAGAACCACTGACATAGTGCATCGAAAACCATCAAAAATAAAACTAAAATATATCTATGTTGCTACCTCAAGCATAGAAAACTTTTGCAACTAAGTCTTACAATTCATAATACATTTATTCTTAGTGTACTTCCATGTTTATATAATGCATTTTGTTTAATAAAGTAAATACAATTGACTGATAGAAGATAAATAACATTTCTCCTACTCCATATAATTTTCCTTACGATGTAAAATCATCACAGTAACTTCATGATAATTACTGAGATTATATCTTTATCTAATCTCTGATAAATTGTATTTGTCTTGATTGCAGTTGGTGATTCTGTTGATGACGTCACCCTGCCATAGCATCTCCTTCATCTACCGCCTTATACGACAGAACGTGATTGGTCCTCCCGTTATCTATAAGGTACAAAGCTGGCCCTTCGACCCAGAGGCCGGGCGTCGACTCCGGCCGGCGTATGAGGCAAACTATGGTCGTCATGGAGAGAGACTGATAGCAATGCTTGGCCGAGGAGAGCTTGGCGTCTACAAAGGAAGAACGGAGGAACAATATGCGAATGAAGAGAAAAACGCCAGCTACTAGGTTAGTATAACATTCGATATTCATTCTTCACAGTTTGCTTTCCGTTTTCAACTCCTCGCCTCTGTCCCCTAACCATGTAGTGTACTAAACATTACTCGAAATAAATATAGTGACGATGATCAAACTCTGAAGCACACACACACAGAAGGCATGTGGCTACGAGGTGACAGTAGATTTACGTATATCAGTTTTAAAAAAGAAATGTTTCTAAGTAAAATATAAATGCAAAACTGTATTGTACCAGAGGATGTACTTGTTGCATATACGTACTTCATTAAAATGGTCTTCCGAAATCAGGGAAGCTACATACATAATAGTGTACACACCAATATATCATAAATTTCTGCTTGTGCAGGAGTAGGTAGAGCAAATTACAGTCCGGAGTCCTTTCTCACTACTGGTTCTCATTATAAAAATCCTCTATAAACAGTATTTTACAGAAATACTACAATAATGTAAATTCTCTAGAATAAGCTAGTAATAGTCTCCCTTTACCCTGAAGGTCTAAGGTCTCGGGAAGGTTTCTTCAGTAGCGAACTACTTGAGAGGGTGTAGGACACTTGCTGCTCCAGTGCAAAGAGAGAGGTTAGAGATCTCGACAAAGCTCCACTGCAAGCAGAAAGAGAGGTAAAGTCTCCCATAAGATTGCACTATAAGCCAGAAGGAGAAGGAACGATAACTCCATTGCAAGCGAAGGCTTTAAATTATGGTAGGTATTTCCTAGGCTCCACTGCAAGCTCAGAAACGGGATTTGACACTCGAAACTGATGTCTGTCCATGGAATGATCTTGGTTATATAGCGCCCCAACAGTATCTCATCTTTTCCTGGCCATCCCACTTCTCAAGCCCACTATGTCCACTTTACATTTGTCCATTTCCAATTTTAAATTTTCAAGTTTACCTGCACGTCGTACAGTTCGTACGTTTCAGGTTCCCATACTGAAATGAAAGTTATTATTTTCTCCTCTGATGATTCTTCCCGGAGTAGTCCACACCCGGAGATCCGAACGGAGGACTATTTTACATTTTACCTCCGGATTTTTTTTTTTTTTTTTACCTCAGGAAGAACCATCATATTTATTTATTCTCCTCCTCCGCTCCTCCTGGGAAAAAGATAATGTGGTAGTATTCCCCACCACCTTTTAGAACAGTTTCCCCTCCTAAGGACAAAAAGGTGGCCTGACCTCCACCCGCTCATCCGCCCTCCGAAAAGGCCGTTGGCACTTGGTAGAAACTGACTTCTTATCCCGGTCGGTCCCCATCTAAGTTAGCCGCCAAAGACGTTGCCCGCTTTCTCCCGTGAGGAGGTTATGTTGAGATTTTCCCTTCGTTTAGGATGAGACTCGAAGGCTTTTCTCAAACCTCTCCAATACTTTTAGAAAGTGTGAAACTCTTATCATGTTTTTACTTCAAGTCTAAAGTTAAAAAAAAAAAATGAAGACAAAGTTTTCCAATCCTATTTACAAAGACCTTTCAGAGGATTATGTTAGATTATTAATTAACGTGTTTTGCTTGTTCTACTGGAATTATATTTAGACGAAGTTAAAAAAAAAAAAAAAAAAAAAGCTCGTCAGTATGATGATGGTAGCAATAACATTTCATGCATATGGTATACCCGCTAACACATTCACATGAGAACGATAATATTAGATGGAGCTTAATGTCGGAAGTTTAATAGAATTTTGGATTATGTTCTCACTGGGCTCCATGGAATAACCGTGTTACACTACGGAAGGGCCGCTCAATAGGAGACGTTCACATCTGATGCGTTGACTTCCTTGTTTGATCCTAGCTCGCGCCAAGTAGACTTTGTGGAGGACAAACACCGTGTTCGTGATTTTTTTCGGTTTTCCCGTTTCCTCCCACTTTCTCCATTCCACCATTTCATTCATTCCCATCATCACTGTCTCTTTTAGCCTAACCGGCATAATATTGGGACGTAAAAATGAAATACTTCATTTCATTTTCACACTATGGGCGCCGTGAATACAAAACTTTGAAATCCATTGGCTTTGGCACCATTTATATTATTAGCAGGTATGTACAGTATCCTATTCATATATTAACTGATATACTCAATATTCTTTGAGTCTGGTGGCATGATTTGTACACCACTTTATTATAGGCGAGATAGTTTGGTGAAAAACAACCTGACAGCTCGTCTTGCATGAGGTCTCTGAGCCTGCCAGTTATACCGGGCTCAAACCACGACCGAGATCAGCGACGCAACAAAGCAATAGTGCTGCCAAAATGTCTTGAGCCGTGGCAAAAATGCAAACTAAAGCTCACACCCACGCGTTGAGCCAATAAGGGTTCAGCTGTTGCTAAGCAAGAGATCCTTAGCAAAGAGGAGTGGAATTCCTTCAGCCGATAGCAGCACCTGGAACGGAAGACTAGGTGTCAAGTCAATGTGGTATATATATAGTTGTCGTCTGGGGCAAGAACTCGCATTAATGCCCCCCCCCCCATGATCAACCAAACCGAAACGCTGTCCGACTACGCCTGATATAGCATCACACAATAATTCTCGTGTTCCATGTTTCTTCAAATGGTAAAGTTTGATTTCAAAATTGCAGTACATAATTTAATTTTAGTATAAAATACGTGTAAAACACCAAACTAATTAGTATTTGATTGCCAAATAATCGGAGATTAGAATGCTTGACACATTATCATAATAACTGCAAATCATAATGTTTTTGGAATTATATCGGGATGTACATATGTGTAGAATGAATGAACAGTCTATTGCTTTAGAATAGAATATTTAATTATGACAAACAATCAAGCTGTTTTCTCAAGTATTATACTCGGACATTTTGCAAGTCTTTTAAATCGATATAAGTTAAATGAAAATACAAAAAACTGGAACTAAAATTTCACTTTGCGGGCTCTTTTGGTTGCAAAGGTTTCTACAATGTCTTCAAAAGATAGTTTTGAAGCTAAGTTATGCTCTATGGATATAATCCTAATAAGGTTGGTGAGTCGTTGTTGTCCTGTTAAGTTTTTGATGTAATTTTTTTATGATCTTTAGTTTGCTAATACTCCTTTCCTTGTCCTATAGTAAAAATAAGTATTTGCCCAGTTTTGTACCTTTCCAATCCGGCGCCAGGGGCACAATCCCCGTTTGAACTCCGTAGTTACGTCACTGGTCGAGATTAGGAGTACATATTATTATTATTATTATTATTATTATTATTATTATTATTATTATTATTATTATTATTATTATTATTATTATTGAAAACTTGTAAATACAATGCTGCACCTGAAATCGCAGAAAGGGTCAGACAGAGGGGCGTATGACCAACTAGTGAAAATGATACTGGGCTGAAGTATGGTGAGTTTACGAAGAGGGACGTCAGTGAGCATTAAGGTCCACTGACCTATAATGACAGATGTGCACAACTACACGAAGGAAGTTTGTAATTCTGGTCACTTTAAATTGTCAGTGGCTCTTAAACCAGAAGAAATTAAATGACAATGTAAAATCAATACAATTGTATTCTATGAGGACGAAAGTACTAAGATGTTTTTAAGTGATGATGTAACAACGCTCTTTCTTCACTCTAGACTTGTTGTGAACTATAGTAATTACTGCAAGCGGAAGAAAACAAAGGAAGCAACGGTACGTTAGTTTGTCTTATGTAATAATTTACTTATTACAACATTTGCTGTACAAAAAGTGTAAACATACTTCCAGTTTATGTTTATATATAATAATACCCTGAGGAACAGAATGGAATTGCAATCTTAAAAATAATTTTACTGGATGTCAACATGTAGCCAACAAAGGTATTAGTTTCTAAAATATGCCGATGTTTCCGGTGAACCTGTACGAAATGAAAAAATATTTGAAAATACACACAAAATGCAAAGATTATTAAAATTAACATAAACTACGCAATACGGGGAAATATGCACAGAGATGCTGAAAACTTCCTGGCTTTGTACCTTTCCCCTACACATAAAATCTTGAGTGTTGGTTCATTTGAAAGTTTAGTATCTATAAGTAAGTAATGGTGTAAATATATGTTCCTTGTGATTGCTTTTTTTTTCTTCTTCTCTCCAGGTTTGAAACAGTAATGGCGAAGACTAAAGTAATTTTTTTTACAGCTTTGAAGTATAGGATCGTCATGAAGTTTTTTTTTTTTTTTTTTTTTTTTAACAGTGAAGGTCTGCAAAGAACATTCACACTGACTGTGAGATGTCGGATACAATGACGAAGCAGTGTCATTTCTATAGCACCATCAAAAACCTGTCCATTTCACGATTGATCAGCCGTGCAGTGGGTGCCTTTCAAGTTCAACTGATCCGACATGTGATGTGTCCATGAGCTTGAGGACAGAAGAATATCATTAGGGAATTTAGATGCACAATGTCTCACGGAAGTGAACGAATTCAAACATCTAAGGTGCTTCAGGCCCGTTTTGAAGCTAGTACTTCGAATTGTTTCGTCTGATCAGCAACTAAGGATAAAACTTGGCTCCATATTCATGATCCTGAAACCAAGGAGTAGTCAATGAAGTGACGCCATTCCGAATCTCCGCTGTTAAAGAAACCAGCAAAGATCATCATGGCTTCAATTTTCTGGAACAAAGACGGTATTTTGTTTATGAACTGCCTACCTCGAATCTCTAGTATCACCGCAAATTTTATAGTTATCCATATTCAGAAAGTTTTCCGTTCTTTTTCATTTTTCCCACATCTTTCCCACTTTTTCAAAAGAGGAAAATTGCTTCAGCAAAATTGCTTAAATAAATAAAAATGAAAGATGTGGCATAGGGTCCATTACCTTGACATTCACCAAAACAAACAAAAATAAATTACTTTGAAACTTAACACCATGACTTGTAACTTTTCATTTGTGCTGTATTTGAATGACTTGGCAACACTGAATTGAGATAAAATTAACCATTGAACAATTAAGAAAGACAAAAGAATGTACTTTTCCCTTTCCCCGGTGGCTACGAGAAACGCTTTCACTTCCTAGCTTAAACTCTACATCCACTTCTGCGGGAGACCTACATTTCATCCGTCCCACCACTTCAGCCACTCTCCAATCCAAACAGCAAACGCCACTGGCCTCCTGACCCACTTTTCCCTTTGCACTACGCTACGTGTCCATTCGCTCGTTTATATTACCTCACTTGTCACAGGTAGTCACTTTTTCACTAGTTCCAACTGTTCCAGTGATCGACAGTTTCTGATAAATACATTAATAACATATTGTTGAGTATATTCAAAAGTTAGCAGTGCAGACTTTCAAAGCAAATATATTTCTTCTTAAATAAATAAATGAATAAAGTTAGTTAAAGATTCCTCTCAATGGACAGAAAATATGTTATGCATAGCTTTGTTTGAAGGAATCAAATAAATTAAAAGATGTAATAGGAAACCGTTTGACCAATAAAAGTTAAACTAGTAGTGACGACGCCAGAGAGGGGTCTAGGAAGTGAGTGCCCCCTGGTGGCTATGCCTTCTTCCCTCCCGACTGCCTCCAGACCAATTGTATTGTAGTGTAGTTCAAGTAATATTAAACTATTCATTTTGATATTCAAATGGTGTGACTGCTATCAACTACAGAGAAAAGAAAGATTATCGTGATTCTTGATTAAAATGTTCGTTTGTGATTAAGTTAAAGCCATGGACAGTTACGGAACACTAGTGGATCTCTCTTTCTTTATAACAAAATTATTGTTCTTTCCTTACAATTTAAATGTCCCCTGGAAGACGGCACTGACAAGGGAAGTTCGGGAAAAAGCACTCGCCTGTAGAGAAACTAAGCATGCCATTTGGAAGACCAATTCATGCTGATTACAACAAGCTAATAAAATTCCTGTACGGTCGAGAACTTTTCGGGAGATTTAACTTGGAAGTTTACATGAAAAAATGAGTAGGCCTATATGCTGATTTAAACGCTATAAAGTATTCTCTCCCATGGCAAAGCTTGATGGTTTGAACTTGCTATTTTATCGAATTTACTTTTCACTTTGGTTATGCGAACTTTTCCCTTGCCGGATACAACGCAATTGCACATATAAAATGTTCATGGTGCAAGGAAGTCTTTTGCCTGCGTCATTTCTTTATAGAACAGAACAACAAGAGTGATCAATTTTTATCTCTAACCTATCATTATTTCGAACTAACAAACCATTAGTTATTGTAAAACAGTTTTTTTTTTCTGTTGCCTCCAATAGATTTCAATTCGTATGTCAATATTCGTTGCTAATAATGTTGTACTTAACGCGTTTAAATGCGCATATAGCCAGTTTTTCATGTAAACTTCCAAGTTGAATCTCTTGAGCAGTTCTTAACCATCAGGAATTTTATTAGCTTGTTGTAATCAGCATCAATTGGTCCTTCAAATGGCATACATAACTTCTCTGCAGGCGAGTGCTTTCTCCGGAACTTCCCTTGTGAACCATGAACTTAGAAAAAATAGTTTTGATCCTTTCAAGCTTCTCCTGGCATAATTGCTTAAAATATTTCAATGTAACTTGGTAATTTTTCTTTTCTTCTTCTTCTTCTTCTTCTTCTTCCTTTTCTTCTTCTTCTTCTTCTTTTTTGTAATTCTAAATCATTAACATGTGTGATATCTATCGACCGTAGTTTAGGTTTCTTTGTTTAAGTTTAGAATCATTTTACAACACCGAGGCAATACGAGACATGACCTACAAGGTGGAATTCTAAAATGCCTTGAATCATCTCTTACCGGGAATCGAACCTGGAACCATGTCCACCAAAGATACATACGCTAGCCACTAGACCACGTAGTTGTTTCCGTACTTAAGAGGAAGAAAACAAGAAATTGCCAGACTTTAGTGGAAGTGGCGTAACATTGTACTTGAAGTGAACGCATCAATTATTACGATCGTTAAAGTTATTACTTACGGTATGTTTTCACGATATTAGACTTTTGTCTGATAACCTTAAAATAGGTTTATTCAAGTGTTTGTCAAATCACCACCCTAACCATAGAACAGGATTTGCCTTGTTCCTCTTCATAATAAAACTCCTTGCTTAAAAATCGATTAAAAACACTGAAAAAAGAAAATGTAAAGAAAAAACTAGACGTGCCACGTGCACAGAGTATGAAGGAGTTTGGTTTGTATGGCGTGGTATTTTCTCAATTCATATTGAAACCGGAAGTAGTAGTAGTTTTCTACCACTTCCGGTTTTAGTAGAGAGAGATATTAGACTGGAGATAGAGCATATTATTGGAAGGCTTAATTGATTGTAGAAAACAGTTTCTCGCTATGTATTACCGTTTTACTCCTCAACAATCAACGTTAAAACCGGAAGTGGTTGATTCCTGCAACTTGTGGATTGGATAGAGGGTTAAGAAATAAGAGGAACCCATAGATTTTTTTTTAAAACGCTTCTATCATTTATCTTTTTGTTCTATGTACGAGTAGATAAATATTGAAAGGAAAGGTGTAGTGCAGTTCTATCCCTTCTGGTTTTAGTAGACAGTTAAGAATGATTATGAAATGTATTCCTGGGATGCTTAATAGATTACAGATGCTTAATAGATCGGTTCTCGCTATCTATTACCGTGTTTACACTATAGCTATGGACGCCAAAAAAAGAAATGGTTGATTTCCACCACTTTCGGTGAATGGATTACTTACATTAAACACTTCGGTTTCTAACTTTTCACCCTGTACTTCTCTACCAAAATTGATTTTCTTTTTGTCTTTTATTTTTCTTTTCTTTCTTTCTTTTTCTTTTCTTTCTTTCTTTTTGTCTCTCGTACGGAAAACACAGACAGAGTAAATGTCATTGGAGTTTTGGTAAAGGAAGCTTCTCAAAATTGAAGTAAAGAATGCCCACTAAATCAAGTGTGATATCTTCTAATCCATAGCTGTACACGAAGTAAAGGATGCTTGAAATAGAAAACCTACGAACAACTATTAATACCGACATGTAAGTTGGTATACGGCTGGTCTCTCGATTATATCTAATTGCATGCGTTTTATTTATTTATTTATTTATTTATTTTATTTTTTTGCCACTTTGTGATACTATAGGAACATCGTTAGCAAATGGATAAGCATTGGCAGGGATGAATCCGGTGGAAATTTCCCTCGGATGAAGCAAAACCCTCCGAATAGATTTTTCATTTTTCTAATTACATATTCTAGTACTAAAGCACTTCCCTATCAAAGAACTTCTCCGTCTCTTCCTCCTGAAACGTTCATATTACCTTCGAGTAAAAATATCTTAGTTCTCCATCTCCACTAGAAATTAGGTGCTAACTGCTAGCCATGAAGTGTTTTTAGCCTTAGGTTAAATTCCCAGAGAGAATGCTTGAGTTCTTTTATGTGGTGGAGTTCATATATAATTCATTTTATATAATCTTGGCGGTGAAGATGGACTTTGATTAAATAAACGATAAACAAAAATGAAGACATAGGAGCGATATAGCATTTCAAACATCGTATGGAAAATAAAAATGCTTATGTTTGAATATTTTGGACCATTCCAATGTTTAATATTCTCCTAAAGATCTGTAAGCATTCTCTGTTTCTTAGTAAACACAAAGGATTTTTTTTTTTTTTTAAGATTAATGCTACTTTTGTAGAGAGGACATGGTGGATCACTGGTAGAATGCTTACCTCTGGTGTGTAGGGTCCCTGGTTTAATCCCCGGCCAAGTAAGTTTATGATGGATGACATCGTGTCCGTGGGTTTCTCATGGTACTTCCGTTTCCTCCCACTTTCTCATTCCCCTGATTATTTCATCATCATTCACTTGCCTTAATCATTCCTCTCCCTTAGCCGAAAAGTCATAATCGTGGGAGATTTCCTTTCCTTTCATTTCATTTAATTTTACTTTTGTAGATTTCCTAATAATGCTTTATGTAATTCTAGGAAGTGGTATAGCAGGGGTGCCCACAAGGGGGGGCTATGACGCAAACTGCGTCATTGAAATATTTGGCGGGGTTAAAAATCTATATAAATATGTTTGAGGGGGTGTAAAAATTAATCGAAAAGATTTTTTTTCATGGAAGAACACCTCCGGATAGACAATTGAGGGGGGGTGCGTCATGGAGTTGAGGGGGGGTGGGCACCACTGGGTATAGAAATAGTTATCAATCTGTCTGTACCATAGCAAGAATAATAATAAGACAGAAACTTTATGAATCCCACATTGCAAGAATAGGTTCTGCCCCATGTTCCCTTTCTATTCAACCTGTAAGCTAAAACTCTTGCAGTTTTAACGTTGGATTCCCAGAGACAAGCGCAGCACACTTGCTTTGTAAGTTCCTAATATTCCTTTAAAACACATTCACACATTTGTAATTTATGCATGTGTTAATATGTTAGAGAACAGAATATGAAATAACGCAGGGCAATGTATAAAAGACGAATTTGGCAGAAGTGTTGCCTTCGTGCAACAGAGTTCCCTCTTGAGTAAGCGGTCAGCATATGTGCGATTGGCGTGGGAGGCCCGAGTTCGATTCCCTTTGGGAGCTTATCTGGTTCGGATCCCGCGTTAAGCTATAGATTCAAGTCTCATATAGCCTCGCTGCTGGAAGGAACGCTTCGAATCAATCACAAACCTTATGTAACATTGTTTACCATTTATTCAGAAGCAATATTAAAGCAGATTACTTTTGGGTAAGAGATAGAAAGGTCAAGTATGTTATACGACAATTTGCAGATGATGCGCCTTTGGTAATGGAATCTGAAACGAAAATTATAAGGAACGCATCGAAGAATAGGGATTGAAAAACCAAATATTAAAAAGATGAAATCAATGGTGATTGGGGCGATACAAACATGTTCACTATATATTGACATGAGAAAAGTCCGTTATCCGGTCAACAGTATACTGTACAAATATATGGAATCCTTACGTTTACTAGAGAAGTCCGTACGAAGCACACGTTATACATATGCTACATACGTACTGCACTTTTTGCCGCTTAGATGTTACATCATGCCATTGCAGGATTTGTGGCATCTAACAGTTCTTTGTATATTACATACGTATACGTATCTTACATACGTCAGCTATATGTTATATACATCCTTGTGGGATCCCGACCGCATATATACGTACGGAAAGTATGTTTATTCAGAACATTACACGGAAAATACGTATAAAGCATAATTTTTCAATTATACGTGTGCTGTAAGTTAAGTCCAAAAACTACAGGATTTACGTATGTAACCTACGTTTTCACGTACACCACATATGTTTTGTTTATCCTCACTGTAGTTAGACGAGAGGAAGTTTGAAACACTCGATGAGTTCTGTTCCTTAACTCCGTATCTAGCGACCCACAAATTAAATGTTTTTCCTGAAGACTTTGATCATAATTTCTTTACTCCTCTTTGTTTTTAGACTTCCAAACTATGTTAGGCATAAGTGTTGAAGATTTAATAGAACGGCTTTGTCCGCCTGTCCGTCTGTCGACAGGTATCAGAACAAAAAGCGGTAAAACATACCGAGATGTAGTTTTCTAAACTCGATTGATCGTCCCAAAAAAAGATTCCATATCGTTCGTTAACTCTCTATTCAAACCGGAAGTGGTTCAAATTAGTCATTTATGATTTCAATGTTATCGTCATAGAACGTAAACGAAAACAGGTAGCGAAAAGCGGTTTTTTTTTTTTAACGATTCAGCGTCTCAAGGCAACGTTTCATAACTATCCCGAACAGTCTTTAAAACAATCGGAACTGGTTGAAATTTGCTACTACTCCCAGTTTCAATACTATTTTCGTAGAGGAAAGACAGTAAGATATATATATATATATATTGAGATGCGGTTTTCTGCAATTGATTCAGCGTCCCAACCAAGGATCTTATAAAATAGAGAATGTGCCCCTACAACAAAATCTTGAAGCCATACGTCACAGTTTCGCCACTCCTACTCTGCCCATTCTGCCCAATAGAATCGCAATGTTTTGAGCCACCAATCATGGCGGAAACGAAAGTAGCCAATCAGACGATGGCAGAAACGAGAGTAGCCAATCAGATGTGCCGATGCTCGGTTGTTTTTTGGCTTCATCGATTTAGTAGCATGAAGATACATATGGGCAGATCCTCTATTTATAACATCCTTGGTCCCAACCGTCTATTTTAAAAAAAAGTTGTTAAAATAAACCATTCCCGGTTTCAACATTTATCTCCGTAGAACAAATTGGTATTAGTAGCGACTAGCAGTTTTCTGCAAATGATTCAGGCTGTCAAGACAACGTACCATCACAACTCGCAACTCTCTACCAAAACCGGAAGTGGTTGAAATTTACTACTACTTCCGATTTCAATACTGATCTCTGTAGAACAAAAATAGTAAGAGATGTTGAGATGTAGTTTTTTTTTCAATCGATTTAGCTTCTGAAGATTAGGTTTTATCTCCCCTCTTAGCCCTTTATTGAATTCAGAAGTGGTTAAAATGAACCATTTCTAGTTTCAATATTTGGACGCAATATTAAAATGTGATGCGGCTGCGACGTTATTTGCTAAAGAATGTGCCCTGCACAAGCGTGACATGTAATAGCAGTGAAGGGAGGGACGGTTGCCCTAATCTAGAGGACCGGAAGTACACCTGGGAGAAGCACAACATGTAATTTTCTCAATTTGAGGCAATTGAACCGTCATTGATACAGGATACGTATGTTGGATGTGACTTTCTTTGGTTCTTTGCTTGGTACTGTGACAAAATCACTGCAGTGACTTTCACTTTGAAATAGTGACAGCAACAATTCAAGAACTTTCTGTATCCTTTGCCTTGCAGTTCTGTTGGAAGTGTTTGGCATATGTTATCCGTGAACTTCAGCTGCCGTTCCAGTACATTAGTGCACTTTTCAGTTTCCTTCCTTCCTTCGCTGCAAATCACGAAAGTGTAACAGCTGAAGAGCTAAAGCACATTGCCCCGGAAAGATTTTTGGGAGGAGTGGCAAAATGTTGTCATCAAAAGTTGTCTGTTGGGTAAGTACTGTATCTGCGAGATATAATAGTGAACACACGTGCGCACTCACTCGTGTAACTAGTACTTCAAAAATTGCTCAAGCATTTCCAGGGAAGGTTCTTAGATTTTTTTAAAAATTGATTTAAAGAGGCTGTAGAGAGTTGTGATTGTTTCACATGAGCATCACAGATTAATATATTCTTCCTTTCGTGGTGGAAACGAAAGAGATTTTCGGTGGGCTGATCCCTGTGTTTCAATTTAGGTGTATCATATTGGAAAAATTACATTTCGATGCATTTGTAAAGTAGTATGTAGTCTAATGTTGAAACAAGAACTATTTAATTGATTAGAGAAATGAGTTGATTGGTCTGATACTGTGATATAACTGGTTCAAACTGTGATGTCCAATTTGACAGAAAGGGGGCACGGTTGCTCAGTGGTAGAGTGTTTACTTCTGGTGCGTAGAATCAATGGTTCGATCCCCGGTCAAGTGAGTTTGTGGTGGACAACATCGTGTCCGTGGGTTTTGTCGGGTCTCCCACTTTCTCCCATATTTTCATTCCACCAATTCTTCCGTCATCACTCACTTGCCTCAATCACCTGTTTACCTTAGCCTAAAGGACATTCCCTGGTACACAAAGACAGAATGGCCTACAAGTAAACAAAAAATGCAATTAACAGCGCCGTACTTTCTATTGCAAGAATATAAAGATAGAGATATAGTCCAGTTATTTACTATAATATTTATAATACTTATAAGTCCACGTAATTAGCTGACTCAAGTATTATGTTGGGGGGCGCGGTGGCTCAGTGGTAGAGCGTTCACCTCCGGTGTTTGGGGTCCTTGGTTCGATCCCAGCTCGCGCCGTGTGGACTTTGTGGTGGACAAACATCGTGCTCGTGGGTTTTCTCGGGGTTCTCCCGTTTCCTCCCACTTTCTTCATTCCACCATTTCACTCATCTCTCATTATCACCGTCTCCTTTAGCCTAACCGGCATAACCATGGGACGTAAAACTTAAAGATTTCATTTTTTTTTTTCAAGTATTATGTTGTTCTGAAATGCTTTAAGAATATTCATTCTTTCGATAGCTGCACAATGGTATTTCTACGTGAACAAAGTGTCTGTCCTAAAATGAACAAACATCGAGACAGTTGGACATTCGTTATTTATTATTTGGATAGCTATCTATGGTTCATTGGATGTGTTTTAATCGCCTGCATTATACTTCTGCTTTGTGGTGCTCTGCCTATGCCCCGAAGTGCTTGGGTAGAATACTCCCAAATGTGTGATTCCCCCCACCACCACTTAAAATAGTAGAAACGGGAAAAAGTTGAAAATGTTCAGTTTAACGTCTCACGATTATGTCCTTTGGGTTAAGGGAGACGATGATTCAGGCGAAGGAGGAAGTGGGAGGAAACGGAAGTACTTCGAGAAAACCCACGGACACAATGTTGTCCACCACAAACTTACTTAGCCGGAGATCGAACCAGAAACCTTACACACCAAGTAGATGCTGGAATTGGTTATGGCTAAACCAATATAACTTTTTTTGTAGACTAAATTTTATTGAATTCTGGAACTCTTTTACCGCTGTTAAAAGGATAATTATGGTAAGATTAAAGTTCAATGGTGCCATTTTCAATTAACTATCCGCCCCCTCTTCTCTGAAAAACTCTCATTGGCACAATCTGTGCCTCAAAACTCGAGTGTAGGCATCCCTGCCTGCTTGATTGGAATTGAAGCCTCATTATGTAGCATCGAGGCTATATGAAACATACCAGTAGATCTACAGTTTACCAAGGGATTAAATTCATAATGGACGCTTTTTTGTTTCTTGTCATTATAAATACAACTACACTACTGATATTGCCGTAAATTACTTTTAACGTAAGGTACAAATTGACCAATACGTATTGGAAGACCTTTTGGATATTTATTTTGTGTAGAGGGGCCAGTGGTTGTCCGGATGACTCTACCTTCATCCATATCTGGTGAGATTGACATGACTTATGGAATCCTGGATGTCTTTTGTGTATTGGTAGTCATTATATTAACGTCAATGGTTATCCAATGTTGTCAGAAACATGGCCTTCTATGGGTGTGTATATATGATGTTTACTTTTTTTTTAATGACTGGAGAAATAAAATCCCTGATTCTAATGAAAGCTATCATTTCGGTATTTGCCTAACGGAGCTTACGGGAAATCAACAAATATATATAATAAGTGAGTTTTAAAACATAGGTCATTTCGGTTGCTCCAATCTGAAGAAATAGAAAACTGCTACTCCTTGTCAGACGAGATTTAATTATCTACAACCGTAATTATAGCTCAAAACCCTGCTAACCGTAATAGGTTACAGCTTCAAATTATAATTCGGGCCTACCTCAATTGTATATAACAAAAGCATCTTTACAAACTAGTATTAACAGTGAGCTTCATAAAGACGAACCATAAAGCCATAACAAATTAACAGTCTATTTTTTATCTTCTTGTATCCAGTGTTCGAAGTGGGAAAAAAAAGCAGAGGCGGTATGTTTTATTATGATATTGACTCAACATTCCGGCTATTTAAACATTGTCTTGATCACTGAAAAACCACAGACGGTATGTCCTCATTACTGAAAAACCAGAGGCGGTATGGCATACCACCGCATACCGTCTCCCTTCGACCACTGCTTGTATCAGACCATCAACATGGCAACACATATTCAGTTGCCAAGATCTGCCTCATCTGAAGATTGAACTTAACAACATAATCGCAATTTATCTTAGCTGTGGAACTGGAAAGGCTGGACTTCGAAATGGCTAAGTATGCATGCAAGGAATACTGCTGAGAAGCATCCATATAAACGTGAAATCTGTAAGTTTTACGTTCCACGGTTATGCCGGCTAGGTTAAAGGAGACGGAGCTGATGAGTAATGAATGAAATGGTGGAATGAAAAAAGTGGGAAGAAACGAGAGAACCCCAAGAAAACCCATGCACACGATGTTTATCCACCACAAAGCTCACTTGGTGCGACTGGGATCGAACTAAAGATCTTATGCACCAGAGGTGAACGCTCTTCTACAGCCACCGCGGCTGCAAGCCTCCAAGAACCACGATCCTCAGCGAATATCTTCGTCTTCACAAAGTCTTTCACTTTTACGTCCCACGATTATGACGTGTAAGCTACGGAAGGCACTAATAAAAGTGAATGAAATAATGGAAGGTAAAAGTGGGAGGCAACAAAACCCCAGAAAACGCACCCACCTTGTGTTTGTTCACTACAAAGTAAACTTGGCGCGAGCTGAGATCGAACCAGGGACTCTTCGTTTCCACGTAACAAATATTAATTTCTATTGCAATTGTCCTCTTCTCCCTCTTTCTTTCTAAAATATCCTAGAGTTTCTTTTTAGACAACGTCTGTCTTCCTCTTTTTAATTTCGTTCAATATCATATTTTACCGTTCTTACTTCTTCTTCTTTAGTTTTCCTCCAAACTAGCAATTTTGCCATTTTCATTCGTGTTTTCGTCGCAGGTGATCCGAGTTCGATTCCAGGCTGGAGCTCATGTGGTACAGTACAAATCCCACATTAAGCTGTAGGTCAACATGTCACATTACGCCGGTCAACGTGTCACATCCTCTTGCCAGCAACCCCCTTATAATTTCTGGTTTGCAGGTGTTTTTTAATATACCTAGGGGATCTTACGATATCCATCTATTTCTATAATAGTAGAATCCATTCCTTGTATATAGTGGATACAGTAACTTCCCTAAAAGGGAATGGATTAAAATCAACTTTGGTCAGTTCACTTATATTACAAATATCGAATCCGATCTGTGGTACTGTTTCAAAATGGAGGCCGTTTGAAAATGTTAAAACTTCATAACTCCCTTAATTTTGGGACGTATCATAGAAATATAAAGTGATTTCTAATTTTGGTTTAAAAAACTTGGATACTTATTTTTTAAAAAAAAGTCATTGAGTATTTTAAATGACTTGATAATGTGCGTCACAAAAACTGAACCGGACTTTGCCGCACTAGGGAAATCACACCATGTTCAGATATCTCATTAACTTTTAATTTAATTATATTTCAATATAAAGTTTTTTTTGTATTTTTTTACATTTGTATTTTTCTGGTATTTTAATATGCAGTTCTCATTAGTTTCATATCGTACCTCTTTTATTTAAATTCATTTTTTAAGCAACTCTGTACCTGTTAAAAATGTTTAGTAGACCTATTTTTCTTGTTGTTCTTAAAAGTTGTTCTTAAATATAAAAATATGCCCAACAGAACAAAATTCAAAATAATTGAGCTGAGCGAAGCGAAGCTAAGCTCTTATACTCGGGTTAGCCGTTTGGTTGTCCGCGAACTCCTCCTAGACCGTTTGGCCGATCTCAACCAAACTTAGCACGCTGATAGAGTATGTCGTGCTGAGTGACAACATAGGTCGAAATCAAAAATCCGATGTACCATCGAGGAATAATCACCGAAAAACGCTTCCTCCTAGACCGTTTGGCCGATCTGAACCAAACTTAGCACGCTGATAGAGTATGTCGTGCTGAGTGAGAACATAGGTCGAAATAAAAAATCCGATGTACCAACGAGGAATAATCACCGAAAAACGCTTCCTCCTAGACCGTTTGGCCGATCTCAACCAAACTTAGCACGCTGATAGAGTATGTCGTGCTGAGTGAGAACATAGGTCGAAATCAAAAATCCGATGTACCAACGAGGAATAATCACCGAAAAACGCTTCCTCCTAGACCGTTTGGCCGATCTCAACCAAACTTAGCACGCTGATAGAGTATGTCGTGCTGAGTGAGAACATAGGTCGAAATCAAAAATCCGATGTACCATCGAGGAATAATCAGCGAAAAACGCTTCCTGATTACGTAGTTTAAGCTCGCTCAGCTCATTTCATTGCAATCGGGTATATCCATTGCATTCCTAGTATTTAAAATATTTTCTGATATTAGATTCTAATTATATTTATCTCTTCCACTTCGCGACCAACAGGTTGAGAAACCCTGCCCTAGACGATCCTTTTGGTGTGTTTTTCCTAACTCTTTATTCAATGAAGGTTCGAAAGTTAAAGTCTCATCTCGTAAAGATGTAGTGAATATAACGTCTGATCTCGGAAAGCGTATGATCCTATAGAGTCCTGTGTCGCTTTCTTCCTCCAAAGCGATTCTTTTCCCATTCACATTCTTGATTTCAGTTTTAGTTTAATGTGTTCACATATTAAAAACAAGTTAAACACTTGAAATAGCAAGTCAGATGAATACGTGACGTGGATGTGTTTAGAAATGATTGTGCTGCAGTTGGTTAAACAAAAGCTGTGACAGCATTCATTTCAGTCGGATTGAAACTCATTTCAGATTTTTAATTGTTATTTTCGTGTTGTATTTAGTTCTGAATAGGAAGCTATAAGGCTTACCAGCAATAAATGCGAAATTTTGATTCAAATGGAGTAGTAAGCGACAGTCTGTTACCTAACATTGTCATTTTCTTCTTTCTTCGTTTTCTTTTCTATTCCACCATTAGGCATGGAGCGTGAATTACAGTCGTGATGTCACGAACCGAGTATTCATGAGGCTAATTACAATGCACATTCTATTCTTCCCGACTACAAAATAAACCAATTAAAGGTGACATTAAAACACTTATTCTTTTTTCATCGACGAACGTAGATTTCACAATGACATAGAGAAAAGAATTGTTTTGAACGTTGTGATATGTCTACTGCAGTTTATCTTTGCAATCACGAATATTCTCTTAGTATTGGCACTTCATAAGTAAATTAAGAATTGTTCATCTACTACGAGTTTTAAAAATTCAATTAACTTTATTAAATAAAAAAATGGAGGCTGCTGTAGCTCAGTGGTACAGAACGCTCGTCTGCTATGTAGGTTCTAGCTTGACTCCAGAACAGTGTTGCCACACTTGATACAATTGTACCAAATTCAGCTCTTTTCATTACTCATACGCCCGTTGGCACCATTTTCAGCCCCTTTTATGAAAAAGTTGGTACTTGTAAATCTACATAATTGAGCACAATTTAACAAATACTTGTCACACTTTCAAAAATGTCAGTAAAACTTTTCCTACATCTCACGTTACTCATACAGTGTGTAGAATTCTTTAAAAATGCTGTTGAATATTCATTCTGTAGTGTTGCACCACAGAACCCTACGAACTTTGTGTGGAAAATTCGTAATTCGAATTATACCGGGAAACAAATGACGCTAGATGGGCGCATGCGCGCCGCGCATAAAGGAGACGAGAAAGAAGCACTATGGTGGAAATTTTGGCCATAATACCGTTTTGATTTATTGTCACTTTGAAACAGAGGCGCGTTTGGTTTCCTTACAATACACACCGAGAATGATTACTGTTTTCCCTTTTATCTAATTTGCGACCTCTGTTATTACTTCCTACGTGCGAGAAAAGTTTCATCTACTTCCACTGCTGTTGGGGCCCTCCTATTTGGATGTTTTTAGAAAATAATTTTTAAAAAGAGCACTTTCTTGATTCTTGGTTCTAGGAAGAAGGAGTGTTCTAAAACTTTTAGTTTCGTGTTATAGAGATATGTATTACATTGGTATAAAATAATGAATTCAGCCCTTTGTGTTTCGATTGGGTACACAAATTCAGCCCTTTGTGTTTCGATTGGGTACTATTTTTCAGTCAAGTTCAGAGCTAGGACTGTGGCAACATTGCTCCAGCATGCACCAAGCGATGTTGCGTGGATGTCTTCGATGCGTGGAGTTATCCCATGTCCTCATACTTTCTTTATTCCACTATTTCCTTCATAATCAACATCGTCCTTAGCCTTGGAGCATAATCGAGGGACATTAAACTAAAAATAAGAAATTATTTATACAGAGTGCCTCAAAAGTAAGTATACAGACCTACATAAATAAAACATACAGGTCTGTATACCTATTTATGGGCCACTCTGTATACTAATTGGCGGAGCAGTGTGAATTTAAGCATCGAGTCTGGTGGAAGCAAAAACTTTACAATTCTCTCGCGTAGTGTCGTTACTGTTGGTACTAAACGTCCAGAGTTATAGTTTCCGTTTTATTTCAACAAGTGCTCTTTTGAGAATATGAATACTTATGAATGTAGTTGTATTCACTAATTTAAACATGTCGGTAGTTATATATTCCACATAATTTTCACGGAGACGTTCATAATGCAATAAATAAGGCTTTTAGTATTCCACCGCGTTTATTATGCTTGACTGACCTTTAAAAACGCAATCACTCCGTTTATCTTCAGAGTTATTCTAATTCAAGGACTTATTACACAATATTGTGATATAATTTTGTTACTTTTAAAATTGTTATAGTTTTATATTCCATTATTTAACAATTAAATATTGTTACTAATTATACTTTAATTCAAATTTATGTTAACAATTTATTATTATTATTATTATTATTATTATTATTATTATTATTATTATTATTATTATTATTATTATTATTATTATTATTATTAAGATATTCCAAAGTTTACTTAATTTCAACTTCTCTATTCACTGTGTTATCGTGTAATTTTTTCTATGATATCATTGGCCGCTCCTCCTTTTCTCCAGAAAGAACAAATCTAAAAAGTCACAATTTTAAGTATGCTACCCTATCAAGAACAACGAAGGAGAGGAAAAGTGCACTCGCACTCAGAAAGGCCTAAACACTACAATCTCGTTGCGTCTGTTTTTTTTCTTTAAATAATAATCTACTCTGTTATTGAAAGATAAAGCAAACACAGCTGCAGAGGAAAATGGTAAACCTTTTTATAGAAATCAATACCGAACTTTAAACTCAGTATATCAGTTTGCAATTCCAGTGCAACTAGCTTTTTATCTTTGTTTCTTGATTTTTCTTCTACATTTGGTAAAAATTTTTTTAAAAAAAAATTCCATCTTCAATGATAATAAACTTCTTTGTGACAAATACAAGACTAGTTTTCATATCAAAACTGTGGTAACTAACTAAATGAAACACGTGTTCGCTACTGTTCGAGAATTAAGTCCTTAAATTTGACAAAAATCAAGCAATTCATGCTGGGATTTGTTTGACTATTTGCTTTAGCACCTTCCATATGACCTTAAACTAATGCGACCTAAACATGATTTATGAATGTAGTATTCAGATAGAAGTTCAGTTTAGTAAATTTAACCACCATCATCATGAAGTCTCCTTCCAACAAGAAATCTTTATTTTATGTAATATACTTTCGACAGATTTTACCGCCCCGTGCAAATGAACGTGATGCACATATGGTAGAACCATCCCTGACTATAGTACTAGAATACTATACATGTACTATAGTATAATGTATTGCTTTATATGTTTACGTACCCGTAACAAGCCGTCATCGCGTAAGCCTGGGGCACGCGCACCTCAGGTTGAATAGAGGTAGTTAGTAACGTTTGCTTTGAGAAAAGCAAAAGTAAAATGCATTTGTTGTAAGAAGAGGACAAATTCTTACCATATGGAACAATATGATTTATTACAGAAATAATTGTATTTTATGCTATTGTCTTTCTCTATATACTTATCTCTTTTGTAAGCATTTGTACGCCACACATGAGAATAAAATGCTTTCACCGTCGGAAAAGAAAGACTCAGGCGAGAGTTTACAACCGGAGCAACACACGTCGCTTTCCTTCTCAGAATGTGGGCCACGTTCGAGAAATTTTCCAACCACAATTGTCACTTTATGAGAAATTGTATCCGCTTTTTACTCATAGCGGAACTTTCTGGATTTATATATTTAGTAAACAGAATATAACAGTAAAACATTACAGAGTTATTCTTTGTCTAGGTATATTTATGTTACAGATAGCATGAAAATTTGTTTCTGCACTGAAACTTTTTTTTTTTTTTTTTTTTTGCGATCAATACTTTTTTTAAAATCTATTTTTGTAATATTTTTAGATAGAACAATAAACTTTCATGTAATGAAACCTGACATCAGCAAGGACATGCTTAATTGAATGAAACAAAAAGAAAGAAAGAAAAAAAATCTTCCGTGGGCTGTTAAATTAGATTTAATTTTTGTTTTCGTAAGCCTCCTTATCTATAACAGCCACATACTTCTTTCCTTACAAATGCGTTTCTATCTGTGAAAGGTGCTGAATTACCTAAAACTTCTTTATCATCAAGCT
This sequence comes from Thermobia domestica, assembly GCF_964235325.1. Taxonomy (NCBI): domain Eukaryota; kingdom Metazoa; phylum Arthropoda; class Insecta; order Zygentoma; family Lepismatidae; genus Thermobia; species Thermobia domestica. The sequence goes on along the minus strand of NC_137454.1, from coordinate 1,791,929 downwards.
GTCTAAAAAAATATTGAGGCTCTGGACGTCAAAATTAAGAATACACGCGGGCCGCGGTGGCTCAGTGATAGAGCGTTCACTTCTGGTGTGTAGGGTTCTGGGTTCGTTCCCAACTCGCGCCAAGTAAACTTCGTGGTGAACAAACACCATGTGAGTAGGTTTTCTCAGGGTTGTCCCGTTTCCTCCCACTTCTTTTATTCCACCATATCATTCATTTCTCATCATCACTGTCTCCTTTAGCCTGGCCGGCAAAACCGTGGGACGTAAAACTTAAGGACTTCATTTTAAGAATACATCTATTATGACCTAACAATAACAATGTGAAACCTGATACACACCATTTTGTTTGACGATTTTCTGTTATTTTTCCAACACCACGACATTCCTTAATTTCTACAGAACTTTTGTGGTTTATGGTCAATAATTTGTGACACGTAGTTTTCGCAGGCCTCTTTTCAAAGTAACTTAACATCATTCAGGAAGTTATACAGAGACTGAAAAAAATAATACAGTAGGACGTCGAAAATCTGAACATCAAAAATCTGAACGCGGTCCCTAGAAGCTTTTTCCAAGTCCGTCGACGTGTGAAGTCAGTATTTTTACAAAAGTTCATTCATATGTAACTGTTTGTCATACATACTTTTATTTTTATTTTCTCTTATGCCTATAAGTTTTAAGTGTGACTTAAAAGATCAGTGTAATTTAGTGTACGAGCAGGTTCTTCAGAAACATTAAATGTAAATAGCCTTACGTACTTTGTTGTAATTACTGTATGTACTGAATAACCACTGTATCGATACAAGAACATATCGTATACTATATGTAAGCCTAAACTGGATTTTCTTGATCATTTTCGTAAATCCGAACTACGTGTGGTTCCAATTAGTTCGGATTTTCAACTTCCTACTGTAGTATAACATTATCAGATCCTGACTATAAAATAAATGCATTAAAACCTTCCAGCCAAATATCTTAATTTCTAACAGGTGGTTAAAGATGTATTTGATTTCGCATGGTCAACTCGGTAGGTACACGACACCCTTTCTGTTGACCTATTCTGTCCGTTTAAAAAAATGCTAATTGTCAACAGTACAGATCAGAGTGTAGTGTTCTGCTCGGCAGCAACAGCTCGTAATGGACGATGCCTTTCCAATCCCACCAAACACAACCTCCCTGGGCGTCAGTGTGGACTTTGCCACAGACTGTGGAGTTTTTACTCACTGTAACCACGATCTTTTTCGCACGTTGTTGTCTTAGGTAGGTTATCCACTTTCCGTCACTCGTGAGCAAACAGTTCAGAAATAGCTCGAGTTCGTTACGTTTCAGCAAAGACTCGCAGATAGAAATTAGATTGAATAGAAGTTTTTGAGGCAGATTATGTGGCATCGAAACATAAGCTTTTTATTATTATTATTTTGAAACCAACTTTCTGAAAATTTTGGTAATTGATATTTAGGTCATTGGCAATGTTATGACTGTTTACGTGCCGCCGGTATTATTCAACTTTTGCCGGAACATCATCCACTTTATTTGTGATATGTCGCCCACTGGAAAAGCATCTTGAAGATCGAAATTTCCAGAACAAAAGCGACTGAACCATCTCTCGATTGCTGCTTTTGATGACGTATCCTGCCCATATGCAGCACAAATTTCTTCAAGGATCTGCATAGCACTTGTGCCTTTATGGAAATAAAATCGAAAAAATGTATCACAGTTTTGTGCAAAGTTTACTCATTTTCATGGCGCAATACAGTACGTCTGATTAAAAGTATTCCAAAACAATTTGCACATCTACAGGCTTCAACTAATGACGTTAAGTCTGATCTGCTGCGATTCATGTACCCTCAGATTCGGAACATTAACGCTTTCTTGTGCACAAAAAAAAAAAAAAAAAGTTCAATACGTTTTAGAATACATGATATAATTGAAGATACAGAGTTATATAATAATAACATTGCAGAAAACTAGGGCAAATATAAAAATGATCAAGAATTATTGAAAATAGAGTTCACATGAATTAAAATAAATTTATTCAGACAAATTAATCAAATACGTACTAAAGTATTTTGTTACTAGTAAACTGTCAATGGCTGAATATCAATTACACGATTTTTAAATACAGATGTTGTTTTGCACTTGCCTTATTATTTAGTGTTCTTCTAGCTTTGAGAATTAGTTACATAGCCTATGGTAAACTTGGAGGTAGTTCACCAAATCTTCCTGAGTTCTTGCATGTTGATTTTTTGATGAATATATTTTGCGAACGTAGTTTAATTTTCTTTCTTTCTTTATGCACTCTTATTTCTTCCCATTTTACTTTTGTTAGTCGAGTCAGTGTTGCCAGATTGGGCTACAAGTAGCGGATTGGGTAATATTTTAAGTACCCTCGTTACAAAAATTTCAAAATTGAGAGACATACTTCTTTCATTTGGGCTACTTTTATTTCTCTGCACGCTATGACACTTAAGAATACGTTTCTTGTTTTATTTTCATATATAAATTGATAAACTATTATTAGTTTTGTACAGGGGAATAAAGCTTTTGTTAGTTGCATATTTCTATTCGCAATGAACAATAGTTTTACTAATACTAACGTTTTCAATTATAGTTCAATTCTTGTTTCAATACTTTTTAATCCTCAGATCTGATAACACTTCACTTTTGTTCACAGTTTGTGTTGCAGCACCACTGATGGTGTTGCTGTCTCAATTAATGCCTACCCTAGTATTTAAACGATGTTATGTAAACGTAAACATTGTACATTTAATTCCGTTACTGCGTTATCCATATTAACATAAAGAAAGAGTAAGTGAAGTAAATACAAATAAAACTTCCAAAATTCATGTCTCGCAGATAAAGAATTCAGCAAGTGAATTGAAGAAGCAAGGAATAGCAGGGAAAATCGTACTGTAAAGTGTATCTCAGAGCCCACAGAACGAACTTAAGGAAACATTCTCCTCCTTGGAAAACGGAAAGGTTTCCTATTCTACACTATTAGAATACGTTTAGTTCACTTCACACTACAGTTGTAGTGCTCCTCACGTAGAACGGAAATTGCTCTAATACACCATCACCAACATGCCCGGGCTGCGGTCGCCGCCTCACCGCTGGCAACTCGGACACCTGATGTAATTTCAACTTTAGGTGTTTCCATTAATTGATAAGTATATATATATATATACAGGGTGTCGAACATATATATACATATGAACTATACTAACAAACTGTAAGAGGCGATTCCTTACATCAAAATAAGAGAAAAAGTTCAGATGGACCTGGGCCTGTAGGGAAAAGTGCATAGTTTTAGAGCTAGGGCTGTCCAAAATCCCAAAAAAAGTCAAATTTCAAGAGGCCCTATTTCGAATTCGAGAAACTGTGGATGGTGCTCCTTATCAGCGTAAAGGAAGTCACGCATACGCAATCCAAAAATGCATATTTCATTAATGTTCAATGGGTGTACAGGGTTGAGTTGAGTTCAGTTTTAGTTTAACGTCCCGTTCAGTAGCGAGGCTATATGAGACGTGGACCTACTGATTAATGTGGAATCCGAAGCACATGTGCTCCCGCCGGGAATCGAACCCGAGTCTCCCACGCCAAAGGCGCGTATGCTAACCACGCTCAATGGATGTACAGAGTATTGCATGCAGGGCGAAATTCCCAGACATGCCATCAACCGAATTTTGAGATATGGTCTGATTTTATGATTGGCCCAAAGTAGGCAAACGATAAGCCTTGATTGCAGTGAACACAGAACCCTTTGGCGAGATGTCGGAAGTGTTAAGGATCGTCAGCAGCATGTTCTCTTGTACTCGGGAGAACACATGCTGTCATGTTTTATTTCACGCTAATAAGTGAAGAAAACGTGAAATATACCATCACGAAATACATCGATTCGCGCGTTATTCCGAACACCAAAAAACATAAAGCTGCCGGTTTCTAACACTTTCGACTTCCCTCCGAAATATTGGATGTCCATGGTTGTCAAGGCCTTCCTTCTGCCTACTTTGGACCCTCCTTGAAGTCAGGGTATATCTGACAACTCTATTGAGAGTATATGTGAGAATTACATCCTGTAGGAATTCCCTGTACACCTATTGAAAATTGACGAAATATGCACTTTTAGATTGTGTATGCGTGGTTTCCTTTACGCTGATAAGGACCACCATCAAGAGTTTCTGGAATTCGAAATAGAGCCGGTTGATATTTGGCTTTTGCGAGATTTTGGACAGCAGTAGCTCTGAAACTATGCACTCTTCGACATAGATCCACGTGAACTTTTTTCTTATTTCGATGAGAGGAGTCACCTCTTACAGTTTGTCGGTGTAGTTCTTTAACACCCTATATATATAAAATTGTGAAGTTGCAAAATAATTTATTTTTATGTTTGGACTACGAAAAGTTCAAATTAATTCTTTTTAAAGTTTAGATCTAGCAACACTGCGGTCGAGTAGTTCGTCATTATTCAGTTAATATTTAACATTTCTTCCACTGGTTTTAAAGAATTCCTTCTATTTATAAGGATTGATATGAACTTTATAGTAAAGAATTACCATTAAAATACTTTCTGTTTATGTTTAACTCAATCGTGTTACTGTTTTTATTTGATTAACAGGCCGTATTTGCTGTTGTGGTTCTCCTGCAACTTCTCCACACCGCTGAAGCTACCCTGACACCTAGGGCACCTAATTTCCAATATTTCGAAAGGTAAGTCTTCAAACAAAATTTCATGATGCATCTCAGTAAACTATTAACGAACATTTTAAACTATTAACAACAAATTAATGAACATATTAGAAGATTAAAATTAAAAATTAAGAATATGAAAAGAACAAAGTAAGCTTAAAATTAACTTTATAATCAATTGATTAAAATTGACAACTTTCACCTGATCCAGCACGAAAAATTCACCAATTAATCATTTCATTCATTAGACCAGTGGTTCTCAACTGGTGTCCCGACACACTGCTGTGTCACGCAGTCCCCTAATATGTGACAAAATTTTAGAATTTAAAAATGATGAAGAATTTATTAATAATTAATTTTAAATCGAGACAGACTGTACCAGTCAACACCTCCAGCGGCAACAATAATTCTCAGTGCTATATACAGCCATTATGAAAACTAATTGGTTTCACTATTATAATACATCTATATATATATATATATATATATATATATATATATATATATATATATATATATATATATATATACACTCTGTAAAGAAAAAATAGCGACACCTCAATTCTCAAACTAACGTACACAGAAAACCATAATTGCAGCCCGTTAGAAGAGGAATAGAAGGAAATAAAGAGTGGGATAGTTCATTTGCGTTATCTGTGACACCTGTGGTGTACGACATCGCTTGCCAATTGTTTGTGTATCTGTAATATTTTCGCTAGATGGCACTGAGTGCGTCTCGTAAATTATTGTAGTGAGAATTCTGCATTGCATTTCTGATGTGTAGGCTGAGATAAATAGCAATTTATGATTGTTCTTTACTTTCCCACTGTTTGGAGAGTGTCAAGTGGCAATATTGTTGTTGTGCAGCTCTGTTTTTGTGTGATATTGTTGCTACATGTGGATTCTAAACAAGAAGGATGGGTAAGAAATGTGATTTGTCGCAATGTAAACAAGATATAATTCTTGCTTTGCACAGCTAAGGCAAATCTCCAAGGGAGATAGATGGAATAGTAGAAATCCATCATTCGACGGCAGGAAGAATAATTCAAAAGCGGAAACAGCATAACAAATCGTTCCTTTGTCAACAGTGTGAAAGAAAAAAGAAAGCATCACCCAGAGCAGATTGCTAAATGAAATCAATAACACTGCAGATTTAAGGAATGATTTCCCCAAAAATCGCTTCTGTAATTTGACACAATCTTGTAATTGCAGTTACTCGTACAACTTTATTGTCTTGACTGCTTAAAGAGGATATTACGAAGAAGAAACCGTGTAGAAAGTCGAAACTGAAAAAAACACAGAAGACTTCAACATGTAGGTTTGTGAGTCGATATGCAACTTGGACTTATGACAACTGGAAGCACGTCATTTTCTTCGTTGGAAAGAAGTTTAGCATAGTGGGAAACAATGGTGGTGTGAAGTTGTGGATACGAACGAGCAAGCAACGTGACAAGGAATTTGTTTAAGAGGTACAAATATTCAGTTACTGAGTGAGGGTATGGGCTTGGTTCACCGCTAAAGACGTCAGAACGATGGATATATGTGAAGGATCGTTTGATGCACGAAAATATCTTCAAATTCTGGTACGTAAAGTTTTTACAACAGCTAAAGATGACTTTTCTGAAGAAAATATGCATTACTTCCTTTTCCAGGATGATAACGCTTCATGTCACTGAGAGAAAATCGTTAATACATGGTTCAAGAATATGACTATTTAGAATCTCATGTGGCCTCCGAACTCACCTGACATGAATCCAATTGAAAATTTGGATCGATATGAGAAGATGATTCAATAGACAACTATCTCGAATAAAATGAAATTCAAGGAACAGATAATCCGGGTGTGATTCCGTGAATTCGAGGTTGCATTTTACAATAGCCTTGTTACCAAAGGGCCCCGATGATTCGCTGCACTGCAGAAAGTCTATGGTGCATATACAAAATATAGTTTGCTGTATTGTACTTCCCGATGTTCGTACACAATATATCTTACCCTTAAGAAATTCCATTTCTTGTTTTCTGCTATTGTTGTTGATCTTTTTCACTTTTATGTATAACTCTTCCTATAAACGATTTTGCTCAAAACACACATAGCTACTTGCATATGCATATAAATTCACTAAATTCATGTCAAAAGCCTGAAACTGTGGCGCAGGTATTAAGAATGAACTGCTCATTGGTGATATACATTGTAGTATTATCAGGAATTCATGTAAAAAATCATATTGGTTAATGTATGTTGCGAAAACCATATCAGAGCAAGTGTCGCTATTTTTTCTTTACAGAGTGTATGTATATATATATATATATATATATATATATATATATATATATATATATATATATATATAATTTTATTATTATTATTATTTATAGTAAAAATATCAAACAATTTGTTGCGATGTCCTGAGCGTTCATTAATGTGTGCCGTCAGTCAAAAAAGGTTGAGAACCACTGCATTAGAGACCAATGCATATGCAAATAACGTGATATTGAACATTTCACAAGTTTGAACAGTTGCAGTTGAGGTTATTTTATGATTCCTAAACTCTTTCTACACGAAATAAAATAGTATCGTGGCAAGATAAGTAGAATAGAATAGTATATTGGCAATAGAAATAAACAGTGTGGAAGATAGCATTTTAAAACGGAAAATGTTACATACATACAGATAAAATTTAAAATCAGCTGAAGGGTTATATTTTACGGTTAGTTCAGTCCCAATCGTATGCTGGGTTGTCAAGTAAAGATTTTGACTCGTATAGCCTACGTCTTCAAATATTTAAATAAGTATTTTGCTTTCTGTTCTTAACAAAACAGATATTAATAGTAATAGTATGTATGTATGAAACTACTGTGCATTTTTTTTTATTTATTTATTTATTTATTTTTTTAGCATTTTACCTATTTAATGTAAAAAGCAAAAACAATATGAGGAGTCTTCTTCGATGAGAAAAGTCATTTTCTAGTCATATCATAAACCTTCCGGAAAGAAACATTGAAACTCAATTTCTAATATTTGAAACATCACACACGAATACATGTTGCTTTTGCAGGCTTCAAGCAGTTAGTTGTTTGATACTTGACTAATATTCATGATATTAGTTCTTGCATGATAATTGGATTGTTGGGACAGACTTGAAAAGTTGACGGAAAATACTAGAAAAGGTTTTTGAATAATGAAATGCGTGAAGATAGTAGCGAAAAAATCTTAGATTTGTAATTTATAGGTAGACGTCAGCACAATTCTGTTATTTTGTCCTCGTGGTTCACCTTTAATGAGAGAGGTTCTTATTTCTATTTCAGCCATGTGCGTTTCTGGTAGACAGCATCATGTCTGTGAATTTTCTCGGAGTTTTTCATTTCCCCCCACATTCCCATTGTACCAATTCCATGTCATTTACGGTCTCTTTTCCATAACCTGCAGCTGCTTCCAAATTTTATACGCAACATAAAGAACTTTTCCAATGTTCCCCACTACATAATAATTTCAGCAATGATAACGAATAACTTAATAAACAATAACTTAATAACAAAATTGAAGCCAGATGATATGTACGAAGTGGTATTAAATAAAATTTAAAAAAAAAATGATGTCAGTTAAGGAAACTTGTGTCGTCATAGTTATCAGAGACTCAAATTCCTGTACCCATTAAAAGATTAGAAAATATTAGAAAGTTATTTAGTTTAATGACATATTACATATTCTTAAATGAATATTTTCCAAAATATAGCAAAACAAAAAAAGAAAGTAGTCCTAGCCGTACTGCAAGATAGCTTCTTTGAAACCAGAGAAATAAAGCAGTGCTAGGCATGGTCAGAGGAAAGATAGATTACCCTTCGTACTCACCAAATGTTGTTGGGATTTTGCGTCACCATCATCGTAAGGAAAACTGCGGAGCTACTTGACGAAAGAAGTAGCAAACTCCATTCTAAGAGTGACCCAGTATAAGCGACTACGGGAGCAGATGTGCTGACCACAGAACGAGTGGTAGGCTCTCGCTCCCGAAGAGCTGTTGCGCCAGAAGATCAGTTTTTTAAGATACCGGGTGTAGTGTGAAGACCCTTAAAAACTTGATAAAATGGACGGGGCATGATGGCTCAGTGATAGAGTGCTCGACTCTAGTGAAGGATTCTGGTTCGATCTCAGAGCATGTGAGTTTTTGGTTGACAACATCGTGTTTGTAGTTTTTTTTCGCTATTTTAAGTTTCCTCCTAGATTATCATTCTACCAATTCTTTGTAACCATTCACTTTCATTAGGCATCAATTTCCTTTAAGCCGACAGGCATAAAGCTACATAATGTCTTTTCATGTAGCTTAAATGGACTGGTTGAAAATCGGTACCACATTAAGAAGTCACTCGGATTGTTGTTGATTTGCTTAATTTAGGACCTACTACATATAAGCGTTCCGTTCTTTCCTGGAATTTTAAAACTGGTGCGTGAAAAATGTGAACATGGTTATTTTTCCATTCTGTTCTATATTTCATTCTATTCCCAACTACCGCATACTGACTACCACAGTGTTGTCCATCCAGATTCTCCCCCCTCCCTCATCCTTGAGCGCACGCAGCGGGTGGTAGGACGGGGCAATTGCTCTCTTCTGGAGTACGAAAAAAAAGATTTAGTTCTTCGTGTCAAAACATGTTAATACATGTCAATGCATGTTAATACATGTCAACATGTCAATACATGTCAAAACATGTTAGACTCGCTACGTCATGGTGATTAATCACCCACAGCAGTGTTTAAAATATTTACTGTTGTGCAATGCGTGTCAATAATATCTTATTGTTTTAAATGCAGTATTATGAGCATCAAGCTTGTATATTTGCAATTTCGTTTGTGTGTCCGTCTTTTCTCCCTCCTGAAAAAATCCAGCAGACCCTTCTGCTCTTATCCCATAGCAGAAGTAATTTTATAAGATATGAAATGTAAGTTACTTCATTTTTCGACATTTTTAAATCTAAATTATAAATTGTAAACCGTTAACAATGGCTGCAAAGTTAGACGTTACCCTTGAACACTGACAACGATAGGGACAAGGTGGACGCCCCCCGGTAGCATCAACTGCTCCCCAACGCCCACCCCCTCATGTTTTGTTGTATTTTAGATCAAGCAGTATAAAAATGGTATTTTCAGTATAAAGAAAGCAGCTGCTGCTCTGAAAATGTATATGTCTCTCCTAAGAATCATTAGCCTGCTGCTCTTGAACCTAATTATTTACAAACTAATTGTTGTTTTCTGTTCCAGGCCAAAGTATCGGTACCCTTACTACGATGAACACGGACGAGGGAAATTGTTGTACGGCTACGGAGGACCAGAGCTGTACCAGTACAAGGCCTACTCACCGTTGGAGGGCATTCATTAATAAGTGAACCAACATGTGTGATGGGTGCAAAGACTATATTGGACTATATTGTGTATGTGATACACAGGGCATTTATTTCTTTCTTCGTAACGAGTATTTGTGATCTTTTTACTAACTAGGGTTGGTGTTTCTACCTCGGACGGAGTTAAGAACTTTCGTTCTTATCATCCCTAAGGGCATTCTTCAGGGTTAATATAATCTGAGAAATTCCACATTGTCGACTGCATCAATGAGAGGTATTTAAGTCATCTTTGCTTTATAGCCCATTGTTTCACGTGGAGAAGTATTTTTCTGTTTTGTTTTAAACTAGCAGAATTATCTGTTCTTCACATGGCTGATTATTATACCATCTGCAACACATTAGAGTAGTACGAGTTGTCTAATTTGAGGGGCTTCTGAAATACTCTATATATTTTGAACCTCCAGAACGTCTGACGACCCAATCTCCTTCTCGAGTCAAATATCGAAAGAAACGGCTTCGTACGCGCTTAGATCTGGTGGAAATCTGCCTGTGTAAAACAATGTGGGGGCTCTGTCGCTTCTTTGTATGTGAAAATATCGCACACTCGGTGGAAGGGTGTTACAACTTAAAAAATCATTGATTTGGGATTTTACATGCACAGATACTTTCGCTCCTTCCAACCTTCCTTTCTCCTCACTCCAAGCGGGCAATGTAGCCAGTCGAAAGGAAACAGAAAAAAAGAAGAAAATACAGCAACCTAACAGAGAAGTACCAATTTGTACCCATTGCCATTGAATCCAGTGGATCCTGGGGCAAAGAAGGTCTCAGTTTTATAAAGGAAGTAGGTAAACGCATCACTCAATTGTCTGGTGATGATAGAGCAAGCACCTTCCTAATTCAGAGAATAAGTATGGCAGTACAAAGAGGTAATGCAACCTCTATATTAGGAACCATACCACCAGGTAAAGAGCTAGAGGAGATTTTTCTTCTTTAAAACACGTTTCTTTAAGTCATCTGATTGTTTTATGCTAGAAGAAGAAGAAATTTGATTTGTATATAAAGTTATCTCTAGTATGTGATTTGCATTAGGATTGTTCTGTTTATGTACATGTTATTTAAACTTATTAGTTTTTTAGTTACATTTCACTCAGTTACTTTCAATATTCTTACCAAATTCCTTCTCGTGGTGTATACATGACATTACTACTTGTTATAATAAAGAATACATTGTTAGTGAAAAAAAAACTTAAAAAATTGAAATTTTGAGTTATCATCGCTCAAAAGAGAATATATATAGAGAAGCGAGCTCTAGCTGGTGGTATTTTCGCATAAACACATTAATCTCTAGATAGCAAAAATGCCAGAATTTCAGGGAGCGACTTTGATAAAATAGCAAACTTTAAAAGTCATGTTCCCACAAATGAGTAATTTTGACTTGTAACATTCTTCCACCGGGTGTGCGAAATAATGGCACACACACGTTGTTTTATGTACGGTGTTAAATCGGCAAGAAGAAAATATATAAATGTCATATAGGTAAATATAAACAAAAACAGTGTAAATGGGTGAAATCCCTATTATATTGTTGTTACAGTAAATAAATAAATAAATAAATTAGTAAGGTGAACTGGAATTTTAATTACGTCATTTTACTCATTTCTTCTTCAAGTCCAGTTAAAAGTCCTTTATCTTGTGAAAAGGAATTTCTATCAGATATAAACATAATATTACTTAAATTCGATTTATAAATATTAAAATCATGCCATAACAAAATTCAATTTTCACGAAGAAAAACACTTTTAACGAGATTTGATGAAGAAAGCAGTAACATCCAACAATTAATTAATATTTCGCTTCATTTGGAAGAAAACAGAAGAATTATTCTCCACAGACAATAAAATCAATAGGGCTGAAAAGGAAACAAGGCCGAGGAGTGTTCTTAACAAATTCAACACCGTTAATAGGTTAATCAAAGGTTATCAGTATTTTTCACGAAACACGATTATGTTTCATAGCAAGTTTAGTATGATGTGAAAATACTGAAACGTCCCAAGAAAGGGTTTCAATCTCCCATGACTGCAAACTAAACAAACATTCTTGCAATAGTTGTATAAGTACTACCCTCAGTTTTGAATACACAAATAAGGCTCCTGTGACTAAAAATCTGGAATAAATCTCAACACAATACGACAGAAAAACATTATTTGTAACATGTGTAGTGTACTCTCCATTTTGATATGAAATGAACATCAGTATTTTAATAAATTACTTTAAAACAATTTCAAGTCTTAATTTTATGAATACAATTTCAAAATATTCCAAATTCTCTCCTTACTCAGAGAGTGTTCGAAATGTATCAGTCCATTGATACATATCTTTTGAATACAGTTAATTCTGTAGATGAGTAGCCTATATATTTATTCACTGAAACTGTACAGTTACATGTTTTCAATTTCTTAAGCAATAAATCTACTTTTGTAATCGACTACATTTTGTTTCATTGGTTAGAAGGCCGTTGGGGGGACTTACGTCATTTCAAATTCTCACAATACTTCCTTATCCGAACTTCTCATCGATTTCTTGAGACATCTATTAACGCCTCATTCATCGGTGTGCGAGTGCTATAGTCTACTGGAGAAGCAGACGGTCTGTGGAGTGAAGTACCGTTGGATACCATTCTATTTGGGTGCTGTATTCTCCCATTCGTCTCGAATCTATTCCAATATATTCGAACCAGGAGAAGACCAGCCTGTGCAAAGTTCCAATACTCTATACGAAGCCCAGTGACGACATCCTCTTGTACGAAGTCCTGGTAATCGTCCTTCTATCCTGTTCTTGTCTTTCAACGCTCGGAATACAAGTGAGTAAGTGTAACAACAGTGTATTTAGCGTATTAAGTGAAACTTGTTACCTGGTGTGTACGATATGTCTATAGCAACGTCGAGGTAACCCAGGAGTCTTCGCCATCTCGACTTCAGAATGCTTGGAGGTAGGACCACGGACCTCAGGTGGGTTACAACAGTTTCTTTAATATTGTCATGTATACTGTCAAGAAAGTTTATGCATGTTTTTCGCGGGATAGTATCTTGCCCCTTGCTGCTATGAAAATAAAATACTACACATTGCCCCATATCATTTCGCCAGTAGCTTCCTATTTGCTCATCAGTTAAAACAGTATTCCTGGGCATCGTGGCGAAAAATGTGTTTGCTTTTTCGTGCATTCTACGAAAAAAACAGTGAACGCAATAAAAACGAAACAAGGAAAAAATATAATGCGGTGTAAAGTGCTTGGACTCTTTCGACAAATCACTCAATGTAGCCCTTTCCTTGCAAGCAGGTCTTTATGGTGTAATCGGTAACACACTGCGCTCAAGTTCACGGGGTCATCAGATCGATTCCCACCGAAGACATACTTTATTTGCTTTACAACAATAGAAGTTTTTTTTAAAAAAGTTATCCAGTCATTCGAGAAAAAGAAATTGTGTAGAAACACAACATTTCACTTTTGTATTCACATTATCGCGAAAAATATGATCATTTCTTGCAGTTCAAACAGTAGACAATAAATTAGCGAATAATGTTTTCCGGTCTTTTTATAAGCAATGTCCAGTGTATTGTCGTCGGCAGAGCTCTACACTTTAGACCTTAAAGTCGCAAGTTTTTTGAGGAAAACAGTGTCCATTTATTATTATTATTATGATTAATAATAATAATAATAATAATAATAATAATAATAATAATAATAATAATAATAATAGGTCTAATAATAATAATACGAGAAAAAAGAAGCAAAGAAAATGAGACATAGTCGAAGATATTGATAGGAACAGAAGAGATATCCTTTATGTCAGAATCTTTTTAGGTTTACACATGAACGTAATAATACTATTACATTTGTGGATTGGCAGATAGAATTATTATTTAATGAGAACAAGAAATGGAGTATAAATATTTGTTAGCTGGTAGCAGTAATGAATTTTGTTTCACCCTCCTTCTAGATAGGTTGACTTGATTTTGAGTTTAACGTCCCTTTCAGCAGCAAGGCTATATGAGGCGGGATCTATTGATTTTCGTGGAATCCGAACCACATGAGCTCCTGCAGGGAATCGAACCCGGGTCTTTTGCTAGATAGGAAGGTGATATGACACCTTGAATAGAATCCTTCTTGTGACTAGAGTTGTAAATTCGATCACTATTTTTAATTTGTGTTATTCCTTTAATGCTTTATCAACGTTGCATGTAGCGTTAAAGCTAATAATAACTTGTTGGCGAAATCACGTGTAAAATTTAAAGACGGAGTTAGTTGTGTAAATTCGCACATAGATCGAGGTAACGAAGCCAGAGTAATGTGCCTCGGCCTATGTCTCTTGAACAAAGAAATAGTTTCTCTGCTCTGACCACCCTCTATCACTACTGCTGTGAAAAGCTGTCTTTCCTTTAGGCAGTTACCTGAGTGACACGATCTAACCACTAGCCTATGTCTCATGCCTACGTGTTCTGTGTTGTGCTTAACACAGTAGTCTTAATACGAATAAAGCAATCTTTTCCTTTCTACATGAAGTCTATCACACAAATCAAATGTATTTAGAAACGACAAAGTTTTCACACGTCATTCACTACACACAAACCTCTATTATCCAGTTTTGATTGATGGCAGAAGCTAGTGTTTTATACTGAAAATTGGTATTCAATGCACAAAGGAATCAGGTGCACTTAAGGCATGAGACTTAAAAACTGTGCTAAGCATAAGTATCTAAAGACTTATAGAACAGATATGTCCATTCGTCTATCCGTCTGTCGACAGGTATCATAGGAAAAATGGTAAAAGGTAAAGAGATAACGGATCTTGCAATCGATTCTTCGTCCCAAGCATAGGTTTCATTTCCTCTGTTTACTCTCTGTTCAAATCGGAAATTGTTCAAGTTAATCATTTCCGGTTTCAACATTTATTAGTCTATTTGCTAATACACTTCTTACATTGTTAATCTCAGCTTCAGGTAGATAAAAAATGTAATTTTCGAAAACTGACGTTTGCAAAAGTCATACATTTGTTATCTGGTTTTGAAATTGCCTCTGCACATTTTCCTTTCTGACACAGCGTTTCACACTGCCACCAATCCCATCGCAAGGTGACTTGCCATGGCTGGTGGCAAAGAAAGACCAACAAGCAGATATGCCAAAGTCTTGGAGATGATGGCAGATTTAACAAGCTCTGACAGTTTTTATGTTGTGCAACACACCCATGTTACATATTCGACCCTTTTAATATGTGGATATTTAGTCTTTAAGAACGACATGGTTTCAGATTGGACTTTATACACAAAAGGCACGTCATGATGTAAGACATCAGATAATAATAATAATAATAATAATAATAATAATAATAATAATAATAATAATAATAATAATAATAATAATAATAATAATAATAAAATAGAGATTTCTCTGTTAAACGGTTAGTTTCAATAAAACAAAGTACAACAGGGTGTAAGGTATTTGACACATGACTCCAATGGTAAATCTGTTTCTCATTTTGCAATATAAAACCACATTTCTCTGCAATGTCCATCAATATAATGGCTTCATCATGAGAGAGATTTTGTTTACGTTCCATTGGGTAAGTTGCCTGCCTCTTAGCAATGAAAGAATGAGGTATTAATCCTTGGAGCTTCTGATCAAAATGATAAATAAATTCTGGAATTGGTAGTGTTCTCTCTACTAACTGATTACGATCGACATTGATTCACTCTGCAAAGCTCACCTGCTCGTCATCCCAGTACTCCTTGATTTTTTTTGGAAAAATTCTGTTATTTTACTGCTATCCTGGGGACATTTCACACACACTCCTAACATACAATTTCTATTACTTTCACCACACGCCATCAATGAAATTGCATCATCAAGATCTTCCTTCTTTAAACTAATAGCATGCAACAATAAATCTACACTTTGATGAGTAGTACACACACAGACACTGTGTGTACTTGTTGAACCTGCAACAACATACCATTTAGGCCTTGATAAGCAGAATTTGGAAAACCCAATTTTAATGTCAGGATGTTTTTCTTTGAAAGCAACGTAAAGCTCACTTAGATTGCACAGTATTAGTCGTTTTTGCATATGGAGATTTCTTTTAACACTCACAAAATCTTTTCTTCCAGGAAGTATCCGACTAAATTCGTCATTTTGATAGAAATTTTAAACTAAAGTTACAGTTTCTTCAGGTAGTCTTTTCCCTAATCTGTGTTCTGGTAAGCAGCATATACCCTTGCTTTTACTTAATGCCCTAGCCTGACGAACCATGTATTCACTAACATTAAAAACATCAGACCCTTTTTGCGGGACCATGACTCTGGAGCAATAGTGAGAATTTGAAGTTTTTCACGCCTATTTGCTATTGCTATCTTCTGCTTCATTAGCAGAACTAAATGATCCAGGTCTGCTGCTTTTTCTTTTACTTCATTTGCACTGGTTCTTAAGTCCGAATCACTGGTGTCAGATAACAAGTGTTCTGTGTCATCAAGCTGTAAACTGCGTTTCATTAACTTTGCTGCTTCGTGGATCACTTTGCATTTTTTTACGCCCAACTGCTACACACTGATGTGCGGGAACAGCATGCAGTTTTAAAGGTGAAAGACCTAAATGTGTTAAACTTGCATCAAGCTTTGTTTTTTCTTCTTCCACTGTAGCTTCTCTTGTATCCGGATCAAATTTGAATTCGCTGTCTGAACTTTTGTGTGGAGATGCTGACTCTAGCATGTCTAAAGACGATTTCCCTTGTTTGACAATAGCGATTTCCTTCTGCACTCTTTAGCGGCAGTTGGAGCACATTTTCTGACCTGGGATAACGATAATGTTCAGATGTTTCTTGACGGTTTTAGCAAGTTCCAGGGTCACTGTTCGCAAATCACGTCGCAGTATTTTCTTGTACCTTGTAAAAGGATCACAACATTTCTTGTGAGCTAGTCCATAGTGATGTAAATACCACTGTTTATGATAAAACAAATAGTCAGGTACTCATTGGTACCTTGTAATTGAGACCTCCACAAAATAAGTTCAATCTCACTGTCTGCGAAAGTTTCATCATTAACTGGCAAAATTTCCTTCGTAGAACCATATGTAGTCTGGTGACATTTTGAGTTTGGATGTGCACAACCTATGCTGCAAGGAGGTAGATTAGTCTCAGTAACTTCAGATGAACCTTCACCTTCAATTTCAATCCTAAAAATGAAATCAGAAAATAAGTAATTAATTAATTCCTTTATACATTAATTAATTAATTTATTTATAAACGTTAGTAATTACAAATCGCAATATTGCAGATTATGCAGCCAGTGATGCTATTCTGTAATACAAAATGTGTCACAAACTATGAAACTTTTATCTTTCAAATTCTCTCCTTTGTTGTTCCGCACTCTTTGTTCACCCAGGGTACTTCTAATTGTTGCCACACAGTAACAGCCATGTCAACTAAAAGGGGCAGGAGGAAAATTTCGACAATTCTTTTCATTCATTTTGACATTTTTGAATGTAGCACATCACATGCTTAAATGCCCAACACGATTTTCACATTATTTTATAGAAAATTTCATCCTCTGTCAGAATATCTAGAAATTATTTCTGTGATTTGGTACTTTTTGAAACAGAGCCATTTTTTGTACTTCTAGTTGAGGCTCATTTTTCAATACATCTTTTACTAGTTTTTTTTGTACAAAAGTGCACTTGATGCACAAAACTTGATGTTATGTCAAATCGTTTTGATCACGATTTGAAATCTATAGACAATTCTGCATCAGAATGGATAGGTCTGTTGCCTCAAAGGATTCATATCAGCATGTTATTAGGAAAATTTTAAACCTCGAAGCACCATTTCCGGCTGTTGCGAGTAGAATTTTGTGCGTACCATGTCCAAATTTTGATGGAGCATAACATGGGAACGGGTTGAGCAAGAGCTCTGAAATTTTGCACAAGTTAGTTTTGGTGGTTGTACACCAAGTGTACCAATGACGTGGAATGACCCAACTTCAAAACATTGAAAATCCTACCAGTCGGCCACGATGGTCTATTTCCCCCTTGAGACCATTAGTGGGCGCGACATCCGAATTGGCATGTGGCATCAGCCAATAAGCTCGTAGTGCGCTGTTACTAAACCTTCAATGAGGAATCTAATCATTCATAATTGTCCATAAACACGAACAAAATCAATTATGAATGATTGGTTTCCTCCCTGAAGGTTCAGTAACAGAGCACTGTGAGCTTATTGGTTGATGCCACACGCCAATTCGGGTGACGCGGACTATAGTTATGCAGTATAACATGGCCTCTGAACTGTATCTGGTAATTGTTAAATAAATAGGTATTCTGCCATTATTAGCTGGTTCTTTTGACGCCAACTGAAAAGCTTCCATGCTCCATGGTCTTCCGCTAACATCTTTGTCTTCACTTATCTTTCACAATAAAAATATGCGTTTTGATGGGATAGTATCATTTGCCCCTCGGTACTCGTACCTCTCTACCACTTAGAGATTTAATTAAATGTTTTAAAGCTTTCAAATGCGCAATCCTTAACAAAAACAATAAATGCATTATCTTTCTTTCGTTGCAGTTCACAAGACATTATTCAAATATCAAAACACTTCATAAAAAGAATATAAACTACGTTATTTCACAACTTAAAGCTTACAGCTATTAGCCACATATTTAAATAGTACACAAGGTCTGCTAAATATTGTTCTGTTGCTCTTTGGATCCGTACTTAACTAGTATCTATATTCTTACGAACCGTGTTCTATTCTTAGTTGCGTCTTTTTTATTCAGCTAATACAAAAACATATTTACAATTTTAGGCGAGATTTGACTTTTTTTTTTACTTTTATCTTTTTATTTTATTTATTTATTTTTACAAGTGAAGAGAATGAAGTACGATTTTAGAAGCATAAAGACCGTTCTAGATTTTCCTATCAATAAAAACTAGGAATAGATTTATAGTTGAAATCTAAATTAAGTTCTCTTCCATTACAGTCCACAAATAGCTTTGCTCGACGAGATGGATTTTAGTTATTTGGTTCATCAGGACATTAGCTTATATCATTTTACTTCTCGAATTAAATATAATTCAAATTATATTTGTTTTCTTGTCTCTAATAGTAAAATACAAGTATTTAGTTCTAACCAAAACTCACATAGTTCAAAATATTATAATGCCATTACGATTCATAATATAAATAGCTATGAACTATGAAATGAATACATTTCTACTCTAAAATGTCGAAGGCAATGAAATAAATATTATGGATGTTTCTGTGATAGAAAGGGATGGGCACGACTCGAGCTAAAACTCGCGAATTCGAGTCGAGTCAAAGGTAATTTTCTCGAGTCGAGTTCCGAGGCGAGTCTCTGTTTTGAGGTCGAGTTTGAAAAATGGCTCGCTCGTTTTAACTCGTTTTGAAATCACTAACGTCGTCGTGAGCACTAACATAAGTATATACTGTATTTCTCACCACCAAGGCTGAGACCTGCACGGTGAAAGTTTTGAGCCGAAGCAGAAGCCCAACCGGCTTAGCTCGGTTCAACTGAGCGAACAGTTCGAGTCGGCTTGGTTGAGATGAGGCACCGACTCGGCTGAGCTGTAAGCCGAGCCGCTCAAGTCGTTGAGAACCCTGAGTTTTGAACATGTGTGGCCGGCGCCCTCTACTTATAACGATTTTTGATTCGAGCTCGGATACTTGCTCCTCCGGAACTCAAACCCAGAACCTCGTGAACGATGTCCCTGCCTCCTAGTCTTCACGACTACCGAGGTCAGCACTCAACTAGTTTTTAGTATCCAGATACAAACCACCTATCTTTCATGTTTATACACGGTATAATAATAATAATAATAATAATGTTATAGTAGTAGTAGTATCATTGATAATAATTATATTGTCTATGTAGGATACTTGAAGAAAGTACTTGAAACTATACACAGCATTTGGCTCGACTCGACTCGAAACTAGAGTCAAATTCGAGTCGAGTTGGAGGAAATTTGTCGAGTCGAGCTCAAAGATGTCTGTTTCGAGTCGAGTCGAGTTTCAATGAAAACTCGCTCGTGTCCATCCCTAGTGATAGATGAATCGATAGTTTACGTTCAAATGGATTCTGTAATGAAATGCAAAGGTAGGAAGTTAGTAAAAAGTTTTTTCTTTATATACATATAAAAAAATCTGAAAATTTCTTGTTTCTTAATATTACATTATTACCACGTGTCGCAGTGACGTAGCCAGAAACTCATTACAGGGCAGATTCACACACACAAGCATATATATACACCAGGAGCGTCATTTAGGGGGTTTGAGGAATACATATACTTTAATGATTGTCTACTAATACACTAGTACAAAATGTGAAAGTCTTATGGCGATGGTGTTCTTGGCCCCTCAAGCGAAGTCTGAAATGACGCCCTACATACATACAGTGGTCGAAATTTCCGGGCATCAAATCGCTATGGCAACAGGTGTCTTCATAGCATGTAAGCTTATGTATGAAATTAGATTTGTATTACTATGGAACTGGTTTTCACAACTGGCTCTAAGATCAGAAGAAATTTTTCGAGCACAGAGCATTATGTGGCATTATACAGGGCTAGCATAAATGATTAATTCGCTTTGAAAAGGCTATATTTTGAAAAGTATTACACGTACATAAATGAGGTATGTAAAAGAACAACAAATTCACCAAGTTTATGTTCCCTCTACAAATGTTCATTATGTGTGTGTCCCTTTGGTAACACGACACACGTCCAGACGATGCTCGAGCTCATTCTTTACATTTTGTAACAAGTCCTGTCAATTGTCTGCACTGCAGTATTGATGCGTTCTTTGAGCTCGACTAAGGATTGCGGTAGTAGGGGTACGTAAAAGCAACGTCCTTAACGCACCCCCAGAGGAAGAAGTCGCAAGGCGTTAAATCAGGAGTTCTAAGAGGCCAGGCGCTTTTCCCTTCACATAAGCAACAAGTGTCCTTGAATTGCCGATACCGCCGCAAAATACTTTGTTTATATGGCGGTTCGTTTTCATACTCTCTTCCGAAAGGGCGTTGCATAGCTATAACAGACGAACATCTGCCATATTCAAGCACACAAACACTTTTTTCTTGCTTTCCCTTCATTTCGGACAGGTACTAATCTCGTACTGCCACACTTGATCGGAAAGATAATGGACTCGTGGTGTCACACAGAACAAACTTAGTGAGGTTGTGGTTCTTTTCTACATCTTTCATGTGTGTACGTTTAATACTTTTGAAAATATAGCCTTTTCTAAACAAATGAATCATTTATGCTAACCATGTAAGCATTCCCCACATGTACTGACCTATGATGTTGAAAGCCAATGCATTGACCAAATATCCATTATTTTCAGTTTTCTTTAGTTGCACGGTATTGAAATACATATGAAATTAGTTAACAAATAGAAGGTAATACTAATCTTTTTTTTTTTTTTTTTTTCACTACAGCTCATAAACAGCTATGGCCAGTCTGATTGGGTGATGCGTGCTCAGATTATTGTCACCCAAATTCTAGTATTTATGTCTTCGTGGACTGGGGTTTGATACCGATTTTAATTCAGGATATTTTCCAATCGCTTCATGATGCTGAATCAACACCGGAAATTAGTGGTTCCACCGGTAGTAAGGGGCACCGAAGTTGCGCGCGTTAAGATAATTTGACTAAACAGAGACTATATATTTAAAAAATTAATAAATTAAATAAAACGTTTTATTCACGGCCACAGATGAATTTTGAATCATATACTAACAAGAAAGAGCTTGAAAACATTATGAGTGCCGTATGTAACTAATTTGCTAAAAATCCTATGTGCTATTAAATATAGAACTTCTGGAAAGTAAGTCTTTTGCACATGACTAGGCAATACTTGTTTATTGTAATAAATTATTTTAAAAACCATCGTAACACCAGGATCACAAATGTAACCAAATTAGCCATTGTATTGTTGAAAGCAGGATATGATAGATTTCCGTGCTTTTAAATGACTTAAACAACAAATATAGTAACATGTGTTTTATTTGAGCACTAAAAAGTGCACAAATGTATTTACAATGAAATAAAATTAAAGCAGTCTTTGTTTCGACACAATAACTCAGCTTAAATCATTAAATACAGCAACACAGATCGATATTAACCTTCAAGAGAAAAAAAATCACAGACTAAGTATGTACATTTGACTTGGAAAGAAACAATATATATTTATTTATAAATACTTAACAACTTTTTAACAGGACTCATTCCCTTTGTACTACACTCCAATCTCTCTCTCTCTCTCACACACACACACACAGACACAAAATGTGTATGAATCTAGTTATCGATCAATATATACATAGTTTTACACTTATGACGTACGCATTCATACTACGTATGTTGATGAAATCATTTACAAAATACAAACATCAATGGATGAAACAATAAAAATAATTAATTGTGACTAATCAACTTTAAAAAAATCTATTTTAACTGAAACGAACAAAGCAACTTTGCAAGGAAACAACCAGTCTCGTTAGAAATAAAAAGCAATTTTACTTCCCATCTGTATACTAAATAATTCCAATTAACTTTTTATTCTTAATTTGGTCCTTGTGAGAGTGGATGTGGTATAATTTCACATGTGATTGTCATTCATTTCTCTATTCCTTATATTTACCTATGTACATACACGTAATACATTGTAGCACCAGCAAAAAGGAGAAAATGAAAAACTGAAAAATTTCACGTGGAATACACAATCTCTCCTTTGTCCAATGGAATAGTTGTCCATTTGTTTATCTAATAAAGGAAAAACAATTGCTAAATTGCGTTCGGCTGTTCTGGGATCAGCGAAGCAAAGAAACTGGTGAAGAATGTCCAGGTAAGAGCAAGCACCGAAGGCTGTGGAGGCTCCGCGGGTCTTTCCTCCGCCACTGGTTCCTCTGGCCTGTTGGGAACTGCTCCTTCGTCCTGGGGCTCCGGAGGGGGCTGCTGTGGCTGGTCGGCGGCGGCGGGATTCGCATCTCCTCTGTCACGGTTAGCGTTCTCTAACCTCCTCACCTGCTGCACTCTGAAGAAACCAATCTGGTAACTACAACAGAACCAAGAGAAATAGCTACATCCAACGGCCAAACAACATACAAAGCTTCCTACACACTACTCTACGCTTACAATTTACATAAGGTATCAAGCTCAACATCAAATACAAAAGAGCATTCAAAAATTTTCCCACTAAGTCGATCATATATTAATTATTAGGACTTTCATATTCTGGAAAGCCACAGTGGAAGGTTTAAGATACATGTGTGTACAGTTATATGTTAATAAAGAGTACTCATAAAGAGAGAGTTAGCCCGCTAGTGTGTCACTGCAAATTTAAAGTAAATAAGAAACATTAAAATCATTTAACCACTTATGAATTTACAAAAACTGTACAACTTATAAAGAAATTCACGTTTTAATAAAGCTCGGAAGTCGAATTAAGTAAAGTTAAGAGCATTAGGAACGTTATATTACTAAGTTTCGTTTTTTTATGGGGAAGGGGAATGATTTTATATCACCAGTCATGTTATTTTGTCAGTAACTTCGGTATGTGGACAAATGTCAGTAGTGTGTTGAAGAAAATTCAACGATCTACCCTAAATCAAAATTATCTCAGAATAATATGAAAACTTGTATTATGACTCATTAAAACAAACATGATTTCGTAAAGTGAAAAAAGGTAATGAAATCTTTCAGTTTTACGATTATGACGGATAGGCTAAAGGAAATGGTGATGATGACAAATGAATGAAATGATGGAATGAATAAAGCAGGAGAAAACGGGAGAACCCCAAGAAAATACACGTACACGATGTTTGTCCACCACAAAAATCATTTGGCGCCAGCTGGGATCAAACCAAGCACCACATACATCAGAGGTGAACGTTTTATCAGTGAGCCACAGCGGCCCCATAGACGTGGTTTCGTATTAACATATATATTACGTTAGCTGATTGACCTACAAATATTTTTTGTGTATCTACTTTCGTTCGCAGAACAATATTTTTTTTCTTTTGTCCAACTACTCGTGGGAATGTTGTTGGTAGCTGCAGGATTTCAGGAAGGGAAGCACCATCCATACTGAAAGGTAATTAAGATTCCACTCTCCTTACTTCACTTCAAAAATCACGAAATTCAAGCTTCATTTTAAAGTCCAGGAATACGTTTTCTTTTACGAATAGGCATTCTGAGCACAATTCTCCACAAACCGGTCTAATTTGAAACATTTTCAAACACAATATTAGATGATATTTCTGGTGAAACTAGGGGAACTGCACTTAATGTTGAATTGGAGCTTACATAACTCAGTCTCAATACTCTCTATATAATAAAGGTAACCAAGAAAGTTCTGTCGCTTTTTCACCCACCACCTTCGAACATCGATATATCACCTAACACGTAACTGAAAGATCAAAACTAGTCCCAATCTACATCGACGACCTTCTGCCAACGTTCTGGAACGCCATACATTTAATTGCGATAGAACTTGGTGGCCGTGAAGCGAAAGAGGTATCAAGTGCATTTTACACCTCTATTAGGGATATGAACCGGCGTTCTCTAAGGTGATTCTCCAAAGAATGGAACAGTTGATAATCATACGGTCCAATGTCTGGGGAGTATGGCGGATGCAATAGTGTTGCACATCCAAGGCGTAGAATGGTGTCCCGGGTCATCCTAGCCACGTGAGGCTTAGCGTTGTCCTGTAACAGGAAGACCCCTTTGCGATTCAGAAGTGCTGGATCCAGAGTTTTGAGTTTTTCTTGAACACAGCTCAACTGCTGGCAGTACACAATTGCATTGATGCTCTATCCAGCTGGTAGCAGTTCCCAATGCATGATGCCGCGAGCAGTCCACCAAACACACAGGAGGACCTCCTTCTGGTGCAGTGCTGGTTTCGGTTGTTTTGGAACCGGTTCATGGGATGCTAACAGGACCCACTTATCACATGTCAACGTCCAGTCAAGAAATGGCTTCTTCCTCACACAAGACAGCACAGAAACACAACTGTCTGCTCGAGTGTTTCGTCACCGTACTTAAACTTGTTAAACCACTGCTGCACTATCCGCGTAGTCACGACACCCTCACCAAAGGCTTGTCATATCTTCCGTTCCGCTGCAGCAACGTTTGATACCAGTCTGAACTCATACAGTAAGTTCACGGTGTAACTGAAAAGACACTATCCGATATTACGTTGGATACACCCACACGAACAACTGTCCTTCGCCTTATCTCCATTTGCATTGAGCTCACGGTGTGAGGGCCAATCGAACATAGACTTCCACAAAAAGTGACAAAACTTTCTTGGTTAGCTTTATAATTTATTAATTGTCTTTTTTTCTCATCATAAAACATATTGGTTTATTCATTCTCAAATTACGAACATAATTCTGTCAGACACTGCCGCTTTTTAAATATACTGTAAAAAAAATCAGAATTTCGATCATTTGCTATTTCTTCTAGACCTGATTGCTACATGCATAACATGTACTGATAGACGCTATGAGCCACATATTCATAAGAAAGTGACTCACCGTGTGCCTCTGTTTAATAACCCTGGTTTCATTTTTTTTTCCCTGTGGGAACGTCGTCAACTACAGATTTGCAGCATCACCGGATCCTTGATTTTACATGTACGTCTACGGAATGCTATGTGCAAATTGTTCTTTATAGGAAAGCAAAACTAGCATAGGACATCTAATGTTCAGGATCTGGCGATGCTGCAGAAACTGTAGCTGAGGACGTTCTCAGAGCGAAAGGAAATATAGAATTCAAGGAATTAAACAGAGAAGTCAACTTACTTCTTACATATATCTCAAATTTTACCAGCTTCCTAGGTACACAAAGTTTACTGATAATTTTTAACATTTTTAGGGCATAATCAGTAGCAAAAAATTTGCAAAAGGACTATCCATCTACATGTATATTCTACCCAACTAAACGATATTGGTAGGATTCTTACATCTTTCTCAACATATTCCAAAAATTTAAAAGATTCTACAATTAAACCTTTTAGTATTTACAAAATGCTACACACTCAAATAGCAAGTGTTTTTTGACAGGGTTGTCATTTTGAAGTAATAAGTGCGTAAATCAATTGTATGACATCTTATGTTTAACTCTGATTACAAGTAGCACGTGCGTTACTGTTAGGAGAAATCAAATCAGAGATTTTTAACTGTTTTTATATTTTTCATATACACTAACTTTATTGTACTGACAACGAACGACAGTTTTTGTCATAAGACAATGTTGCCAGATTTGGCTACAAATCGCGGATTCTGCAATCTTTTAAGTGCCCTCCCTACTTTTTGCAGTGCTTCTAATTATCTGCAGGCTATAAGTCTTAAGAATGTTTTTTTCTTTTAATTTTTATATATGAAATCACGAATTATTAGTTTTATATAATACAATACAAGTTTTGTTTGTGGAGTAATCCATTCACAATGAACAATTGTTTTAGTATGTTCGATACTAGTTTACTTCTTGTATTACTACTTCTTAAATCTCCAGATGTAACAACATTACACTTTTGTTAAGTTTGCCCTGTTTCAGTATCACTGACCGCATTGCTCCCTCAGTTAATCTCTGGGAGTAATAGTTGTGGGAAGCTATGTAAACATGAACATTGCAAATTTAATTGTTACTGTATTGTCAATATTAACTTAATGTGTAAGTGGAGTTACAATAAATTTTTAAAATTCATGGCTCCTAGATAAAGAATTTAGCAAGTGAATTTAAAAAAGTAACAAATGACAGTAAATAAACATACTTTAAACGTCGTAAGGTATATTTCAAACCCCACAAAACTGACTTAAGCAAACACGTCCACTTGAAATTAAGAAAAGTAACCAATTTTATACTATTACCGCCCGCCCAGTTCATTGCACACTGCAGTTCCATTGCAGCTGACGTGGTATGGAGTTTGTCCTAACACACCACCACCAACAGTCTGAAACTGTGGTCGCCATCTGACCATTGTCAACCCTGGCATCTGACATTTTTCTGTTTAGGCTACAAATAGTTCACCGCTACTTTTGGAGCTTAAACTCGCTACTTTATTTCTGTTTAGGCTACAAATAGTCCACCGCTACTTTTGGAGCTTAAGCTCACTACTTTAATCTTCAGATCTGGCAACACTGCATAAAAATTCATAAAACTACGCATGAGAATTTACACTGAAGCATGTCATTTTGTTCAGCTCGATGTGATCTCTCGATTGTTATATATGTTATCTTTTGCTGGTATCAGAGCAATCAATCAATCAATCATCTCGCTAGTGCCATTGGCAGTTTCCCCTTAACAGGTGGTGTGGCTATCAATCATCAATTTTTAGGCTGAAAAATGTTTTTCTAGATTTGCTCGAGAAAAACGCATTCGGATGTACAAACAATGAAAATGAAAAGTCTTTAATCTTTACGTCCCACGAAAATGTCGGCTAGGCTACAAGGAAACGCTGATGATGAGAAATTAATGAAATGGTGGAATGAAGAAAGTGGGAGGAAACGGGAGAATGCCGAGAAAGCCTACACACGGTGTTTGTCTACCACAAAACCCACTTGGCGCAAGCTGGGACCGAACGGATGTACATTAATTTACATCATTTTGTTCAGTTGGATGAGAATTATTAATTACTACGTTTCTCATCTTTAAACAATTCTTTTTACGCTAATATTGTACAATTTTCTCATCTAGCATTTTGTAAGCACTAAATTTCCATTTTATTTTCTGATCTCCTTCCCAATACTTACAGATACATCAATATTCCGAGTAAAGTGACTATCATAAGCCTGGTGACAGAGGAGTAGAAGTAGACAATGCTGAAGAGAACAAGGAACCGACTGATGATGTAGAACCAATCAATCCAATCTCGATTGCCACGATTCTCTTCATCCTCGCCTTCTATAACAAATGAACAAAAATTTACATTAACACAACACACAAATACAAAGAAAAGTACACTGATAAAGATGCAACATCATTAACCCTTCTACGATCTATAGGGTAAACCACGGTAATTTGCGTTGCACCTTTCCTCTTACACATTTTTTATTTTTGTTTTGTTTTTCAGTCACAGAAGCATTGCAAACTGTTTCATTAGGTATCAGAATTAACACGAGCGATGAATAGTGGCTCTAACGTCATCAACTTGGCCTTTAAAAATCTTTTAGCTAAGACATGTAACAGGCTTTCTTTCTTTTTGACTACAACACAAATATCGCTGTTACATGTCACCACAAAACATTGCATGTGTTCAAGTCACTGACTATAAATCTGTCACTTTGACTGAAGAAAAAAAGAAAAAAAAAACTGTGCCATTGTTTAGTTCTGGAGTTCACATCAATGTAGTATATTTAAAGAACATCTCTTTCCCTTATCACCCCTTCCACCCCCTTTTAAAATATTTCCTCGTGCTTCCTCTTCATATATGAGCAGTTCTCTGAGAGGAGTGTCTTGGCGTGGTATATGTGTGTGTTCAAGAAAGACTTTGTGCACACTGGTTTCTGGTGACGGTACAGGGCTTCGCACAACTTGAAAAGATTTGAGTATTGAGTAAGGGAAGTCCGTGTGTCATCAGTTCGAGTTCGACATAGGGCCGGTCCAGAGGGACCGAAACTTTTAGATTTTTTTTTTTAAATCCCTTTTCTGATATACGATACGGACATGTGAATGGCACAGATTGAAAGGCTGCTGTATTCTGAAAAGGAGTAAGTACGAACCGTGATCTAGCGTGAAAAGTGATGACGCAGTACCTGCTTCACAAAGTCTAAAATTTACCCTAAAAACCTAAGATCGTAAAAGAGTTAAAACTCCTTTGAGGTTGTTCGATTACTTAGATGCTAAACGGTCACAAGTTAGATCTTAGACTACATCAATTTGTGGTGAATGTTGTTGCGTTGTGTCTCATTTCTTTAATTCTTCACAAATACTTCACATACTCTACACTTTTATATTATCAGCCGTCTACAACTGAACCATTGTATCGATATAATTATGAAGAAATAATCAATGGAAGAACTGCGAGAAAATCAGATACCCCATGAAAATTGAACACATTATTTACTATTTTTTCAGGCGAACTGTGATCGATTCGGGGAGCCTTCAAATTAAAATAAAATTAAATAAAACTAGCATATGAAAAATATACTATTAAATCCAAATTTAAGCGCTTCAGACACACTTCGTCGTAAAAGTACAGCACCGTCCTCGGATGAGCGTAACCCTACTTCTTATGAAGCTTCAGTTTGTTCTGCGTAAAAGTTTCAAGTTCGCGCGTCTACGTCTATCACGGTCTGATCTACCTAGGTACAATCATTTGAAAATAGCTCTTCATGTTTTTGAATTTCCCTTTCGTCCCACTGACTACTTTCAATGCCGTTTCTCTTACTTAAATAAAAATATTCCTTTGTCTAAATAACACTAAACCAGAGTTATAAGCTCAAAAACTAATGATGTAAATTACATTATCGTTTAAGGATTAACGTATTCATAATAACACGATTCCGCATTCAAAATAACTTTAAAACAGAAACTTCAATATCAACATGTATTGTAGAGATCTGTTTTATATTCCTTTTTGTATTTACAGCAATCATAATCAATTGGTGTCTGAAGTCCAGTTTACATCAGTTTCAGGTATCAATATTATATTATATGACTTAAAACGCTTTTCTTAATAAAAGACTTAAGACGAACGATTTCAAATAATAATTACCTGGAGCACCATCTTCATTGTTTTGTGGGCCAACTGGGGCAGCCTCCTGAGCATTTCTTTGGTTGGGTTCAGCCGCAGTAGGTGTGGTCTGAGGGGGAACCAATGACGGCTGTAGGAACGTTCCTTGGGGAAAAGCACCCGACTGCATCCTGGAAAACAGATATTCACACGTGTTCAATTATATATACCTTGGTAACAGTACCATTACAACGATACGTTGTATATACTTATATTTTTGGGGCAATGAGTATTTCTTTTTATGTACTAACCCAGGTTATTTCGAAGAAGAAGTTAGTTACAAATATATAATTGTCAAATATACGGAAAGATATTCAGATGTCATAAAATAATGAGTTTGTCAATATCTGGTTGGCAGGCAACCAGATAAATAAAAATATATATATATATATATATAAATAATAAATGGAATCAAATAGAAACGAAGTGTGCGTATGATTTAATGTGGCTCAGTAATAAAGAACCAAGGTCCCTGATTTATCGTTGTAAATGGTACAAGAAACCCGGGAGTTGAGAAGGAGCGTTTTTTTGAAGTTTAGTAAAAAAAAAAAACGACCAAAATTGAGTCAGACATCAATTATATTTGTTTAAGAAGCGGCCGAGTTATATATCGGAGCAGAATGAGTGACATAATAATAATAATAATAATAATAATAATAATAATAATAATAATAATAATAATAATAATAATAAAATTGAAATGGAGTAAGACACCAATATTTAGTACTACTGTTATAGTTTGGAGGAAAGTGTTACGAGGATTAGAAGTACTAGTTTTTGACAAGAAAATTAATCGGCACTGATTTAAGAAACGTTATCTACAACAGAGTAAACTAACCAAACATGTCAGTTAACATGCACTACAATTTGCTAAGCAAATGAAATGAAATCTTACGTCCCACGGTTATGCCGGCTAGGCTAAAGGAGACGGTGATGATGAGAAATGAATGAAATGGTGGAATCAAGGAAGCAGGAGGAAACGGGAGAACCCCGAGGAAACGCACGTACACGGTGTCTGTCCATCACAAACTCACGTGGCTGTAATTTGCTAAGGCTCTTCCCTAAAGCCACCCCTATTTTTTCTTTTCTTTTTTTTTTTTTAGAACTTTGGAGAACAACTTAAAGAAAATGATAAATTTAAAAAAAATATAGAACGATAAGTAAGATATGAACATTGATATTTTATTTATATGATGGTCAGTGTCTGCAGTTTGCATAGAAATCAAAAGAAAAAAAAAATATCAGTTACGGAGATGAAAACAAAATAACCCATATTTACGTTATTACTAAAAGTAAATACATAAATTAGTCGGCTACATTATAGTTTAACATCCCGTGATGTGAAGACTTTACGTGATGTGGACCTACACCTCTGACAAGCCTCCCGTGCCGACGTTGCGTAAGTTAACCATATAGCCACAAGAAAGCTCGAATAAAATAAATAAAACATATAAAATGAACAATTAGCCATCAGTATAGGCCAGTCGTTAGTCACTACCGGCGATCGTGAATACTGTACTTGAGATTAAGAAAGAGCCAATACAAAATCGAAGGAGGACCCGGCCGCAAAAATTACTTCAGAAAAACCTGTACCGTAGCTGTAATAGCTATGAAGTGAAATAACAACAATAGAACGCTCTGAGGATGAGTCTTAGCCCCTTGGCCTCGAAGGGGAACTTGTAACGGATTCTAAGTATGTGACTCTACTGTGACTTCTTTTCGAGCATCTCCATCTTAATTCAACACATTAAAAAATAAAAAAAATAAATAAATAAAAATAAATAAATATAAAAAAAACCTATTGTCATGGTCACCAGCCGCAAACTAAGAAGTTTACTCGACTAAGAATTAAACAATTTTATTACCGTCCATCCAACCCTTCTATCGTTCATCACACATTCTACCAACACTCCTACCGCATTCCAACAATTAGTGTCTTTACAAAATTATTAGTATCATGATATCATTAATATCAATTTATTAGTATCAGGACTAAGCAGACTCAGCGGTAGAGCGTTCGTCTCTGGTGCATGGGGTCCTAGGTCCCGTGTGCGTGGTTTTTTCAGAGTTCTCCGGTTTCCTTCTACTTTCTTCATTCTACCATTTCCTTCATTTCTCATTATTACCGTCTCTTTTATCCTAGCCGGTGTATCCGTTCGACGTAAAACTCATTTCATTTTTATGTACTAAGCAGAACTTCCCTCTTTAACTAACCCTAACAATTTCTGCAATAACACGTTTTCACTGAGTTTTCAGGCCACTCATCAAAATTTCACCATTCTTCTTCATGTCTACATTCTGAATACTACTTTTTTTTTTTTTTTTCAGAATGACTATATATCACGCCGTGCACATTCCGAGAATGAAATTTTTGCACTTTTGTATTAAGAATTTTTAGTCGCTATACCACTAAAAAAATGCTTTAGATACCACTTTACTCAGCTGCACGTTCCTTAGTATTTACTAAATCTATATGGGGATAGCAAAATATCTTTCTTTTCTGGTCATTTTCTGATATTTTGCTTCGGTAGTTGATTACACTGAAATCTAATGCTAGAAACAGTTGAGAATTGCTTAACTAAATTAAAAAGTCCCGATTTAGTAGTAAATATATTTTGTTGTAATTGTTAAATTGAAAGTATTGTAAATTTAATTCATAATTGTAATTTGTAATTTGGATCTAGGTTTCTGGGACACGTTTCACGAATGACGTCCCTCGGCGAGCACACTATCCGGGGAAAGGAAGAAGCGGCCTGGGACCTATATGTTAGGTACCACTTCGGCATTTGCCTGGTATGAATGAGGAAAACCCAAGAAAGCCTCATTCAGGATGGCTGGCCTGATAAAGCTTCTACACTTTTTCGACCGAGTGTCCCCACTGGGAATCGAACCGGGACCGCTCGCACCAAAGACGAGAGCGTTAGCGACTACGCTACGCGGGGCTACTACGTTGTAATTTGCTTATTTCTACAAATGTACATAAGTTTTGTCATTTTCACACAAATATATTTTCGAATATTCATCAGTATCGTACAATTCAAATACCTATTTCTTACATAATTCCACTACAACTTGAAGCAACTTAAAAAAAAAAAAAAAAATCCCTGCATAAAGTGGAATAACAGCGTAGAACTACTAATGGTGACTATTCGAAATAGTTGGTACATACTATTCATTTGGTTGTTACAGAAACCTATTATAAATAAATGTTCTTTACTTACAGCTGCATGTACTGGCTGACATACTGGGCGTATGCTTGTTGCATGAGCGACGCCTGCAGAGCCATGTAGTTGGGATCAACAGCGCCACCAGCAACAGCTTCCGAGTAGGAGCGCATCGCCTGCGTCCACAACGCGCGGAAGTCAGGCGTCGGAAATTGGCCATTCACTGGCTGCATGGAAGGAGAGGGAGCAGAAGGGAAACGGAACCGAACATTACTATTACTTCCAATCATGCTCTCCGACGAAGGCCTCGAGGTCGCTGGCGAATTATGACTAGAGTTTGGCGTTGCGCTGGAGCTGATGTTCTCCTGCCGGGGCCTGTCGTCACTGGGTCCCTGTAGCTGTGACGATGACTTGGTCATTTTGAACGATGGCTTCTGATGGTCTCGTGGAGGAGTACAAACCAGATGTACTGTGTGAGCTTCTTGGCCTTCGTATTGACGGAGGACATCCTTCAGTACGACGCTATCATGAAGAAGCTTTCCAGAATATATCACTTTCTGCTCTTCCGTGCGCTGTCGAAGAAAGAGGTTATCAGTCACATGCATCTGATAAAATTTCAGCTGACAACTTCAAACATTTTGAAACAATATTATCATCACTAATCTTATCTCATGATTCGTCCAAAGCATATAAAAATAGGCTACACTCCTTTGTTTCCTTTTTTCTGTTGAAAGACCAAAGGTCACTGCATGATAAGCAAGAGACAATTTTCCTGATCGCCTGATTACTAAATAATGAAGAGGATCAATGGCTTGAGTCCTCGCTTTCGATAAGGAGTATCTGGTCTCGATACCAGGTACTGGTTCTAATCTTATTTAATTTCATCTTTTGTCTTATATCCCTTCAGCTGCAAAAGGTAATGGGAAAAAATAAAATACTGAATCAATTTTACTACTAAGAAAATGCAAAGCAAAAAATCTTTAAAAAAATAAGTAATGAAAAAGTACGTATCATAAATTGAATGCAAAATTTGACTGATTCATCTGGAGTTTAGAGGCCATTTCAGCATCATGGCTATATAAGGCACTACATGAGGCTACAGCTTATCCGAACCACATCAACTCCTAATGGGAAGCAACACCGCCAAAGATGCGTACGTTAAATGTATATTCATAAGGAAGCTTGAACACAAAATTTAAATATAAAAGATAACGACTAATAACAACCCAAGCTTTTCATCTGCATTACTTAGTCATGAACTGTTTAGTAGGATAGCTTATATATTATTCCACAAATAGTGCGTCCAACACAAGTGTATACGTTCTCTCATTAGATATATATATATATATCTTATTTTAATAAAAGCTGTCCCTCCATATGTAGGGAGACTCAGGTGGCACACACACACACACTACAATTTTAACTGAAAAGAAAGAACCGAAGTAGATTTTAAAAATCCTGTTGCTTGCCTTTGGTGTGAGGTGAAAACAGGGATGTCAGAAACTTGACCATTTGTATCTATCACTGTGTGGTATGAGTTCGATTTTCAGCTTCTAGTGAAGGGGAGCAGTGGGGTCCATCTATTTACAGGAAATCAATCAATGGCGTAAAATTAAATACGTTAGTTTTTGTTCAGAAATTCTACTGAAGATTAGTTTTTCAAAAAATATGAAGTAATATTTACATTTATCTCTTCAAATTTCTCTCAAGATCTTCGCCTGTGTTCTGCCTAAAGGGCGACCTCAGAAAAACGAACGGCCAAAATCCACTATCTGACAACTAATCACACATTTATTTATTTATTACTTCTAATATATAATGAAACTTACAGGTTTACTCGGATAGACCTCTGATAGATATCCCTTGAGCTTCTTAATCGTCCAGCTGAGCTCACATTGGATGGTCTGGTCCTCAATCTGTTGGTTGGGAGCCTTAACTATCAGTGTCACTGGCATCTCGATCGCATCCATACCAAGACACGCGAACCAACGATGGGGAATTTAGCATCAACTGAAACACAATTTCAACATGTTTACAAATAACGAAATCAGCAATTGTACACATCACGTGCTTTGTTATCTACTCTTGCTTGTTTGCTGTTTTCACTAAAACCCTGTAGAAAACACAAAAAGAAACGAAATCTTCTATTTAAATCATCCTGTGAAAGTAAAAGATGATACACATGACAATATATATATATATATATATATATAGGGTGCGGCAGCGTTCATACTAGGATATTAAAAACACACCATCAGGCAGTAACTGTAATTTATTTATTACCTCTTATGTCAATTAATAGTTAAAGGTATGCCATTTACTAATGTGTAAGTCACTGTCCATTGCCTGGATTACTTTTTGAATATGACTCCTGTCAAATGATGCCCCCTCTGCACAACATATTCATCTAGGCGGCGTTGGAAGCTCGGCGTAACGTATTCCCAGGGACATTGGCGACGGCAGTTCTGATGCGATCCTTTAACTGAGGAATGGTGGCACAACGTGTTCGGAACACTTGTTGCTTCAGGTAGCCCCAAAGGGAAAAGTCTGCACATGAAAGATCAGGTGAGCGAGGCGGCCAGGGAATGCCACCAAAACAGGAAATTACTCTACCTGGAAATGTCTGTCGCAAGAAATCCTTGCAAATTCTGGCTGTATACGAGGTCGCTCCGTCTTGTTGAAACCATAATTGTTCCACATCCACATCGACCACACCTAATTGGGGAAGAACGAAGTCTTGCAGCATCTTTAGGTAGCGTTCACAGGCGACAGTTACAGCACATCCTGTCATCCTCAAAGAAGTAAGGGCCAATAATCCCAAAGGAAGTAACTTCACACCATACTTTAACACGAGAACTGTGCAAGGGCTTGATGTGCAGTTCGTGCGGGTTCACATCACTCTAATAACGCATATTCTGTTTATTCACTGAACCACATAACTCGAAATGAGCTTCATCTGACATCAGGATGGTGTGCAACATTTCTGGAATTTGGCGAAGGAGATCGCGCATGGTTAAGCAGAATGTTTCTCGTGAAACCCAATCGCAAGGCCTAATTTCCTGAACAATCTACAGCTTATATGGGTGAAAATGGACATATGCAGAGTTTGCGAATGACGACGAGCAGATATTTTTGGGCTACGCAATATTGCAGCACGAACACTTTTCACGGCATCTGGTGTCCGCACAGTTCTTTCACTTCTTCCCGGTTTTACCATTGCAAACAGAACCTGTTATTCGCAATTCACGTACCCATTTCACAATGGTCCGTCCATCTGGAACTTTCCCATGACGTCCCAAGTTGAAATGTTGCCGAAATAGACGCGGGTAGCAATAACATAGTCGTTATTCTTGAAATAACTTTCAACAGCAAAGGCACGATGGTATGTACTCCACCGCTCCATATCACTTGTCACACTCGAAATGGCAGCTCATTAGTACACGAATGCGGCACGAGCTGGCGCGTATTCATGCAGTACGTCATTGTACTACGCAAGTCAAATTACGCTATGAACGCTGCCGCACATCTGAAAGAAGTGAACAAACTCCAGGAGGTGATTCGTGACATCAAAATAAGACAAAAAGTCTTTTTGCATGTTGTCGAATTCCGCGTCGTGACAGGAGTATCAACTTGAAACCGAAACTCGAATTCTGACAATTGGAACGGAATAGAAAGATATGGATATACTTCGACAACATGCAAGAGGACTTTTTGCCTTCTTTTGATGTCCTGAATCACCTCCCGAAGTTTGTGCGCGATACTATTCCCACAAAGAAATGTGAGCTTTAGCGTTACATAAATTTGTCTCCATATTCATAATCTGCACGATCTGTAACACTACAGAATGACACACTTTTACACAATAAATCCATTTTTCTAAGAGTATTCCCTGATTTTTAGAATAAAAAAGCGCACTCTGAAAATTTACAGTAAGTTTATGCAATTTTTTAAAATAATGCAAATTCAGAACTACGTCTGGGAGGCCTATTCTTGACGCTAA
Organism: Thermobia domestica; assembly: GCF_964235325.1. NCBI lineage: Eukaryota > Metazoa > Arthropoda > Insecta > Zygentoma > Lepismatidae > Thermobia > Thermobia domestica. Next base: position 1,754,958 of record NC_137454.1, on the reverse strand, counting down.
TCTAACAATAAACTTCTAGTATTGGCAACTAACAAATACTTAACCTAATTGATAGTACAATTTAATGCAATTTTCGGGCAAACTTTACACGACACGCTCCAGCTGCGCAACGATAAGTAGGACCCTATTAAAAAAGTATAGTAGAGTAGGGTAGGGTAAAGTAGAGTAAGATATAAATAAGCAGGGTAGGGATTAGGAACGGATTAGCTTAAGGTTCAGTAAGTTTTGATCAATTTTCATAAAATTATTAGTGTGTAATCTCTCGTTTCTGAGTGAGTATATCTGCTGGAGCGGGCGTTGTAAAATTAAGCCCAATTTTCTTATGTGTTATCCTATTTTAGGGGGCCACAAATATGTGAAATCTACGAAAGAAATATGTCACTCGGTTTTATAATAGGATTGTAAAGGTAATCGAAACATATCGGAATTTTATTACTCATACGTATGAGATAAAAATACGAAATGCAAAGCGTGCCCTATACCATGTAGGTAGTACTCCATAACGGATGACCTGATGAAGTGAAGTGCTATGTGAAGCCAGTGTAGAAAGTGATCATAAAAGATTCGTAAATCTGTGCCACACCCACGGCACGTGTTTTAATGACACATCAAGTATCTTCCACTATCCTAATTTACGCATATACCCACCATCGCTGACATGCCTGCTCACTACGGTTGTAATGTCGCGCGTAACTCCTTGCTGTGTTCATGCTCTGACCCGGGTTTGATAACATTCGTGATCTTTAATGTCCACCTAGCACAAATTTGTTGTTACTTTTAAGTTATCTTTTATATTCAACCTCCTGAAGTCAATGTGCAGTTAGTATTATACAACTGTTTCTTAAAATACTTTTAGAAGCAATAAGAGTGCATTTTATTCCGTGCAGTTTTACTATAAGTAGTAGTAGGAGTATGAACGGGTTAGAAGCAGGGTTGGCAAAAACCATGTTTTTTAATGAAAAACCAAAAAAACTTTTTTTTTTGTACATCCAAGAGAAATTGCTCTCCATTTGAACTAGGAACCGGGACTAATTGGCCATACGTCTGCCGACTCACTCACGAAGGACTTCTGATAAAAATACGTTGACTGATCTTTACATATTTGTTAATATCATCGTCAAGAGTAATTAGGACAGAAGGACAAACAGATAAACAATTGCACAAGTGGAACCATTATACAGAATTACATATGAACAATTTCAAAGTACTACAGAGTACAGAAAAACTAATTTAGTCCAAGTTAAAGAAATATAACGACTTACTTTGCATATCAGTAAGAAAAGTGAATAAAGATACGAATTAATCTGAGTCCACTTTGACCCCATTTATACAAAAATAGTTACCAAAGATTCTTGTTATTTCAATAATTGCCTCTCGTGGAGTTTGTATGCCCTGCCTCCCAAAAAAAGTACGGTATTTTGATGTATTCTATCAATAGTAAACATTATTAAAACGAAATAATGTTTAGAATTCTCCTTTAGTTGCATAACAATAATAAAAAGTTACATAAAAAGAGTTGCTTTTGTAATAAAATCTCTTTGAGTAATGAATGGGGAATTTAGGTCTGAATATAATACGAATAATATATGAGAGTGAAACGTGATAAGCCACAAAAAATTTTCGTTTTTTGGTTTAAACCAGTTTTTTTTTTTTTTTTTTTTGAAAAAAAAAAACAGATGGTTTAAACCTGCCAACCCTGGTTAGAAGCTCCGCAGAAGTTGGTTGGGTTCTGTTCTAGACATAAAATGAGCAAATTAAAGACTTATCAAAAATGTTCTGTACATCTTACAATCTGTGGATCCGTATAGTAAGACTGCACCTTTCATTCTAAAAGAAGTTAATATTTCATGCTCCACTCCAAAAAAGGATACTAAGTTCTTTCCTACTTAAAACTAGTGGGATAGTTGACTTGGCCTAAGTGCTGCTACTGTAATATGAATGCCACTATTTTTTTAAATTTTTTTATTTATTTATTTTTTTTGGGGGGGGGGGGATGAAGAATAAAGAATACCATCACGGGTAGATGATACAAGTGTAGGCCTAACCAATTGTTGTTGGGTGATTCGCAGTTTGTCTCTTTTGAGACACAGAGCCTATATGAGATATACGCCTAAAGCTTACGCTGCGATCTAAAACAGATTAGCTCTCATCGAGAAAAGGGAAGAATTGATATTTCAATTGACGAGCCACCACCAATTACAAAATTAGGAAGTCATAGTGGCTTAAGCTAGTTTTAAATTTGGAGACAAAAGTCTACAAATAGTTGTGCAGGTGCAAGCAACGCCAAAAGTTAAATAAACAAATTAAATGCTGATAAATAACTACCACTAAGTTTTACTTACATCATACAGGTATACTGAATTTTGCTGTTTACACAATGCACTGTATTCACTTCTTCCGAAACCAATAGATTCACAAAAACTGCTTGTCAGCACTACTAACTCTTTCCACTAGCACTGGTACTTTTGGCATTACACCAACAATCTACAGTCCATGCTTACTTAATTCTTTGCGTCAACACATCCGAACATTACAATAACGGTTCGATATTCTTGCTAAAATAATTATACTTAAAAGCTGACGTAATATTTACCTTTGAGCTTCAATACATCACGTAAATTTCGTGACAAATGGCCTCAGAGAGAATCCAGAATATTTGTCGCTTTCTTATTGGCTATCGTCGTCCTTTTCCTTTTTCTAATTGGAAGCCGAGTTAAAGATGGCACTGGCCGAAAACATGACGTAGACGTGGTTTGTTGTGATTGAGCTCAGCTGTTTCTCGAAGTTCGGAGTTAAAAGAGCTGACGATAGTTATTTCGAGAGTAAAAAATATATATACAAACAACTAAAATACGGATATCATCGACGTTGCTACATGACAGTTTACAGCAACTTTCAATAAAGATCAAACTAAAATAATGGCTGGTCGTTATTGGAAAGAGGCTTCCAGTCTAATTATTGTAGGAAAATCATTTTCGTATCAAAATCCAACAAATGTATTGAAAACCCAAAGAGTGAAAAGTGAAGATAGCCACATTGAATTAAGTAGAAATACTGGCGATGTGAAAACAGGTGTTATGTCCAATCGAGGTCAATGCAATTATAAAGTATTAACTTTACAGAGAAGTGAAACGAGTCGTTTTATGCCCAGTGGTTACGTTTTTCCTGGCGGAAAAATAGAGCGTGCAGATGCCAGTTCACACTGGCTGGAATTATTTAAAAGTTTTGGTTTTAAAGAAGAACATTTTAATGATCTGATATGTCATAGCAATTCACATTCACCGATATTTACGTCTAATGCTGAGAGTAATGAATTGATGAAATCTATATCCTTGCGTATTTCAGCATTGCGAGAAACTTTCGAAGAATGTGGTCTGTTAATATGTAAAAATTCCTTGGTGCATACAGAGAAAGGAAGTAGTTTATGGGCCTCTTATTTAGCAGGGTATAACTTAAAGGAATGGCAGCGGGCTGTACGAAATGATCCCGCCAAATTTTTGGACCTCTGTAAACATTTTCAGTGTTACCCTGATGTGTGGGCATTAAAAGTTTGGAGTAATTGGCTTACACCTACTAACATGAAAGGAAAAAGATTCGATACGGCCTTTTTCTTAGCTGCTTTCGATCAAATGCCTCCGGTGGCAGCAGACAATTTAGAAACAGTGAAATTACAGGTAGGTAGCTACTACCCAACGTGCTTATTTTCAAGTAGAGGCGTAGCCTACACAAAGTTTAAAGAGAGGGGTTTTAAATTCCCAGGTTCATTTCGTTTCAAATTTTTTTGTATATATATATATGATTTTTTGTATATATATATATATGATTCGTGGGTGCAGTTTTACTATACGGATCCACGGATTATAAAATGTACAGAAAAATTTGGGCAAGTCTTTAATTTGCGCATTTTATGTCGAGAACAGAACCCAACCAACCCCTGCGGGGCTTCTAACCCGTTCCTACTACTACCCCTGCTCCTACTCCTCCTTATACTATGGATCCATATAATAAAACTGCACGCTTTCGTGCAGAACAAGTTTTGGCACACAACTCGAAATAATTGTTAAAAAGATAATTCTTTTACTAATTTCCTACTTAGTGTTCTCCAAAAGATTTGCAGTGGGCGACATCACATTACCTCATTTAAGTTAACGGAGTATGTTTGGTACAGGGGGTCCAGAAGCACGTAAAAAACTAAATAAAATTACTGCAGAAATGAATGATGCAAGTACTTAGACGTAACATAACGTAACCAAATCTAACATAAACTAACCTGAACTAACTTAATATTAGTAGAAATAAGCTAAATTCTATAATCTTTTTGGAAAATTATGCGTGACCCCTACACTAATATAACATAAACTAAACTAAACTAACCTAACCTACCGTAAACTAACCGAATGTGAGCCGAAGTTACAAAAATTGTAACATTTTTTTTAGAGGAATGAGCTGGACCCCTTCACTAAACATAGGCCAAGTTAACACATAAAATTCAAGGGAGACAACAGAAGTCATTTTGTTGAAAAGTTACAATCATTTGCGTGTCATTACGGCGTTCAGATGTAGGGGTCTATAGCATAAAAATTACAGTGCAGGAAACAGTTCAACCCGTGGTAGGTGGTCACAAAAGCACAACTGTTATCAGTCAGGGCAGGGCGAAGCTGGCAGGTCAGTGAGGGGTGCGTTCAAAGGGAGCGACGGGTCAGCGACTACGGATATACGTATAAGCGAGGTTAATCAAAACAGTGGGTTTTGACAATGGTATGAGTTGCAATAGCACTTTTTGTGGTTTCGTGGTAGTAATACTTCAATTCTAAGCATGAAATACACCTCCTGTATACTGTACACAAATACACTAATACAGTCATCTTTCATATGCACTCACTTATTTTGGTAACAGTTTCAAGATGGGGGCCATAATTTGTAAAAAAACAGTTTTGGTTGCTATTTTCATTTTGATCTTCTATTACTCAAGAAAATATTTTCAGGGACGTGTGCACCCGTAAAGGTAAAAGTGACGTATGTGAGAAAAGAAGGTAAACTACTAGTAACGAACACAGAAAACAACGTGCCCTGCGGGGCTCTAACCCGGCTTCAATTCGCTAACGCTCGCTCGGCCGTACTGTGTGAATTAAATATTGGCAACCTAACGTAATCCATGTTAATGTATGGAACCATAAAACGAACAAATCTGAGAATATCGCAGAAAAGTAGCTGAGAAAGCTGCCCCCCTAATCGAGAAGCGATATCCCTTATTTAAATCCGTCGTAAAGTACTAGTGACTCTATACTTTTAAAGCCCAAAAATACAGCTAGATTACTTTGTATTTAATTCTGTCGTCTGCAGAAATTTTTTTCCTTATACATATGTCCTTTCATGCAGAGTATTGAATTTTACCGGTAACCTTTCCAAGATGTGTGCCAACTCCGCTTCTTTTTCATATTTTGGGTAGTGATTTAGAAAAGTCGCTCACAGTTAATATGAGTGAGTTCATATGAAAGATAATCTTGTACGTTATTAAATTCCACTGGTGGAGGAACATTTCACGGTGCAAATTTATTAATAAATACATTGCATATGTATTTCTTTTTCAGTAAATCGACTTTCTTCCTGTTAAACATTCATTTTTGGAGTGTGGACTTGCATTACTCTGTTCAGATTCACTTTAAGGGGGCTTCAGTGTATGTACACGATAAGATGTTTTGTGGAAAAGACGCTAACCAGGACGCTAGCTATGTATTATGCTATGTGGTCACTAAAAAGCACGAATCCTTTCTGACTGACTTAGGTGAGGTGCGCAGCAGAGGCCCCGAGTCGTAGCGAGAGGCTACTCCGTAGGGAGCAGGCCCGCCGGCGTAGGCGAGTATATACATAAAGATAGCCCAAAACTCTATATATATATCCTACAGTTGCTTACCTTAGGTGTTGAATTATCTATCTGTACGTTACTGAAGACGTTATAGCCTAGTCCCACACGTTTTCATTGCTTCCACATTTGTGTTCCAAAGTAACATGACTCACGTGCTGTGGTAACGTAAATTTCGCAATTATGTGGAACTTTTAATTCTCGGATTTTCTATATCATCGCGTCATGAGTTAGCACATTCACTTCAGATAGTAAACTCTGGTTAGTAGCTACCTTATGGGTGAATACGTGCATAACGGGCTCGATTTTCATTAATGTATTACAACCGGTGAAAATACAATATATTTAGACTATGGCTTTAGTAGGGTTAACATTAATAAATATAGATCAAAAACGACGTGAAATAATATAATTCCCATTAATCCCATATCATCTCTGGTGCCTTTTGGTTTACAGAATTTAAATTGAAAAGATTCAATACTCAACGAAAATTAGTCTAATCGGCAAAACAGAATATTTTATATTGTTAGTGTTCGTGTCTCGTTATTTATTGATTTATTTGATTTGAGTTTAGCGTTCCTTTCAGAGCAAATCTATATGAGATGTGGACATACACATTAACGTGGAATCCAAACGCAGCTCCTGCCGGGAATCGAACCCAAGTCGTCTGCGCAAAGGTCGCGTACTCCATTCACATAGACACTAGGAAGCTCTTTTCCTTTTAAATTTGCAGACTACTGTAATCCTAGAATCACAAGTATGACGTTCAAAAACAGCTCATGCGAACATTGGGGAAAGAAAAACATGTAGGAACCGGAATGTTTTTAAAATTAGAATTTCACTAATGTTGACTATCACTATAAAATATATATATATATATATATAAAAGTCTTATTTAATGTGAATGGGACTTGTATAAGTTTATTTTTCTCTTAAAATATAAAAAGGTGAAATTTAAACATGTTTATTTGATAGTTACGATCAATCCAGAAGCAAACATGTGGACATGTGAAAGCTTGCTTAGTCATCCGGAAGAACGTTTCATATTCATCCATGCGTTTTGATTAAATGAAATTGCGATCAAAACATAGCTGAGAGAAAGTGAGGTGAACCATTTCCATGGAATGTGCATTGATGACATCAGATACGTGTCTGTCTTTTATTTTTAATGGTTTTTTTCTTTCTTCACTTTCCCATTATGAGCATTTTACATGATTTTTTACTATATTTTAAGAAAACAACAGTATTGTTACGTGGTGTTACCGATTGTGGCATTCTTATTACGTAAATTCAACTGAAAAGAATACAGCCTGTATAAGACGATTCCATCAAATTTTTGGACCTAAACAGTTTTTCATTTACCCTGACGTATGGGCATTAGAAATAAGGGGCTATGACAGACATAAATAATTTGTATTTCCATGTGTTTAATATATCGCTCGTGAAGTACGTACGTATATTTCTGAACCTAAGATTGTACTAGTCCTCTCTTTCTGGACTGCTTATATTTGTTGGCTGATGATATGCCAGATCACAAAGTGATTAATTTCATCAGCTTTTCAGATTGTAGACTGCAGATAAGTTGCATCACGCAGGAAAGCCACACCAGGAGAAGAAAACACAAAGCATTATAACATATCAGGAATACTTAACGATCACTCTTTATTTAGCTCCAATTAGGTTAAGGGGCGTATGCAGTTTCTGATGCGACATATGATTCCACGTACAACTCACGTTTACATTAGCCATCAAGCGCCTAAGGAGAATCATTATTTTACGTATACAATACACATAATTATCATAGCTTATTTCATATTTTTATTCATTTATTTATTCACTTCATCAAATATTTATATGTACTATAATTAACAATCTTCGTCGCTGAATATATCATAAATGATCTCTTTTAACAACATGAAGCACACTAGACACGCAATTACATTAATATAAAACCAACGCATTGTACAACAGAATCAGCCCCTGACTGTCAATATTAAAACTGTGACTGCTATTTGCCATTTGTTTAACCTAATTTAGGATTAAACAGCAAGTTCCTGATATGGTTATCAAATATACAAATACGAGGAAAGGAATATATTCCATTCACGGAATCCTTACGGATTCCGGACGTTTAGATTTAGCTGGACATTATTTAAGCATAAAATTTATCACTTTAGAAGGAAACGTATATGTATCACACTTCAATCACCCATTTTTCTACATACCAAAACTATTCTCTTTTTTTTTAACATAAAACGATCAGACTTCAATTGTCATGCAAAGAAAAAGAATAAAAATAGGCATTAATTTCACTATCAATTTTGCCAACATTTCAATGGTGCAGATAAATTTCATGTCATCTTTTACTTTGGAGATTAGATTGATATAATGAATCAATTCAACGTTAACAATAATTAATAACATTTAAATTTGGTTAATATAAGGAAAATGGGCGCACACAGACAAAATCACACAAAATGCTGTAATGGATCAAACAGGTCCATTACAAGATAACCCTACAATTTTTATCGAAGAAAAACAAAAGAATGCATCTAGAGCATGTAGTGGATACACATTTTTTTCAGAACTTAGTATAAAACTACGCTAAAATCAATTGTGAGCACGAAATTGCGACAGAAAAACTCGTTTTGGATTCAGAAATATATTCTTCAGCGTGCGTATGTATACAAGGGATCTTTTTTCTTTCTTTCTTTCTTTTCTTTTTTTTTTTCAATTTACTTTTAGTCTGCTTCAAAGTAATCTCAATTAGATGCATTGCAATTCTCCAGTCTTCTTTCTCACTGGAACTCTTCAACTTTGATATCGTCCAGTACCATTTGCTAAGCTCTTTTTACACCATCCACATAATCAAAACGCCTCCCTTTTAAATTTTTTCATTCTCGGGAATAGAAAAAATCTCAAGTGGCTAGGACGCAAATACCGAGGGTAGAGAACGATAGCCTACTCGTGAGAGAGCAGGCGAGGAACAAACTTGGCGGCAACGCATCTCTTTTGCAAATTGTCATTGGAAATCTCTGGCACCAGCTCCAACTCACTGCTGTCTGTTCTGAAATTTCGTCGATCGTGAAACAACGGTCCTTGTTGATTTTTTGGCGGATATTTTTTCTGTTTTCGTCGTTTTGAGATAATGAAGAGTGCTGAGAACAAACATGATCCTCAACATTGATTTCCTCATGTTTAAACCTCTCAAACTACTCGAAAACTTGTGTGCACTCATAGCATCCTTTTTCAAAGCCTGTTAAAAAGTATTTGGTAATCTTCCGTTGCAAGCAAGAAGCATATTTTCTGACATAGTGTTTGTTCCTTTAAATCTGTCATAACGATTTCGCAGACGGCAAGCGACAACAGTTGAGAAAAACAACACTACAATCAAATATCAACCTCCTACGCAGACACCGCTTGGGCAATTGATTTGAGAAGGTCTCTACTAGACCTACCTACCGGAAGAACTCTTTACTACGCCTAGGAACGGCCGCGCGCTTTCAGTCTTTTTTTTTTTTTTTTTCTCGTACGTAACTACAATGCTATAATTTCATATAAAGGTTTACTGCTGAAAACAAAACTAAAAACATTCTACTTTAAAACCATAAAACTAGTGGCGCAGAATAGGGTTTCAAAAGAAGGCCGCAAACAGTTTAACTCAAGCCTAGTTTTACTGATTGCATGGTTTTTTTCTTCTTCAAGTATAACTTGTAATATAATCACCCGAGTAATGGTTTAGATCTTCTGAACGCCCACGTCTTTGTCTTTTATTAACAATAATAAAAATTATAATGATGTAAGCCTAAAGTTTCTAAAAATAGTGACTCTGTAGTTCTGATTATTGTTGCTGTCACTGGAACAGTCTGACTCAGACTTTATTTTAACTAATCAAATGTTTACGATTCTTAAATTGTTAGATTTCACAACACTTTATGGGATTGCGCGACACACTTATTGGAAAGTACTAGTTTTAAATAATGGATTGTCATAGTCGTTTCATAACCACGGCGATGGTGAAACGTTGAAATTCAACCGACTGCTTTTGATATTCAAAAATCCCGTAGTAATATAAAATTTCTCAATAATACACTGTGCAACACTGAGGTTTGAATGATCTAGAGCTAATTATTAAAAGTGTGTTCCTAACTATACCTGGATCTTTAGGTCAAGTGGTACTATATTGTCAGGGATTGTGCGAATAAACCCAAGAAAATTCTACAGAAAATTACGGATCTTGTGTCAAGACATGAAGCCGACTGAATTGTTCGATTTCCTCTGGTAGTTTGCATTTTATATTTATCGTAACATATCTTTCTCGTTTCATCTTTTATAAATTTGTATCAATATAAAATTAATTTAAACATATACTAAGCTTGTTATGCAGGGGCGTCTCTACATGGGGCGGCAGAATTTGTCATAACTATTATTTCAAATAAATATTTCTTGTCGGAAAAAGACTTCATGATTATGGTAGTTAAAGTTACTAAACTGTCCTTCTATTTGATTACTACATTCATAAATCACGTTTATGTTGCATTAGTTTAAGGTCACATGGACAGTCCAAAGCAAATGGTCAAACAAGTCCCAGCATGAATTTCTTGATTATTGACAAATACAAGAACTCAATTCTCGAACAATAAGGAACACTGTTCCATTTAGTACGTTATCACAGTTTTGATATGAAAAAACTAGTCTTGTTTTTGTCACAAACAAGTTCCTTATCATTGAAGGTGGAAACAGGTTTTTTTAAAAAGATTTAACAGATGTAGAAGGAAAATGGAAAATCAAGAAATAAATACAAAAGAGCTAGTTGCACTGGAGCTGCAAACTGATATATTGAGATTGAAGCACGATATTGAATTCTATAAAAAAGGATTGTTATGTTTCCTTTGCAAGTGTGCTTGCTTTATCTTTCACTAATATATTAGATTATTATTTAAAGAAACAAACACGAGATTGTGTTTGTAGTATTTAGGCCTTTCTGGGTGCGAGTGCCCTATCTCTCTCCTTCGTCCATGATTGGGTAACATACTTAAAATCATGGCTTTTAAGATTTGTTCTTTCTGGAGAAAGGGGGTCGGCAAATTGCCTAGGGCCGACCCTGTTGTTATATTGCTTTTAAAGTATTTTCATAGAAGTGTCTACTTTTGTTCTTTATATAATTGCAGTGGTTAACTCCTAGGGAGTGTCTGGAAAAATACCAAAGAGAAGAGATCTGGCTGCCCCCGCCGCAGTGCTACGAACTCTCGAGGCTGCTTAACTTCACCGACGCTACTCAGGTCATTGAGTTTGCATCAAAGAGAAACAACAAAGGCTGTGAACTGTGGATGCCCGTTCAAGTTATCGCGAAGGATGGACTCATAAGACTTATGCCAGGTATACATAAGGCTTATCTCGACTTCATAGATTTTAAACTCGTTTAAAATGTTACATCAAATTCAGCTTCTACTATCTATCCTTAAGCAGAGCGTGATGGCCAACGTAGAGAATCACATTTTATGATTATTTAGTCAATGATATAATTATCCACTTCTGATGCATTTTTGGCCTTCCACGTCCGGTTCTTCCTTCAACTTTTAGTTTCAGTAGTGTCGAGGTCCATTCTGAATGGTTAATTAAGTGACCAATAATGTTATTTTTTTTCTTATTATAGCTAAAACTTGGCGGTTTTCATTTTCCTCTCTCAATGGCCCTTCTACGCACGGTTCTTCCGCACGCCACAAACAATATTTTTTCCTTCTGTTTCTAATTAAAGTAGCCTTAAATTGAACTTCCTTCCAGATAAAAAGAAATACCATGCCATTATGATGACTTGCACAGCAGAATAATTGTAACTGGACTTCGTTGTCTTCTTTTTAAAAGAGAAACACTGTCGTGGGCATGGTTCCGTCGGTTTTCTCGGGATTGTTTCCTTCCTCCCTCATGCGCATTCCATCATGATTTTTTCATTAATAATCACTCATCGCCTTTGCATAAGCAGTTTATTTATTTATTTAGTCTTATTTTGCATGGCGAAGTTAAAGTTAACCATGCCTTGTTTCCCACTTGACCATGCAATGACCAGGATTAATATGATAATATCAAGTATTTATAGAATAATAAATAAAAAAAAAAAAAAAAAACGGGCACAGAAATTATTACTAATGAACATATATTCAGATACATTTAGAGAAATAAATAAAAACTAAGAAGAATAAAAACCAGCATTATTGTCAGATGTCAGTAAGTCTCGAGAGATCTATGCATAGTTTGCTTAACCGACTTCTTGAATACATTGATTGATTGATTGTGATTGTCGTATGTTGGGTGGAAGGTCATTCCACGCACGGATAGTGGATGCAAAGAACGATTTCGAGTAATATTTCGACAAGTGAAGGGGAAGAGAAAGGAGTTTATTTATACGTGATCTCGTATCGTGGTCGTGATAAGCACTTAATGGTTGTAATCGTTGAAATAAGTACGAGAGTTATTGAGAGCGCAAAGCCTTAAAGAGAAATGTGAGTCGATGCAAATAACGTCTACCGGCAAGTTTCAAAAGGCCCAGCTTTCTGTAGTGTGGAGTTAAATGATTTAATCGTTTGAGATTATAAGCAAACCGTATACAGGCATTTTGTATACGTTGTGCCCTGTACGCTAAATCTTCATTTAAGGTTAATCGTGGGAAGTTTAGAATTTTTTGTTTGTTTGTTTAAATAATAGCAATAAAAATAGTTAAGTGTAGGAGTTAAATCTAGTATTGATAAAACAAATAAGAAAAAAAAAAATACTTTGCAGATAACGGCAGATGAGTTTTCAATCAATCAGTTTCTCCGTGCATAGTACATTACTGTAGGCATTTCCCTCTTGACATACGAAGTTGGAGGTCAACACTGCGTATTTGTACGGTGAAGCGATAAAATTATTGGATTCCCCATTAGAAAGTGAAACATTGGTTTATGCTAAAAACGGGCAGATTATGATAATCGAAGTGTACGTCGGGATCTAAATAGTAAGAAAGGTGGTAAACTTCGACTTCTTGCAACTGAAATGTAAATGTCTATCTTTCCCCATTGCTCTTTAATTTCTACTACAACCACGAACGGAAACGAAAATAATCTTGTATATTTGACGAAACTTATTGTCGAAAATATTAACAGGGTATAACCCGAGATCATTAGTTTCCAAGATCAATTCATCATCACACACCAAGATTTAAAGAGTAACCACAATAAGAGTATAACTTGACCTGAAGAGTTAAAAAGCATTTCCGTTTCATTTTGTTTTCTTTCTTATGCTTCCATGAGAAGGTTCCTTCGGATCACAAAAACTTTAAAAACTCATTTCCTTTCCCACGTCTCATCTTGAGCTTCTTTCTTTGGTTTACTGCGATAGCTACATTTCATATTCCCATGATCACAAGGACTTTCAAAATCATTTCCGTTCCTACATCTCTCTACATTTGTTTTTAATCTTTTATAATTTCGTTTTGTTTTTCACGCTTCCATAAGAATATTTCCACGAAGAAGATTCTTTTCATCTTCCCGTTCTCCCAGTACCCTACTCCCACACGTCTCGTTTTTTTTTTTTTTTTTTTTTTTTGTTTTGTTTTTTTTTCTCTCCCTATTCAGACGTCGAGAATATTCTCACGATCCAACGTCACTAAGGGCAATGAGCTAAAGGTCAGGAACTCCTCGCCTTTTACCTCACGGTGTCAAATTTCGCTGATGTAGCGCATTATAGTGGGGCTTATACTACTGTATTCTTTCACGAAATTTATTCTAGAAAATCTCTACAATAAGGAGTTTTTTTTTTTTTTTTTCTGATTTTCTCATTTCCAGATAGAAATTAAGTTAAATATATATGAAGGAGATTCAGATGGCAATCTTTTCTGATTTATTGCATTTTGAGAGGTTTACTTAACTACTAATCGGCGCCTTAAGGTGAGTCTCAAGTTAAAGCGTACTATTATAGTTTAAATAATAATTGCAAACAAGACCAACTAAGTTTTAATATTTTGCAGGGGACAGTTTGTATCCACAAGAACCAGACTTAGTTGAAGACAAGCCTTCCCTAGAAACGGACTTAACAATGGCTGAGTCGAGAAGGCAGTGTGAAAAACTTCATCGCATTGAATTTCGTTCCCTGTATGATGCTCAAATTATAGCGAATATTACACCACCTTATGAGCATATTGTGCCAGTTAACACTTCTGTGACTTCCAAGTTATAATGGTACAAGTTCGCTATTTTTATGTCCATAAACGTATTAAGGCTGTACACTTTCCTATACTTTTGATAAAAGGCTGTATAATTTCCTATATTTTTGATAGGTCTGTTTTTTTAATGAATTGTTTGTTATATAGAAGCTGGTATTCTATTAATAAAATTTTATTACAATCGCAATGGCAGTTTCCTCAATTCTTTTCATACTTCCAGTACCATTCACATAGTTAAATGTTGAGAAACTTACACATTTGAGAGGGTGGTAACATTTTCCTTTGCCTATTTATTATTCATATTCTCTCGCATTGAACTATGCTACAGACGAAAATCAAGCAAGCGATGATAAAGGGTTTGCAATATCGATTGTACAATCCGCGGCAAAAAACCTGCAACATGAGCATATAAGTTTATTGTGAAATGACGAAGTCTTTTGCTCCAAAATAAGTGTGCACGGGAGGAGGCCGAGGTTTATCCTGGCGTGATTCGTTCCACTTAGACGTTATGTTCATTCCCTGTGCTGTTAGACGTAGTTTCACAATAAATTTACTTCCTCATGTTGCAGGTTTTTTGCCGCGGATTGTACAATAATATACAATAAACTTATTAAAACAACTTCACTCACCTCCATCTTCCTAATAATGAGAGAACCAATTAGCAGCTTGTAAATATCTGGGAAAGCATCGAGTAAAATGAAACTGCTAATTAGCTACTACTAGAAACATGGAGATGACTCAAGTTAATTTAAATGTTCATTACTTCTTAAATTCAATTTATTCTTGGTGATATTAAATTTACGTAATTAAAAAAGTAAAAAGTTTTATTCTTTATATACAGGGTTAACAAGTAAAAAAAAGTTCATATGACCATACGTCAGGAAATATATCTTTACAGAGTTACGGCCATTGAGCCGCCTAACGGTGTGAAATAGTCACATTCTGGACGCCCCTCAATGTGCCTCAATTTAAACCTTAATAGGGCAGTTTCTAATTAAGCTCGGAAGATAATTTTGGTATCAATGTCTTCCTGAGGGATTGGAGATTTCCACTGATATGTGTTTTCATGGGTAGACGCAGAGCCAAGGGCAAGTTATCCAATGCATCCGGATGTAGGTTTCCAGGAACTCTTGATAGGTGTTTCTCGTCAGCCTCTAAGGAAGTATATGTGTGCGTAGTAAAGTGTTACCAACAATACCGCCCCACACACTAAGAGTAAATTGTTTTTAATGTCTCCCGGAACTGATCGCATCAGGATTATCGTCCGCTGCTTTCTCGTGTGAACTGAGCCTCATCTGTAAAGACACTATTGCGGATGAGAAAATGAGATTAACGGCGTACTGCTGGAGGTATCACTGGCAAAAGCGTACTCGCGGCAGGCAGTCGGCTGCTGACAAAGACTTCACTCGCTGCAGGTGATATGGATACAGGTTCGCTCGCTCGACGACATACATGCCATATCAGTAGGTGGTTTACACGTAGTTTTATCATTCAGGAAGACATTGATACCAAAATTACCTTCCTAGCTTAATTAGAAGCTGAGCTATTGAGGTTTAAATTGAGTCACATCGAGAGGCGTCCAGAATGTGATTACTGCACACCGCCAGGCAGCTCAATGGCCGTAACTCTGTAATGATGCATTTCCCGACATATAGTCATATGAACTCTTTTACTTGTCTACCCATAAGGAATCGACCCCTGAAATTTTTCCGTACCTATTTGTCACACCCTGTAGAATGTGCATAAAAATGCAGATCTTAACGTATTGATGATACTAATTTGGGGAACTTCTTTATGATATCAAGAATGTAAAGAATTTGTGTAACTAATATATCAATTTAGTTAGACTAGGGAGACTGCAAAAATAAACATGAAAGAGATTTTTTTTTCTTATTGGCGATTATTTCGTCTTTGTACTTACCACATCTCAAGCTGACTATGTTACTAGAAGGCCTGGCACATCTTCCGCCCCGCTGCAGCGGCGTTTGACCCTAGTTTGAACTCGTACGGCATACACGTCCTTATGACGCTCTGTGGACGTCACTGTTCTTACGCAACTGAACTGCCACAACCAAGTAGTATGTTGGATATATTCACACCAACAACTGACCTTCGCCTTATCTCCATTTGCATTCAATTCACAGTGCAAGGGCCACTTGAACACACACCTCCACAAAAAGCGACAGAACTTTCTTGGTTACCTTTATACATTTTTTAAACAGAAAACGGTAATTATATTTGTGTAGTACAAAATTAAAATCTAAACTGTTTTTCTTCTTTTTATTTCTAAAGGAAGGAAAAGAAATGATACTATATAAAAATCTCATCACAGGGAAGACATTTTCTTGAAAAATATTCTCAAGAGTTAATTACAGCTCTGAGCCTTAGTAATAAATACAATAAAATGAGTTGTTATCATATATACATGCATAAAATATGCAGAAAAACAATAATAAATTATTTCTTTCTTTGGAGTGTGTGAGTACGGATGTGATGTATGTCTAACAACAATTAGTCTACTTCGTAGTACTTTATAACTGGGCACTTACTACGCGACCATCTAAATATTTCATTTAGACACGTGGAAAATAATCGAAGGGTAGGTGCGATGGAGGTTGGTATGTTTCTGCTAATCAGCCATCATGTATTTCTATGAACTCTCATCTATCCATGTTCTTTGATTATGTTTCACGTGTCGGAACAAAATAATAGAATTCTGCTCTTCATTCCATCTACCCTCTTTTGCATCGCAAAACGGGAAAAGTAAGTTATTGACTTGGTTCAGGGAGAGAAGTACTTGTAATGTTCATCATTTAAAATATAAATTTTCTACATTACGCTCGCCCACATTTAATTTTAATCTTAAATAATAACAATAATAATAGAAGTTATGCTAGGTAATTTATTTCGTCTTCCAAAATGTTTATTATATATAATTATTCATTGCTATATCAAATGAAAAGAGCCACAGTGTCTCACTTCTGGTAGGAAGGGTCCTTGGTTCGATCCACCAAGTGAGCTTTTGGACAACATCGTCGGTGGGTTTTCTCCCATATTGTCATGCCACCAAATATTTTACAATAAATCATCATTAATTATCCGTCTCGTTTAGGCTAAAAGGCATAACTGTGTAAAGACATAACACCCTTTTGATCAATAACTTCTTAATCAATAACAGTAGGTGAAAATTGATTGCACCACTGTTCCCCTGAGATCGAGCTCGTGTCAAATGATACCCTACATGCCACCTTCCCAATTAAAAAATCCAAAATGGGGACTTCCAAGATGGCCGCGATGGCAACCATGTCGTGCAATATAGTCCTTATCCACCCTAACAACATGAACCATGAACCAAATGTGAACGCCAAGCAGTTCGTGTGCTACAGGGATATTAACCGACTTATGTTTCACCCTACAGTATAATTTATTCCGACTTGCAGTACTGTCTGTACGCAATTATGTATAATTAAGGAAACTTGTCCAATCTTGAAAAATAGTTCGCTCCATTGAGATTCCGCTCTGAACAAGTTTTATTGTACACACAATAGTATTGAACGTTTCAATATTACTAGCTGAACCTACGCTCTCTACACAGTGCATCATTTCACATATGAGCACCAATCTCCGTGCCATTACTCGCAATATGTGTACATGTCCCTTTACAGACACAAATGAAGGACGTCTTCTTAAAAAAATCGGCAAGGGTTATCATAAAGGGGAGATTTTTTGAATATCTCGCACCGTTTGCAAGATTTGTGCGCGCTGCCGGCTGGAGTTTCTAATTCATGAATGACCAGTGTTTCCTTTCTTCTTGCATGCAGTATGTGATATATATGGTATTCATTGGGCAAAACACTTCAAACAATAAAGATTCATCTTAGACTGGAGAAATGGTTATCCTTCGTTTGTCATTATCATTTGGCCATGAAACAAACGCCGGAGAGATCTACTAACCCCGTATACAAATGTATGGTGTTGGAATGTATAACTCATACGATATGATGCCTTTTGAAATTTCAATACTTCCAGTACACCCCTAGAAAGTATAATGAAGAAATAAAAACGACCATTTTTTAAACATTCAATTAGAACTGAACGATGTACACAAAGTTTGCAATCGATCAGTGAGAACGGAATCTTTCTAGAGCTTCTGGTTTCCAAGATATTGTAAAAAGAATTGGCTATAAACCTAGCATTTTAATATATAGATAGCAATATCTTCATCATCACACACGAATCCATTGACAGAGATTCTTGTGTGATATAGTATCGAAACCTTACCGAAAATTTTTAAAGTGCATGTTCTTATTCACAATTACACCAGTTTCATAAGGCCATAATTAGATCTTTTTAACTTTTCGTGCTGGAGATTGATGGTGGTAAGAGAAAAGGCAGACTCCAAGTGAGAAAAAAATAAAAATAATATTTTGGTCTCCTGTCAGGTTAGTTGCAATGAAGAGCAGAATAAATATTGTGCATTTAGAAGCGTATCAGTAAGATTTCCGCTATTATTATTACAAATGGCTTCCTCACACAACACATATCAACATATGTACTTTATACAACTATTTTTCAATCCAGTGAGTATTAATAAATTCAGTGAAACACGTTCATATAGTCATGTGGTACCAACAAGTCATACTGTTCTACACATGAGCAAACTTACACCCAACAACGAAATTACGCACCAAATAACCAACCATACTGAACAGCAAAGGTAACCCCATGTAACACAAGAAGTTTGTCTTGTTCAGCAAATAACGTAACAATGCAAATATTGAATTGAAAAATGTGCCTGGTACTCCGTAAAAAATATTTTAATGTTTTATGATCTATGAATCAGACTCAACTTTCTTCAAAAATATGAAAAATTAGACATTATCTGCCTTATGCAAAATTATTTTGACGTATGATTAGAGTCATACTAAAGGCCTGACTACTGCAGGAAACATGTTAGTCGAACTCTTTAGTATTGCACTAATCACCCGCCAGAACGACTCCGCGTAAGGCTCTCAAATTTTTTACAGTCTTAAGTATTTTACTCATTTTTAAAAGACTGAAACGTCTGTACGCCAAACAGAAGAAACGACGTTATTGTTATTATTTTTCTTGCGCCATATTCCCTCCAGGTTTGAATACAAAGAGAATGAATATGCAACTGCAAATAAATATCTGCGACTGGACCAGGAATGGAACACTGGTGTCCGGCTTACGATGTCGGTTCGATATCCAGTTTGCTTTCGCAATAGTCATACTTCAGTCCGATTTTGATTAACTTTGGCGTATGTTTTCCCTGGTTTCCTTATCAGGCACATTGATTGGTGGTTGAAATCATTCATTAATCTAAAAGCGAATCATTGACTCTAGAATTGTTCGAAGAACGTAAGATTCAACACTATGATAGAGAGATTACCTTTCGAACGTCAAGAGTTTGTGATGATCAGTATATTGTTGCCGGAAAAGTCATGACGTATTTTTTCTTTGTTTTTCAAAGTTAATTTATTTCTACAAAGAACAAAAGTAAATCAATTATCTATCAATCAATTTGCTTGTTTTGTTCGACAACCTTTCGCCTTCTCTCAGTGGCCCTCATAATACTTCGTTCCTAACAGGACCCTGCCTTTTATCAGCGAAAAGCAGAACACAGTGCTGATTTATAGCGTCATCTAAACTAAACGTTAAACCACGCAAGGTTTGAACAGAGCAAAACAAGTGGAAGTCTGATGGTGCAAAGTCAGGTGACTATGCTTAAGTCTGGCAAAATACACCCCATTCAACCTCCAATTTTGACGATTGGGTGTGTTTCGTGTTGGCGAGATGCAATAATTAACGAGCTCTGGACGTTTCTTGATACTGAATTTGCTCAAACTCTCCAATTGACAACAGTGCACATTCGCATTGATCGATTGGTTCCTCAGTAACAGCTCGAGGGAAAAAAAAAAAAAAAAAAAAAAAAAACCTTTAACAGCTCTCCAAACGGAGAGCACACTCTTCTTCTGATCACCGTCTGCTTTCGATGTCGTTCCAGGAAAATATTGAAACGTCAAGGCCAAGACCATTTTTACACAACATTGTTGTAAACAGTCCACTTCCCATCACCGCTTCTCAGTGGCTTAAAAAAATATTTTCCTCACGTTTAATGAACATATCGCAGATATGTATACGTGGCTCAAATGAATTTTTTGGGTTCACGAAGAACCCACATTATCAAGCTTGTTTACATATCCCAGGTTCTTCGAGCAGTCATGAACGGTTAAATGATCAGCGTTCAATGTCTCTGAAATCTTGTCTCGATCAATACCATTTATTTTGTCATCAACTTCGATAAGCCTCCCTGAACGAAGAACTTTGTTGGCACTTAAGTTCTTGTACAGCACTGTCATCGTAAACTTTACGCAATATTTCAGAAGTCTGACGCACGTTCTTCATTTCACCAAAGTAAAACAGAGGAATATGCCGAAAATGTAGTTTCATAAACAATTTGTTATAAATCCTGAAATACTTAACCAAATCGCTCTATGTTTTAAATATTTATTCATCTATTTAGCCCACGCACATGGCCTTGATCCACCACAAACTCGAGAAGGGAGAAACCTAGATTCGCTTTCTGGTGAAATTAGTTCAGATATCACGCTAAGCCTGGGTGATGGCAAGAGATCTTAAACTTCAGTCTAGAGTCGGAAAAAAAAATGAAATGAAATCTCAGTTTTACGCCCCGCGGTTATGCCGGCTAGACTAAAGGAGACGGTGATGATAAGAAATGAATGAAATGGTGGAATGAAGACAGTAGGAGGAAAGGGGAGAATCCTGAGAGAATCCAACCATATGGAGTTTGTCCACCACAAAGCTCAGTTGGCATGAGCTGCGATCGAAACAAAGGACCCTATGCACCAGAGGTGAACGCTCTATCACCGAACCACCGCGGCCCTGGAATTGGTTGGGATATCAGACTAAGCTGTAGGTTCATGTTTCAAACCTGGGTGATGGCAAGAAATTTTAAACTTCAGTCCAGAGTCGATACAGTGGAACATGAGATCGACTTTCAATCTAGTTCTAAAGCGATTTTCATTTTTTATTTATTTTTTGGAAGAGTTCCATTCTCTATCCTTCACTGTTATGAACACTAACCAATAGAAATAATTCTTAACCCCTCCATAAAATGGATATCATGTTTCACGAAAATCAAACAATTTTTGGAAAGTGGTGTAGTGGATATCAACATGGAAGACAAATCACTCCATTGCTTCGTGACTAATTTCAAACCTAAACAATCACGATAATTCTTAAGTCTCAGAACACACACTAAGTTCCATGATTTTTTTTTTTTTTTTTTTTTTTTAACGGAGTTCATCGTACAACTCTGAGGAGGTTTACCTCGTTGTTTGTAACGGACTTAAATGCCAAGAATCGTGAATAACTGGAAAACTTCAAAGAAAATATACGCCATATTGCATCGAAATCGAATATTTTTTACGGGTAAATTTACCCTTTTCTCCTTGACCAATTTCAAACTCAACCAATGAAATGATCACAGAGCTCTACAGAAAACACATCATATTGCACTCACATCGATTAATTTTTATCTTTAAAAAAACTTTTGTCATCACATTATACACATATACAAGCTTCCAACTTAAGGTTGATTTTACCTCCCTTTTACCCTGTTAATCTTGCATTTCAATGTCAAACATCAGAACTTATCATGGAGTAGGCAAACACATACACAAATGATTATTGAGTTGAATAGCGTTTACGCTTTACTGTACAGTGATGATAAAATCTCAGTCATTAACAAAATATTCATTATGTTACTGAAGATACCTTACATTCATGCATATGATGGCGTAAAAATATCACTGAGTATTTTCTTTTTTGAGTACCTTGGAGTCTTATTGTTATATTGTGTACCTTAGAGAATAAAATTATACAAATGTTTAATTCTATTCATTTGAGCATGTAAAACCAAACGTTTGCTCAATCCGCCTCCGATTTTAGAGGAAACAATTAACAGAAACAGCATTTTACACACTTATTGCTTACACATGCACACGGCGTAAATACAGCCTTCCTCGTTGGTCTAGTGGCTAGTGCGCGACTATGGTCTATTTGGTCCCGGGTTCGATTTTCAGTGACAGAAAGCATTAAAACTTAAACGCATTACCGTTCTTCGGACTCCATATTAAATTATAGGTCTACGTCTCACAGAGTCTTAATACTGAAAGGATATGATAAACTTCAACGAATAACAACGGAAATACAGCCTATAGGATGGCAATTCAAAATACGTGGGATGGTTTTAGTTCATCATAAAATAATATCACTTTAACCCTTATAAGATCCATGGTACATTTTCGTACCATAATGCAGTGTTCTCTTGAACCGCTTAACACGTCCTATAACAGGAATTCAAGGCAGTGTTATTGGTCAAGTCAGATATGAACCAAAGAACATCCCTGATGCGTTTTGGAACCAGATGGTCAACTTGGTGGCGTCAAATGGGTGCGGGGAGGATGACATCACATTTTTTCCTTGAGAATTTAAAAAAAAAAAAAAAAATCCCGTTTTTAGCTTTCAAGATATCATATTGAAATTCTGCATGTGCATCGTCAGGATGTCTACTAAAATTCCAAAATGAAATTTCGTGACTTTTTCATGACCTTTTCTTCACAAAACCATAACATTCAAGTAATAAGAGTACATATGTTCTTGAGCACTTATCTTTATCTTATCTCTACTTTCAAAGGCTGTTCCCTGGACCGATAAAAACTTAAAGTCTTCTCACAGTTGAATAAATTGGTTAAATGTGTAGATGGTTTCGGCGATGCGATGCGATTTGCATCGCCACTGCTCAATTATGCCAGTTGAAGGACAATCTCAAGAGCGAATTAGGCCGAATTTTCATGCGTACGATAGAACCGTGCTTTGTTTGCGAGTTGGTAACGTCTAAAGCCGATCATAGACATTTTTGGCTGTGAATTTTGACATTTTATAGAAAAAAAATTTCCAGTCTCTGCTTATATTTGTAGATTTAAAAAATCGTGACCCAAAAGCTAAATTTCTTGACTTTCATGACCGTTTTCTGATTTCGTGACTTCTTCTTGACTTTCACGACCGTTTTCTGATTTCGTGACTTTTTCATGACTATCGTGACCGATAGACACCCTGATTGTGTACACCTCTAACTATTTATCAATTTTCTTTTTGAGATATCTACGTCAACCTGGGCCCAGGCCCGAGGTGCTCAAAGTTTTCGAAAAACAGATCTCGGAAAATTTCCCGGATTTCCCCTATTTTCCATTTCTGGTGTACGATATGGGCATGAGAGTGGTACCCTTTGAAAGGTTGCTTTATTCTGAAGAGAATGAAGTATGAATCATGATCTTACGATAAATAGCAATGAAGTAGTATCTGTTTGACTGAAAAGTCTAAATTTTACTTCAAAACGCGAGGATGTTATAAGCGTAGGGATATGCCGAAGAGGTTTAAGTCGCGGTCGCTACCTCATGTCTAGGTCGCGATGGCGCACATAGCGAGGAGGTCGCACCCTCGCTGTTAAGTTTTCAGTTTAAGGAGAAACTTAGCTGTGATGCATGTGAAATTATTCCGTCAGTACATAAATATCACTGCGAAACCACATTTTGAAACTGAAAGGACCAAACAGTTTATAAATAGGGATGGACGCGAGACGAGATATGAGAAATGCCAAACTCTCGTCTCTTGTTTCGCAAAAATGTTTGAGTCTCATCTCTTGTTCATCTGTATCAAATTTCTAAATGAAAGACTTTTACCTTTTATTCAATTTTCTGTGAAGAAATGCCCTCTTTCAGCCCCCAGGCAAGAAATCGTTTCCCAGTAAAATTTAATAAATAAATAAATCATGTATGTCTTCAGGTTTCGAGGTGGAAGGGGTATTAACTGCAGCAAATGAAATTTCAGCACTGCAATTCCATTATTCGACGTTTCCTCCCTATGGATACGTACCTGTCTTTACAGATATTTCTTTACCTTATATTAATAACGAATTTTGAAGAAACCCTTTTTATTAATCTCGGAATCGGGGGGTGGTGGTATTTTTAAGCTTAGGTATGATTAACAGTAGCTTCTTTTTTCTTTAAAAATTCAACAATTTACGGACTTCAGCACGAAAGCCCCCTCCCTGTTATGCCACTACCTTATGTAATAATAAGCTACAGTATAATTCTCGAATAAATAACTTATCTGACATTCCCATTTCAGTTGCTATTTTCTTTCATTCTCTATTTAAAACGTGCCTATTATGATGTTTGTGTTTCTTATTCCATATCGCTGGAACAAGAAATAATCATAATCAAATATAATAGTGCAGCAAAACCTCTCGAGCATAGGCACACACAATCCTCTGCAGACGAAATTCTAAACAAATGAAGACTATTCCGTGCAGCGCTTCAGGTAGAGCCAATGAGAACACGAGCCACAGCGATGCTTCCGCTGAACATCAATGTAAAAACAAACTCAGTTGTTCATCATCGCGACCACTAATTCACCCTCGCGGTTGACCTCTAGGTCGCGATGTAGCGTACATCTTCGGCATGAGCTTACCCATTTGAATCCATGTGTTTGTGCCAGTATCGAGAGTGCGACCGCGACTTAAACCTCGACCTCGATCGCGAGGTATCTTCGGCATGTCTGTACCCTAAGGGTTAAAAAGCTCGCGATGTACACGCGAAAGGCTACCGAGTGGATAATACACGAGACTTCTCTAAGATAGTCCCGGATTCATTTTCAGGTGAAGCATGTAATTCGTATCCTGCGTTAAATTGTAGCTTCAGTGCTGGAGTGAGAAGTTAAAATTCCTATCAATCAATTCATGAGACATACATACGTACATTAAAAGCTCTAATTGAGTTAAGTGCTGAAGTGGGAAAAATAAGAACTAAGCTACCATCAAGTATCTTGCTAACAAAGCTACGGCTATTTCGATTGTAACGACTACAGCAGGTTCCAACATAACGCTAGAGCCCTTGTCACACTAACTAAGCCAAGCGGCTGACGTCACTGCTGCCGTAATTAAAAGAGGTAACATTTTAAATACGTAGATTTGCTTTTAGACATAGCTTAAGTTGAGAAATCACTATTCCAAAATAAGAATTATTCTTCGTACATTTTGTCTTTTAATATATTATTCGTATAAAACCTATTCTATACATAAAAATAGCTTCTTGAACAATAAGTATACATTTTTCTTATGTAGCACTTAACTCAGTTAACTTTTAAACCTTAAAATATACATACTTTTCTTAGACTACTCCAGGAAGCTCACTGGCGTTCCAGCCCATATGGCTCTTATTTAAACTGACTGATAGGTGGTCAGCGCATTAGCTGTCAACACCACATTTGTGGCTTGGTATTCCAGAATTCGATATTTCAATTTATGTAGCTTCTCAACTTCCTTATTTTGCTAGGACAACATTCTGTCCTTACCAAGAACCAAACCCGAGATCATGGGAACACCAAGGACAAGCAGGAAAAGACCAGTCATACAGTCTCTCGGAACGGTAGGCTTATAGAGAGACAACGAGTTGCCTGGTCACCAGATATTAAGCGGACAACGGAGTACAGCTCTCTCTAAAGTAAATAAAAGCTTCCTCGTTAAAAAAACGGAAGTCTTAATGAAGATTGCCGATCTCAAAACTCAGAGACTACGAAGGCTTTTTTTCCTCAAATACTTACTCTCTGATTAGTTACTTTATTCTCATTTTATTGTTGCTGCGTTCGGAAAGTAACCTCCGATTGGCCACTGTACGTGAAGTAGTGAGTGCAACGCTATCATCTTTGCAAAGACGTGCATGGTAGATCAGTCTGCATCTAGCCGTGGTAGAGTGAAGGTTGTCTGATCACTAGTTCCACTTTCGCAGCGTGTAAAAATGTGTGCTGCAATAGAAAATTTAGCCAAGTAAGAGGTGCGAGCTGTTATACGTTTTCTTACGGCAAAATAATATTCGACAGCAGTTATTCATTGGGAACTCTGTGCTGTGTATGGACCTAGTGTGGTGAGTGAAGGAGTTGTTCGCGAATGGGTTCGTTCATTTAAAAGTGTACGAACAAACATTCATGACGAAGAGAGGAGTGGCAGGCCATCAGTGGTTACTCATGAACTTGTTCAGAAAATTAATGGAAAAGTTGCCCATCCCAGGTTTGGCATCCAGCGATTATCATCTCTTCATGCATATGAAGAAGAGGCTTGGATCTCATCGCTTTGGTAATCATGAGAAGTTGAAAGATGCGGTCACAGGATAGCTCAAGGCACAGGCGTGATATATTTATACTGATGGAATTTCTAAGCTAGTGCAGAGATAAGTGCTTGAATGTTTATGGAAACTATGTTGAAAATAGAGCAAACAAGTAGTTTTCAGATGTATATAATAAATTCTTCGTATTTACTTTGGTGTTTCTTTTTTAACCAATCGAAGGTTACTTTCTGAATGTCCTCGTAGCATAACATGCTCTAGATAAGGAAAATATAAGTTTCGAACTTTCCATTCAAATTTGTCTCTTTCTCCACAACATTTCCTGCCGCGTCGGGCTTACTGGCTAGCCATGTCCCAAGCCATAGTTTGTAACATGTACACCCCTGGGCATCGCGTGACAATTAGACGCGAGTTGTTATGAAGTGACATTGCATTCTTCCACCTGAAGAAGTTAGACATGGTTCGAAACGTTGTAACGAAAAACGACATATTCGAATGATGAATTCGAAACTTTTTATTTTCAGTATCAACTGCCATTCCTGTGATCTATTTCCTTTATGGTAACACTACAGTAATGCAACATCTACCTAATCTTTCAATGTGCTCATACAAATTGGATAGGAATGTTCAATCCTTTGTTTGTGACTATGTTTTAGCTAACAAATGATCAACAATAATATAAAACAACGCTCTGACACAACAACAATTAACTCTATCATCTACTCAACACACTCCAAAGACATCTCTCTTTGCTACAAAGTATTTCACACTATTTACAACGTTCTGTGTGATGCACTGTCTTGTACTCGATTACTTACAGTTGTATGAACGATAACAGTTGTATGAACATTTCGGTTGCATTCACTAACGTCCACTTTGAACTGAGAACCATGATTCACCACTACAGAGAATTTGCCTCTTTATACGTTATTATTTCAAGAAATAACGGTTTCAGGTAAAAAGCACCTAACATAAGTTTTAGAACACCAAGTAAGCCGAAAGGTACATGTCAAGTAACACAAGTTATGGAACTCTGATCAACGTCTCTTACAATTACAACATTGATTATTATCTGTTACTTTTACATTCCTGTTATAAAGCGATATTGTGATCACATGGCGGAGCACCAATTTCATTCACAATGTTTATCAGCCTCTAATTCACTTTTTTCTTAAATATCACACGAATTCAAACCAAATCTTAATTCTTCTGTATTACTCATTAAGACCCAACAAAATAGCTGCAGTGATCTCTATTCTCAGCAAGTACACCAACTTAGTGATAACGTCATACTCTTTGAAAGTCATGAACTGATCAATACAAACACCACATCGAGAATACCGACTCTTTAACTGAATAGTATTTTCTAAATACTGAATATTACGACGAACAATTATCACACGTTTCTTTGATTTCTGTAATGTTCTTTACAAAGTGAAGCTTTCATGTGCTCACCAGTCCCCGGTTACACTTCATATTTTTCAAAAAATCTAATAATAAAAATAAAATTTCTCTGATTTTCTAGTAAGTATCAATGAGAATGAAATGAAATCTTTAAGTTCTACGTCCCACGGTTATACCGGCTAGGCTAAAGGAGATGGTGATGAGAGTAATGAATGCAATGTTGGAATGAAGAAAGTGGGAGCAAACAGAACACCGAGAAAAGCCACGCAAAACCACGCACACGGTGTCTGTCAACCACAAAGTTACCTTGGCGCGAGCTAGGATCGAACCAAGAATCCCATACACCAAATATGAACGCTCTACCACTGACATACAAGCCACCGTGGTCTTCCCAGTAAGTATAAAATACTATTCAATCAATAGTCAATGTTCTTCACATAATTTCCATTCGTAGATAGAGAACACATTATTATTTGAGATACTTAGTTACCAACAAATGCTCCAACTGATGAACGTTAGTTTACATCCAGTTAGGAGCAGTTGTTGACAACTAAGGTACTATTCTTCGTCTGAGCCTAGACATCATCACTGGTTTTTCTTTCACAATGAGAATCATGTCATAAACTTGTTTTTCCCTTAGTTCCATTTCCTTAGCACTACATAATTACGTTGACAAATTTGTGTTCTATTCTTTGATTTCCGCAAGAGGACTAATACACACCTCCCAAGCGTTCAAGAGTCCCGAGATCATTTCCCTCTTCTTCTATCTATCTAAGTAGAAACAATATAATGGATGTTGGGATAATGGAGACTACCACCGGTAAGAATCTAACCATACACTACATCCACTGTAACTGCCACTGAGTGCCTCAACTCCTTTGTTTAGACATTCTTTTCATTTTCAGTTCGATCACTAACTCTTGATCCTTTACATTCAATACCTGCGAGATTTCACAATTCTGGAAACTCCACAGCAATTGTCATAGAAAAAGTTTCAACACGACTTAGATTAATGCCATTTTCGCAACATTTTAAGCGTTAAGCACAACCGTTGTCCGCTTAATTTGTAGACATCGGTAGAGGCTCCCATCACAGCATCCTGAGATACAAGAAGAAGAATCATCATAATGTACATCTTCCCTTGTTTGCATTATCGGCTTAAGTATCACAGCTTCGCAATTGACATTATGCCAACCCAATTATTACAGAAACAACTGCTAGACTGCAGGAACGCGTCCCCCATTGAGCGCGGCCATTATTTTCCGAATGCGAGGCTTTTTCCTCCGAGGTCGAGTTCGTTGTCTGTAGTACTGGCACGCTACATACACCACGACACACGTCATCAACAGCAGCGCTACCACTGGCAGCGAATGGCTCCCATCCTCTCCCTGCAGTGCAAAGCTCCCGCCCTCAGGCCAGTTCCAAACCTCTGGCCCTTCCACCTGACCTGTCCTTATGCGATTGGGGAGATTCCAAAATGGGATCTGTCCTTCCATGCCCAAAGAAAGTAGCTTCTGGGATTTGTACAAGTTCCTGCAAAAAAACAAACCGTGAATATTCACAAAATACCAAACATTAATAATAACACATGATATGGTTCTATGCATCCCTACATAACTCAAGAGACATTCTGATTCGGTCATTTCTATTGTACGTAGATGACACGGAAAGCTTCTCGATATCCCAACACTGAGCAACACAGATGAAGTCATAAAACCATGTTGTGAGTAGTACTGTGCGGAGTGTAGCAGTGCAACACAAGCGACACTTGTTTGTTGTGTTCGGTACACGTCGAATTGTCTTTGTGCAATAGCCCAAAAGAGCACTTAACATCACTTTCGAAGATTATTATTAATATTATTATTTCAAGCAGGCTGGTACAACTCCAAGGCAATGAATGACTCAATAACGATTTGAGTGGATGGAAAAATATAACCTATAATGGGGAAGACTGAAAAACTATACCTAGTAATAAGTATAATTCGGGTCTATCATTTTTTAATCCTGCCTGTCCAAAAACTTTCAGTATAATCCTTATATATACTAATTCATAAAACTAATATATCTGTATGACTGAATAATAATAATAATAATAATAATAATAATAATAATAATAATAATAATAATAACGATATCTTTAAATGTCCGTGGTGATTCATTACTTCATTCACCAGGAATTCCTAAGAAGTGTCGGTAAAAGCAAAAGAGTGTAAATGTCATTCACAGTACTCGAAAAAAGGTATTTTCTACAAAATGTCAGAAAGAAGCCCAATTATTATTCAACTTCTTTCTTAGTTAATGACAAAAAAGAAAAAAACTACAATTTTTCAGGTAGGCAGACTTTCCATCTACAGGAGAAATTAGATTAGTTTATGATCACAGATTCAAACACTTCCTTTAAAAATACTTTTTGAGACTACATGAAAGAGTGAAAAATTGCAGCTGAGTACGGTATCGAACCTGGAGTTTCTGGCTTATCTAACATAGTTCGCTCCGTAAACTGCTCAACATTTCTGAAGTCGTACTCCGATATTAGACTACATGGACTGTGCAACATCCGTCCTGCTTGGACCGTGTCTACTATAGAGTATTTAACTTCTCGTAAGGTTATGTAGGAAATATACTACCATCAACGGATCATTTTTTGTCTTTAGTTCGAAAAAAAAAAAAAAAGTATTAGTAAACTGAGATCAAAATTCGATCTTCTGACGACTGATCTAAAATTTCCCACTCTGGCACATTATGATATGCCTTGCTTCATGATGAGCAACACTTAATATCATACCTTATATGAGAGAAATTAAAGTTTCTTTTAAACTGCTCCGATGCTCACTGACATGTGTATCAAGGATTTCTATCCTGCTACTAAACTAGGAAGGCAGGAAACTACTCATATGTTACTATTTTAGCAACGAAAAGAACCCTTGGTACACACATCAGCGAATATCGAAACAGTTTGAAAGAATTTTTAATTCCTCAGACACAAGGTAACATGTCTTATATTTGAGTCACCTACAACAAATATTAGGAATTATCAATATAGTTAATGAAATGCCTCTCCGCCTACTTTACTTAAGTTTTAAACTTTTAATAACATCTTTATTGATGTACAGCTATTAAAATTACAATTAAATTCTTAAAGAAAGTAATAGCTTATGTAATACATGCTATTATCTTACAATAGCAAATAAGTGATCATAGGCTAGTTTTCTATCATATTGAATACACACCCTATAAAGAACCCGGTCTGAGAAAAACTTGTTGGCTATTTTTGTTCTAGTTAATGGAACTATGTTAGAGATTCAAAGAAGAGGTTATATACCCTCTTGTGTACATTATATATAATGTATATAACTAACTCTATGGCTATGGAGCCCGGAGGTTCAATGCCGCATTCACGAAAGTTCTCCATTGATTTCTGTCCTTAGCCAACTAAATCCAGTTTCCACTTTGTATTCTTATTTCTGTGAGATTCATGTCAATATTACCCTCCAATTTAAGCCTAAGTCTTTCTAATGATCATTTAGTAATTGGATTTTCAGTTACAAATTTGAAAGCATTCCTACTTTATTCCATTCTAGCTAATGACCTGCCCACCTAAGCCTCCTACATTTGATGACCCTAATAATGTTTGGTGAATGGTATAAACTGTGCAGTTCCTTGTTATGAAGTTTCCGCCATTCCCCATTCCTGTCTCTGTGAACTATGTGTACTGGCGTCCTGAAAATCCAAATGTGGTGATTGAACATGATCACCAGAGTCCTGGTGTGATGGTTTGGGGTGGGTACCGCTTGACGATGTGCTAGGGTCGTTTTTCCTTGATGATTCGGTGACTGGAGGAGTCTGTTGCAGGAGAGGGATAATTATGACACATTGTGGTGGCAGCAAGACGGTGCTCCATCACATTATGCCCGTGACTTTTTTCAATAGCACCCTCCCCGGCCGATGGATTGGTCGTCGGGGAACAATGGAGTGGCCGCCATGGTCACCAGACCTCACCCTCCCAATTTCTTCCTATGGAGACATTTGAAGGACAATGTATATGCAAGACCCATAAACAGTGTTGCGGAATTGAAGGCGCGAATCACCGAAGAATTTAACAACATTCCCACTCAGATGTTCCGAGATGCGTGCAGAAATATGCGTCTCCGAATGTAGGCATGCAGCGATGTTAATGGCCACCAGGTGGATCCCCAAATGGAGGATAGGGATTAGATACTGTAAAGCAGTTGTTTTTACATTATTATCTATAATTTTGTTTCATGCTATTCTTGTTTATAATAAAAATGTACTGATAACTCAAAAGGTGACATCTTGGAAACTGTGTTCATTTTTTTCTTTTCTTTCTTTCTTCAGTGCTCTTTGTACATGAACACAAACATGTAAAAGAAACATAGGTTACTTCGAAAACTGAGGATAAAATCACATCTCAGTAGTGGCACAGTATTCTCCTTTTGAGCTACCTTACTTTATTTATTCAGATGTAAACTGCCTTTGTGGTCACCCTCCATGATGCATTTCTTTTCAGCTACCTGACAACGTTGTTTTAGCCCTTGATGCTTTATGCTTTTCTAAAATATAATTATTTTTTGGCTTGTGTATGAATGTAATTTTTAAGCCTTTAATGCAACAATCAACCCTATTCTACTATTTCTTTTAATGCCCAGTACAACAGAAGGAAAAAATCATTCAATTTCTCGACTTCCTGCAAATGGCTTTAAACATACAGTACGTAAATTCTTGTTGCTATCCAGACAAATATCTAATTTACTATGTTCTTTACGCATAGTACCCAAAAGCCAGAGAATATTTCTCAAACACCTACTATCCCTAGGGCCCATTATAAAAAAATATTATTATTATTATTATTATTATTATTATTATTATTATTATTATTATTATTATTAATAATAATAATAATAACTGATATACGTAAACGAGAAAGATTACCATCATTAATTTAAGTCATTATTTGTAACGAGCAATGGTCTACATTATGACCCATACCAGGCGTTCTGGGATGAGTCTGCTATACCTTAAGAAATACATATAATTCCATTACAAGTGAATTTTGTTGCTTTTCTGTCCTGATTATTTATTCTTAATGAGTTATCCTAATATTTATATCATGATATCAGAGTTTTGAAGGAAATGTACGTATATATATTTCATTTGACCTAACTCTCCAGATGGTCCTTTGGAAAGACTTTCAAATCTTCCCAGACAAAAAACTGTATACAGGGTGTTACACAAAATTGCCAATATTTTGGGAATAAATTTCTCAAATCAAAATAAGAAAAGTGGTCGGGAGTGTATAGTTTCGTACTTATAGGGTGAAAAAAAAATAAAGGTCCGTAGTTCATACTATAGGACCGGTCGTAGTTGGGTGAAGACATCACTGAGGAACTGGTATGTGAACTATCCAAATATCCACATTTCAGAACTTCTGGTACTTGCACAATCATTTTTAGAAAGGTTGTTTGGAAGTACTGTACTTGATCACTCTCCATCTACCTCTCTAAAAATTTGTGTGCAAATACTGAAACATTCTTAAACATGGAAAATGAAATGAAATCTTTGAGTTTTACGTCCCACAGTTATGCCGGTTAGGCAAAAGGAGACGGTGATTATGAGTAATGGATGAAATGGTGGAATGAAGAAAGTGTTAGGAAACAGGAGAACCCCGAGAAAACCCACGCACACGGTGTTTGTCCACCACAAAGTTCACTTGGCGGGGCCTGGGATCGAACCCGGGACCCCAAGCACCAGAGGTGAACGCTCTACCACTGAGCCACCGCGGCTCCCTCTTAAAACATGGATATATGGATAGTTCACATACCAGTTTCACAGTGATGTCTTGAATTTACTATGATAGGCCCCATAGTAGTGGAGCTATTAACTTTTAAATTTCTCTTGTTTCACGTTTTCGGCACCCTGTAACTCCGAAACTATCCACTTTTGAGGACAAGTCTATATGAACTCTTTTCCTTATTTTCATGTGAAGAATCTGTTCTCAACATATTATGACACATTTTTGTAATACTTTGTATAAACTGCAGCTCTGAACTGTGATACTTAAAACTTTATTACAATGACATCAACGTTAAACACTATATACTTAAGCAATGCAGGCGATCGATTTTTACTAATACGCAACGTTTATGTATTATATTGTAATTATGATAAGCATGCTACCTCCTATCATTTACCTTTCGTGACCATTAACCATTGAAAGGATTGACTTTCAGCAGGTAATCACACAAAAGTGTTATGAACACTTACGTAGGTGCAGATTTATTTAAAGGAATTGGATTCGCCCATACTAAGTGCGGACACTGAGGCAAAGGTCTTGTCTGTGAGCTGCCCAGGTGGTTTTCTAACACTTTTGAATACCTGTAAAACAACATTAGAAGAAAAAAAAAACACTTCAATAAACTTTCACATTAATCCGAACAGGCAGTTTGGTTACAGGACAAATGAACTCACCACCCTACATGCTAGCGTACTTTACATATCACCAGAAAAAGTTCACCGCAACTCAACTGATTTCGAAACAATACAAATATTTGGTAATCAACCAATAAAATATAACTTGGCTATGGAGGCTACACATTACTATGAAGAAAAGAGAGTATTATACATGTAACTAGCGTTAATTACCAGCTTCGATGGGTTAAAATAAGAAAATATGTTCCGTTAGTCAGTCACTTCTTACCATTACTGAAGCGCACTCTCATATCAGTCATTTCCGATCATTTTTATATATATATCTTCTCCCTCTTCACGTTGTGGAGCTGAATCTGGATTTAAACAGCATCGGAAGGGACCCCGAAAAGTATGTATTCGACACTAATATCGGTCATTTTATATATCTCTCTCCCCCTCCCCCAAGTTGCACCATCAAAGTGAAATGATGCACCATCTCAAGCCCGAACCTCATCTTATGTCGAATATTTGTTCGAGATCGGTCGGCAGGTTCAAATTACAAATATAACCACTTTCATTTATATATATGAAAGGAACGTAGGGATTACTTGCCAGGTTATAGGGAATCCCAACGATCCTTTGGAGAATCCCTCGCACACATCTTGCGGAGGTTTGAAACATACATTTTTCAATCGAGCAGGTATGACTTCTCGTGTCATGTTTTAAACCGCATTCTCTACGTTGCGTTCTTTTTGAATTACAGCTCTCTCAAGTTCATTTTGCCATGGTTTCGGCACCTTATATCACCGAAACTATTCCTCACTGACCAAAGTCCCACAGGACTTTTTTGCTGGTTTCGGTGTCGGGAATCAGCTCCCGAAGTTTGTACAAATACCTCCTTACCATCCTTTATATATATATATATATATATATATATATATATATATATATATATATAGATAGATAGATAGATAGATAGATAGATAGATAGATATAGATAAAGTAGTACGGACCCGCGTTCGTGCAACTCGAGTCAGCAAAATGAACGTCGTGACGTCATAGGACAAAGGTCAATGCCCTTGGCCCTGGGTCAATGACCTAGGGGTACCTAGGACCACCCCTCTACATTTTGGCAGGGGTACCTTGGCCCACCCCCTAAATTTTGGCAAGGGTACATAGGACCAGCCTCCCTTAAATTTTCGAGATTGCCAAATCTAAAAATTTGGTATAGTAGTCTACGACCAGGGTATGTACCTCTATCACTAACAGTGACGACGCCAGCTTTAAGTTCTTAGGGGGGCAAAGGAGGGGCAGATACATTTTCGGGGGGGCGGCTATTTGCCATAGCAAAAATGACATTTATTATGTTTGACTTATTTTACATTACATTGTGTTTTTCGTAGCTGTTTTCATATTAGACCTATACGGTTACAAATTAAACTTATTCGAAGTAAAATTTGTAACTAACAAATAAGGAACGTCTGCACATGAAATATTTTTCATTGAAACTTTTGAAGCCTAAACATAAATTGAATTACTTTCGCGTATGCTACAAGTAACACATTCGTCTAGTACTATATGCTACCTATCTCTCTCTCTCTCTCTCTCTCTCTCTCTCTCTATATATATATATATATATATATATATATATATATATATTGAGAGAGAGAGAGAGAGAGAATTTACGAGGAGCCGCTGAAAATGTCGTAGTCCAATCCAGAATGAGTGTAGGTACTAGGTAGAAGAATGAAACCGTAGTTTAGAAAAACATATCTCTGTATGTAGAAATACAAATTTTCATATTAATAATGAAATTCTTATTGTTTCTTAGGCCTCTGAAGTGATTGTGTGTGCCCAAACAGATAATTTCACTAACGTCCAGATCCTAACTGTTATAACATTTTTGTTTCACCAAGGAAACTCACCGAAGTAAATTAATTAGGATATCAGTGAAACACCACGGGACTCCCCTCCGTTATATACAGTGAGGAAGAAGTAAGTGGCTTAGTATAAACGTGGCGATTTCTCAACAAATTATGCTTTACATCCAGGATGATTAATAGCAATGATTTCCCGAAATCATGGATGCAATTTGTGGCATTGTTCTTGAAAATTGCAGCATTTCAGCTAGTGGTGGATATAGCCCGGATCCGGAGGAGCCCCAGTTTTTGAGTAAAAAAAATAATTTAAGCTATTATTTATATGGTTTTTAAAGTGTATAGTAAACTCACGATATACTTATTAAAGTCTGAGGTCTGGCTGCACCCCGCTTTCTCAGTTTTTACCTTCTCAGCAAAACTTGTGTCAGAGATTCCGGGCATTTCTTTGGAACTCGTCGGTAGCATAATTCAGAATTGCTTGAGTATGCGCAACTTCTCGGCATAATGGGTTCCCAAAAAATCTGTCACGAGAATAAAAGAGTGGCGGCATCAAGAGAAGTCTTCTTCCAATTTGACCGTAATGCTAATCAATTTCGCTCACGAATAGTAACCATGGGCCAAATATGGTTCTATCACTATGATCCTGAAACGAAACAATAGTCAATGGAGTAGTAGCACTCATTTCTCCCTCACCCCAAGAAGTTCAAGACACAAAAGAAGGTTGATAAACGGTTTGCATTCTTCTGGGATAAGTATGGAGTCGTATTCAGACTACCTCCGCTATGGTCAGATATTTAACCCAGAATCTCTACATTACTTACTAAACTGAAAGAAAAATTCGAAGTTCAAGCCGCGGAAAATGAAAAAAAAAAAAGGAATTATGTTTTTTCAGGAGAATACACCTGTCCATCAAGCCCCTGCGAAGACAACTGACATTGCATAATCCAGTGGTGCCCACCCCCCCTTATGTCCATGACGCACCCCCCGCAATTGTCTATCCATAGGTATTCTTCCATGAAAAAATCTTTTCGATTAATTTTTACCCCCCCGTCAAACATATTTATATAGATTTTTACCCCCCCAAATATTTCAATGACGCAGTTTGCGTCATAGCCCCCCCTTGTGGGCACCCCTGCATAATCTAGGATTTCAATGTCTAGATCATCATTCTTATTCCGCAGATTTAGCTCCGTCTATTACGTGTACTTATTTCCCAAACTTAAATAACACTTAAAGTGCGCCATTTTAGATCTGATAGGGGAAATTTTTTAACTTTTCTGTAAAAACTCGTGCATTGTACAAGGTAGTATATTGACTCTCGGGGGAAGTGTAGAAGAAGTAAAACTTCACCACGTGGCTCTCCTTCTGGGTTGGGCTACGAATTTTTCAGCAGTTCCTAGTCAATATGGTAGACGTCACGTCAGTACTTTGAAACAAAATAAGTAAGGGAGCCACTAGTATAAACCAATTACTAACTAAAGATCAACACTCTGA
This sequence comes from Thermobia domestica, assembly GCF_964235325.1. NCBI lineage: Eukaryota > Metazoa > Arthropoda > Insecta > Zygentoma > Lepismatidae > Thermobia > Thermobia domestica. The sequence goes on along the minus strand of NC_137454.1, from coordinate 1,717,467 downwards.
CAATACATTTTATTGAGAATCAATTTAATTCCATAAATTTATTATTATCACTTGCAGGAAGGGAAAACACAACTCTTTCTATCCCCTTCAAAAAATTAAGCCCTGGTAGTGGCAAACTAAGCTGTTACAGACACATCCTTGAATATTGAAAGCCGAGAATGTTTCAGAAAAAAGAAGTATAGAACCTTTAAATAAAACAAAATATGAAACTGACAACTTCAAACCTGGATAAATACAAACAAGTTATGTAATTGGTTTTACCTTACTTTTGTTTCTAATCGAAGTTGATACAATGAGAAGAAAACAAGTCGACCAAATCTAGTATTGTTCGCTAGGCACAATAATTAAAAATCATAAGAAAGAAGTATAACTAAAATTTACCTCAAAAGGCGCTAAATTAGTAAACAGAAGTATGCGTGCATACCCAGACGCTCAAAGAAGAAAGCTTCAGGACTAATCTACCACCTAGTAAATGCATGGAAAGCAGACTACAATTTGACAATGAGATTGGTTATGATACTGATATAAAATACTACATATAGAATGTTTAAAGCTTGTAGGAGTCTGGGGGGGGCAGTCAGGGGGGCAGAAGTAGCTATTAGGGGGGCGCTCGCCCCCCTTGCCCCCCCTCTGGCGTCGTCACTGATCACTAATGGGGGTCCACCTCGTGCTCCCCCCCTTCCATAGTGATTTGGCTTTTGATGAGCGAGTCTTTGATACGACGATGGGTCAATGGCCCATGTTCTCTATGAGTTAGGTGGATATTTTGAACAAGATTCATAGCATTTAAAAATATTTTCAACTTTCAAACTAAAAAATTCAAACCAAAATTTTTAAACTAAAATTTTTTTAAAAAAATTCAAACTAAAAATTTTCAACTATTTTTTTAAAAATTTCGAAACAAAATTTTGAAACCAAAGATTTTCGAAACAAAATTTTTCAAACGAAAACGTTTAAAACAAAAGTTTCTTCAAGCGAAAATAATTTCAAATAGAATTTAAGATCTAACAGTGTTAAGCTTTATCCGGTTTTTAAGTATTCGATTAACAAGTAAACGTTTTTCAACTATTCGATTAACAAATAAACGGTTTTCAACTATTCGATTAACAAATAAACATTCAACAGTAAATGCAAGAAATGAAACGAAGATGTTCAAACTAAAACAAAATTTTCAAACAAAAAATTTGAAATCAGTTTAAATACGCATCATATTTCAAACAAAGTGTTAGTGTTCACCATGGATACACAGTGGAAACATCCATTTACATGTATTCTCGCAGGACCTAGTAAGTGTGGAAAAACGTATTTTGTGAAGCGATTACTATCACATCTCCCAACCACGATCAATGCGAAATTTCGTAGGATATACTGGTATTATGCAGAATGGCAAGACGTGTATGCAACAATGTCGGTTCCAGTAGAATTTCACGAAGGACTTCCACGAATGAAAGATTTTCAGCCTCAAGATGGACCACATTTGATTATTATTGATGACCATATGCGAGAAGTGAATAGTGATATTGTTGATATGTTCACGAAAGGATCGCATCATCGAAATATTAGTGTGATTTTTATAACACAAAATGTGTTTCATCAAAGTAAAGCAAATAGAAATATGAGTTTAAATTGTTCGTACTTGGTGTTGTTCACGTACTTGGTAAAAATCCACGTGACAAGTCACAAATCAAACATATGAGTTATCAAATCATGCCTGAGCATCCACTGTTTCTACAAGAAAGTTAAGCAGACGCAATAAGAAATCCACATGGCTATTTACTGATGGATCTTAAACAAGATACATCCGATGAAATGCGATTTCGTACAAATATTTTTCCCGACGATTTGCATCATTATGTTTACGTACCAAAAAAACATGTTTAAATTGTTGTGCATGTGAAAAGGATGACTTAGTCTATCACGATGTCTCCTACAGAGAAACACATTGATCTGCTACGTGCTCTGCACAAAGCTAAACCGAGATTACGTAAAGTTATTATTACCAATGCAGATGCTTCATTAATTCATAGTATCTGTGAATGTTGTTATAATGTCTTAAAAGGCAATGATGTTCCATTGACAAGTGCACAAAAGGCAAGATTAAAGCGTTACAAGAACACGCTCCGCTACCTCGTGTACAATACAAAATCACTGGATAAAAAGAAGAAACATTTAGCGGTACAACAAGAAGGATTCTACCTGCACTACTTGCACCTATTGTAGGAAGTGTATTGTCCAATATTTTGTTTAAACAATAAACATTATGGAACATAGCAAGAAGATGGTTCTAGTGCAACCAGAAATGCTTCAACGAATGCATGTATCATCATCCAGTGTGAGTGAAAAGCGTGGATCTAATTTCAATCGTGAAATGCATCTATATTGAATACATCGTATCTAAGTGATGAAAAAAAATAGCATCAGTACAATAGAATATTACAGAAATATCTTTGTGTTATACGTAAACAAGAAGAACCAATACCACTTACAATTACATCAATGAAATCTGATGGCGACGTTCCGAATGTTGATGATAGCACGAAGCAAGAAATTTTAGCCGCTATACCACAAATGTATCGTAAGAAAGCCCAATTACTATTTCATCGTTTAAAACAAGATGACGCAATTACGTGGGATCATAAAGGAACAGTGTACATCAACGATAATAAACTACATGGATCCAATATTGTAGATTTAATGTGTTATGTGACTCGACCGAGGAAACATACCAATCCTCAAGGCCGGGAATTGTTTTGCAACTACCTTGCATCGTCAAACACGCCTCAAGAATTGATGGGTAATCCACGAAAATTGCATTATATTGTCAAGCATAATAGTATAACAGCATCTGAGGAATCAACACCATCGAAACCTGCACCAGAATTATTTTCTTCCGGAGAAGAAGAAGATGATGATGATGTTGTTTTAGAAATCCTACCAAAAAAAACAAAAAAAAAAGTATCATTCCACAATGGTCAACGTACAAACCATGAACAAAAAGTTGAAATCCATTTATTATAATCCAGCACATCCTGCATCATTTTCTACTGCAAAGAAATTATGGCAAGCCACAGGAAAATCAATACCTCTAGCTAAAATAAAACTTTGGTTAAACAAACAACCTACTTACACGTTACATCGTTCTGTACGTCGTCATTTTCGCAGAGATTTTTATCTTGTCAACAGTACTGATGATCAATGGGAATGTGATTTAAGTGATTTATAATCACTTCAAAACTATAATGACAACTACCGTTATATTCTTATTGTGATTGATGTGTTTAGTTGGTACGGATGGGATGTACCACTAAAATCAAAAAGTGCCGAGGATATAGTGAATGCATTTGAAATTATTTTCCAGGACAAGAAACCAATCGTGCTACGTAGTGATCAAGGAACTGAATTTACCAAGACAGTACAAAAGTTTCTCAGGAAACACAACGTGCAACATGTTACAACAAAGGATCCAGATATTAAAGCCAGCATCGCAGAAAGATTTAATCAGACATTGAAACATCGTATGTGGAAATACTTTATCAAATATCAAACGTACAATTGTATCAAAGTATTACCTTTACTTGTAAAAGCATACAATAAAAGCTGACATTCCAGTATTAAAATGGCACCTGCAAAAATTTCTCAAGACAATATACTGGAGGTGTGGCATAACTTATGCGACAAAAAACTACAACGTTTAAATCAAGATACAGATTTATCTGTTGATGATACTGTTCGTATTAGTAAAACAAAACGTATCTTTGACAAGGGTTATCTTGAGAACTGGACTTGGGAAATATTCAGAGTAAAAGCCATTGTACCAAGAAACCCACCAGTGTATCGACTAGAGGATTTAAATCATCAACTCATCGATGGTGTTTTCTACAGAGAAGAATTACAACCAGTACAGCTCCCTTCCACGTTCTTCATTGATAAAATATTACGTACAAGAACAAAAGGTCTCAGAAAGGAGTATCTCATCCAGTGGAAAGGATATCCTACTTCATTCAATTCGTGGATCCCTGCAACATCATTGAAGAAGAAGAAGAAGAAGAATGGAGCCTGGTCAAGATTTTTACGTTACACTTCCCAGTAATAGTTCCATGGATTATTTTCCAGAAAATACTTGACTTCATACATTACGAAATTACAACGACGTGTAGAGTTTCGCCAGAAATGGGATGTGGCAATTGTAGATATTCATTATCCACATTCTTTACTGAATATAAACAGTGAAAACAATAAAATATATTACAAACCATCAGGTAGTAGTGATCAGGAACCGTGGAAGATTGTAACGATCCCTGTACGCTATTATAAGAATATACGGGATCTTATTCATGCAATTAATACGCATCATAAAGAAACCAATTTATTTATATCTCATGATGCAAGTAATAATATATGCGTCATAAGACATCCCAATAAGGAAATCCATACTTCTGTACAATTCTCACCTAGTGTTAGTTTAATGCTTGGATCTGAACCGAAAAGTAATTTAAAAGATATGCAAAAGGGACAATATACACCTGACGTACGATTAAGTTCACCATCACAAATGTACGTCTACTGTGACATTATTCAATCTGTCATTGTTGGAGATACAATGGTACCCTTGCTACGAATTGTCAAAATCGATCCTGTGAATCATACCTTTGGAAGTCATGCAGTACAAATCTTTAATCCTGCACATTATGTTTCGGTGGAAAAAATGAATTTTGAGCAAATACAAATCGATATAAGGGATAGCACAGGTCATCGTTTGCCATTCACCTTTGGAACGGTGTGTACAAAACTATATTTTCGTCGTCGTCGTCATGACTGATCCGTATTTGCAATACTACCAAAAAAAAAAAAAGCGTTATCCGGTATCGGAAACGTCTATGTGGGAAGTCCCTATCAAGATGTGGAATTGGAAGTTTCCTTGGTGGCTTATTTCGTTCAGTGTTACCACTTCTGAAGCAAGGAGCTAAAACTATGGAAAAAGAATTATTAAAATCAGGTGCCAATATGATTAATGATGTTGTGATGTCGAATCAACCGCTGGAAGAATCGTTTCATGAACGCATACAAGAGGTAAAATCAAATTTACAAGAAAAAGCCAAAAATAAGTTGAAAACTATGCTCGGAAGTGGATATCATAAACGAAAGTGGGACGACGGCTCTCAGTTTGAGATTGGCCTTCTAACGATCAACAACACCAGCAACCCTACTAAGAGACGTAAATTATCACATAAGAAGAAGAAGAGACCATTGACATCGTCACCAGATATTTTCGATTAATTCAACGATGGCTTTCTTGCATCATCAATCCTGTGAATGTATAAAAAGTGAATTGGACATTTTTCAATGTTACCCACGCAAACCAGTGTTCTAGACAATCGTATTATTGGCTACAAACCAATTAGTTCAATAGCTGAAAATTCACCAACAGAATTTGTAGTGAGTGGTAGCACTGATGAATATATTGATTTGCCACAAATCTTATTGTACACCCAGCCACAAAAGTATCTCCCCACTAAGTGCTCTAAATCCATTACTTGGGGTCCAGGTCTTTTGCAGTTGTGAGAATGCCTAGACAGATACAACCAACTTACACGTAACTTGTCTCGGCACTGACAGCAGTTGGTAGCACTGAGTCAAGTCTGCATGGAAGTAAACATGTGAGTAGATGACGCACGAAACATTGCTCCATTCTGAGATCAATCTCTCTTGTTCAGAGCGTGTTGTCCAATGAACATCATATGTTAATCTCAATATTGCTGTGTATGTAATGTATTTTTTCATTATATACTGTATATTCAAAGAAATAAAAACACTGATCACATATGAATCAGAAAATGCTTGAAAGTACCTGAAAATATCAAATCTAGAACAAATGCTGGAAATAACTTTGTAAATGATTGCCTGCATTGAGAGATCTTCTCCAATTCTCCTCATTCCAACATATTTTTCTTTCTGGAGGAGAGAAGATCTTTCTTGTCACACTGAGTATGCACTGAAATTGAAATTGAAACAGAAACACTTGAAAAAGTTTCAGCCTGGTTGGGACTCGAACCCAGGTCCACCAAATAGAAGTTCAATGCACTAACCACTCACCTACCGCGCCATTTAAACTTTCACCCAAACTGATATCTAGTTAAAATCGTTTCATGGAAAAATATAAACAAGATACTCAAATATAACAAAAACAAATAAATATAAAAATACAAATAAAAACATAAACAAGAAAATATAAGCAACTTGTGTGAGTGTCTTAATGACTTACTGGGAACAATTCTTTGGAACTCATTTTTGGCCCATACTATAGCAGTAAGGACGTGTTTAGCCCTTATGTGTTCATCAATTCTTGTCCAAACACGTTACTTGCTAGAGAGTTACGAAGGTTGATACGGATGACGTAATTTTGTGTTGTTGGCATTTCACCTATAAAGGAAGTTGTCTCAACTCTTAGACCCAGAGAAATTGAATATTTTTCATGTTAGTATACATGAGAAGTTTTGTAGATTATAAAAATTTCCTGAATTGCCACAGCCAGAATCGAACTCGCGTCCCCAACATTATGAAACTAACGCTTAAGCCACTACTCTAAGACATCACTGTTCTAGGAGAAGGAAAATATGGAGCTGCAGTGAATTCAGTAATTACACACTTTTACGATTCCAGTGTAATAATGCTGAAACTTTCAGATTTCAGTCATGATAAAGTAGTAAAATATTATGCAGAAAGAATAGTCCAGAGAAGTCAACTTTAAATTGACAACTCATATGTACGGAGGCGCTGCCGTATGCTCTCACCTCGGGCCCTGAGTTTTCACGGCACGGCATTGGACAGATACTTATATTGATTGGAATCTGGTGTTTCAGGGCACTGGATTATTTTTTTAAGTTAATTTAACGAACCTTCCTCAGTACCTTGTTTCCTATTTTGACGCGTTTTACTCACTTTAAATGGGCCACTAGGTGTTGGCGACGTTTACGGCATGGGGTAGGTCCATATTTCATATAGCCTCGCTGCTGAAAGGGACGTTAAACTCAAAATCAACTCAACACAACTCAACAAAAAATACAGTGCTTCGCATCATATATCCATATATGCTTACCATGCGGTTTATAATAATTGCTGAAGCTTGTTTATTATATGGAGCGCTTAAAACACAGGGCAATCAACCCACAAAGTTGTGAAAAAATAGACATAAAATTTGTAATGTAAGCTTCTGTTAGTCTACGTACCTTGATTTGGGACTTTCAAATTTCATCCGTTTTTCCACTGAAAAATATCTATAATTCAACAAGGAAATAATTAGACCATAATAATTTAATTGAAATTCATCGTAATTTTGCCCATGTTCTACATACTCTAGTTAGTTTTATAAAAGTTTCGAATATAGTAAAGAAATAACCTAGGTATTCACTGTTACCAATTAGCCATTAAATGAAAGCGAATCAACTCGGAACTTTCGATACCTTCTATTGTAGTAAATTATTGTCTTTTTTCGAAGTTAATTACAAAGAATTATAACAAAGTAGTATAAAGTATCAAAGATTCTGGGTTCGAGGACCGTGCTGTCCAAAACATAAAACATTCCAACCTTAATTGACAGCATTAACAAGTAACATAAATATTACACAGTGTAATTATAAATGTATCCAAAGAGTCATTCGCCATGAAGACGAATTTTGAGGAAAAGCGATATTAAGCTCCCTATCTACTCCAGAATACCCCTGGCCAACATTATAATAAGACCTAGTTAACTCTATCTTGCACTATCTTAATTAATCAGTTATGCATACTTGTAATATTCGACTTATTGTACTTACATAATTACTATTCCTACACTATAAAACAAAATGTAACGACGAGTAAAATTCGCGATTACACAAAGTGACTTAAACACAAGTATACTTTGCCAGTAAGTTAATTCAGGTAGGTGAGATAAGTCTCTCGGAGCTGATTAATTACTTGCCCTACAGACCACGGATGGGTCTTCGCGGAATACGAAGCGCGATAGACTGTGCGAAGAGATCCAGCTCACGCATGGGTCTGAATCGTACTGATTCTTGAATGAACCGAAACAAGTCGTTATAAACCATCTCAATTCTCTTTCCACATTACAAACCGTAACTTTGACCCAAATACACCATAGCCCCGTATTCTATTCCACTTTAGCCAAAATATTATTTCTAAACTCGGTCACCGCTTTCCAACCATCTTGTAATGAGGACGCTCAGATGTATTTCCGTCGAAGAACCTATTTCTTCTGCTTCCTTTGACAGTGACGTCACTCAAAGACTGTTAGATTTTCTGTGCAATAGTTTTGGGAAGAATTCTCTTCCGTGTTAAGGATAGTTTTTGCTTTTGCTTTGTATAAAGTTACTTCTTTCTATTGTTCACTAAAGTTTTTAATGCCTCTTTTTTAGAATTTTTCAATAAAAAAAATTTCCGAATGCCGTCCGTTTTCTCCTCTGGAACGTGGTACATGACTATCCATTTTATATCGTAAAGGTCAGATCCATCATTATTGTAACAGAGCGGTGCTTGAGGGATTGACCGTAGAAATTCAAACTCCGATTAGTTAGAATTTGACAACCTGGTTTTATTACAAGTATAAACTTTTTAGTGGGTAGAAAAGAGGACGTGGATCATGTGTGAGAGTTGATGACGATGTATTTTGGTGGGTCATGGTGAGTAGTGGGTCAGAGAGGGTCGCGGTGTGTGGTGGGTCAAGTTTACATTGACCCACGCCATCTCTGATTAAATCTGTAAAACCAAACCAAAGAGCAATATTACTACACAAAATGCTCATCTTAGCTATTCATGACAAACTATTGCATGATCCGAATAACTCTAGTATATCCACAAACTATCATTTGTCATATTTTACCGAAATACGTCGTGACTTTTCTGACAACTTCATACTTTAAATGTTGTTAATACGCAAAGTTCATTGATCTCATCACTTATTCTCTTATGATCATCACAACCTTTAGGGTACTTCCCGTAGATATAGAAAGGTGAAATGTAGTATCCATGCTTGGTATAGCGTGCAAGTAAACAAAAGAAAAGCAACAGGATAATATTTCCCTCCTCCAAACCTCCTAAAGTGGAGTGTGTTGATTATTCAAAAAAAAAAAAAAGACTAAATCCAATCAGAAATTTCATAAAATATAAAATATGTAGCCAAGTCTCGACTATGCAATAATAATAATAATAATAATAATAATAATAATAATAATAAAGGAACAACAGAATTACAAAATCAATTACGTAAACAATACCTTCCAATTATTACGAACAAATTATTGCCACGACGCAGGGCCGTAACTTGTGGGGGAAGGGGGGTCACTATCCCCCTAGGGAAGCTCCACGCCGTTCGAGGGGTTCCCATTTTAAGACAAAATTGTCTTACTCCATATACGATACGAAAATGAAATTATAAGTGAAGTATCAAACAGATTTACTACGTTACATAAACAGAACAGCACACTAAAGGTAAATAAAATAATAATGAGTCGTGGGCCCATTTCATTAAAAAAATGTCTACTATTAGGGGCACTAGAAATAATATACATTCGAATATTATTGTCAGATTTGTCAATATTGTTCCCTTAATTAATTTGTCGTCTATGGAACTGCCCAGAGGCGTAACTAACGACCCCGCAGACCTTGGTATGCGGGAGATTCCAAGAATTTCAAATATCCTCTGATCTTATTGACCCATACAGATAGGACATCAAGAGTCATGAACTACATATAGTGGAAATTAAGGCTAACTGTTGTCGGCCTTCGTAGCCAAGTGTTCTAGGGCAACGTTCTAGTAATGAAAATAGTTTTTGGCGTGGGTTTAAACCTTGCCCAAGGATTTTTTTAAATTTTCATAACACTTTTTTCATTAAAATAAGCTTGCAGTTTTACTATACGGATCCATAATAAAAGTAATAATAATAATAATAATAATAATAATAATAATAATAATAATAATAATAATAATAATAATAATAATAATAATAGGAGGAGGAGGAACGGGTTAGCCCCGCAGGGATGGGTTAGGTTTTGTTCTCTTGCTCAAATTTTTCTGTACATTTTAAACGACCAACTTAAACAGCTGACTAGGGTAGTGCGCAAAACTGAAACCCTTGGGATCGGCGTAAATGCTGCCGGCTCTTCTATGGAAATTTTAAGTTACGATGAGGAAGAATAGTAGTAATGTAAATCGGGAGCAGGTAATAACGATTAGGTAGCCTTAACTTGAAGAACGTTTCGTGATATTTTCCTCATTGACGAAGGTCTATATAACTTGCTTTTGAGTTAAAGAAGGAAATCTCGAGTAAGTCATTGTGACATTCATAAGGAACGTCTTCTCATATGAGCATTAGTAGTTTGCATAGTCTTACATGCGATGTATAGCGATTTTAACTAGCTAAAAGTTTAGATAAAAGGTTAAGTGACGCGGTAGGTAAGTTGTTAGCGTATTGAACTTCTGTTCGGTGGGCGCAGGTTCGAATCCCGGCCAGGTTGAAACTTTTTCAAATGTTTCAATTTCAATACATATTCAGTGTGACAAGAAAGATGATCTCTCCTGCAGAAAAAAAAAAAGTTGGAATGAGGAGAATTGGAGAAGGTCTCTCAATGAAGGCAATCATTTACTAACTTATTTCCAGCAATTGTTCTAGGTTTTCAGCTACTTTCAAGCATTTTCTGATTCATGCGTGGTTAGTATTTTTATTTCTCTAAACATACAGTATATAAAGAAATAATACATTACATACGCAGCAATTAAGATAAATATATGGTTTTATTTGGAAAACACGATCCGAACCATAGAGATTCATCTTAGAATGGAAAACTGTTTCGTTAGTCACCTACCTTACAATTCTACCTGGATAAACACCTGGATCAGGGCTACCAACTGCGGTCAGTGCCGAGAAAAGCTACGTGTAAGTTGCGTTGGATCTGTCTAGGCGTTCTCACAACTGCAAAAGACCTGGACCCCAAGTAATGGAATTAGAACACTTAGGGGGGGGGGGGATACTTTTTGTGGCTGGGTATACATCCAAGCACAAATTGTGAAATCAGATGGTTCCTCTTTCACTGAAACGGATAAACTAATTGCACTTGTCAATGATTTTCTAAATGCCATGTTTAGTGAAGTACAAATCTACTTGAACAATAAACTGATTTCATTTCCGTCACATAATCATCCATATCGTTCTTACCTGGAAAAGCTGCACAATTATAGTGATGGAGCTAAAAATACACATTTACAAACAGCAATGTGGTTTCAAGATACAGCTGACCATATGAACGCAACCACCAGTGAGAACAAAGGATTTCAACAGCGCTATGAACTGACAAAACAAAGTATGAAATTCGATATGATTGGACATCTTCATTGTGACATTTTTAATCAAGATAAATTTTTAATTCATGGAGTGGAATTACGTGTGAAACTTATTCCTGCAAAACCAAACTTTTGTCTCATGGCCAGTGTAAGTGGTGTCAGTGCAAAAATCAATATTCTAGATACATCGTTGCAAGTAAAAAAAAGTCAGCATTAGCACTAGTGTCAAATCGGCACACAATAAAATTTTACAATCTACACCGACAAAGTATCCTCTGACAAGTATTCAAATAAAATCATTTAGCATCTCGAAAGATATACAATCTAAAACTATTGATAATCTGTTTATGGGAGCATTGCCAAATCGTATTATTGTAGGATTTACATCGAATGGAGCATCCAGTGGAACTATTACCAGCAATCCATTTGAATTTCAACATCTAAACATTAATTTCTTTACAATGTACGTGGATGGAAAAGCTGTACCCTCAAAACCATTGCAACCCAGCTTTGAAGAGAATCTCTACATTTCATCGTACCACACTTTGTTCTCAGGCTCAGGCATACATTTTACTAATACTGGAAATACAATTTCAAGAGCCGACTACAAGAATGGATATACGCTGTTTGTATTTGACCTAACTCCCGATTCTTCTGCTGGAAATTGTCACTATTGGAATTTACAACGACATGGAGGCATCCGATTGGAAGTTCATTTCCAAGAGAAATTAGCAGCACTTTCAAACTGTATTGTGTATGGGGAATTTTCCTCACTCCTAGAGATCGACCACCAGCGCAACATTATCTTGTACTTTTAAACAACAAGGTACGTATACGTTATGTATCATTTCCATTCAGGATGTTGAATACACTACAATTAGCTAATGCTTTAAACGGTACTCCATCATTCAGAAATCATTTTACCGGGGTGTTTGCAAGCGCTGAGTTACCCTCACGGATTTCTCTTCCTCTGGCAATCATTGTTAATACAGATCCATCCACAAAATTAGGAAGCCATTGATTGATAATCGTGATTGCAATTTATATTGATAATCGTGATTGTGGAGAATACTTTGACAGCTATGGACTTCCTCCTTATGTACCACAACATATTGCATTCTTAAAACTTCATTGTATGTATTATAAATATAATAAGAGCCAAATGCATTCATCTGTATGTGACTATTATGCTTATTTATATTTGTGCTGTAAAGCCCAAGGAAAATCTCTGTGTGAAATTCAATACTTGTTCACAACAGTACCCACAGTTAATGATCCTAGACTACTGTAATATATCTTCCAGGTAATTTTATCATATTTATCATTGAGAGTCCATTTTTACATGTTTTGTTTTATCATCATCTACTTCTATACTAATAATCTTTTTTCCTCGTTCTTTTTACAGAATTCACAATAAGAAGCTTTGCAAACATTATGCTGTAAAACATGGAAACAAATCATCACAATCAAGAAGAGGAGGAGGTCTAATGAAGAAACCCAGCTCAATATACAAACATAGTCAATACCTTAGTGTACCAAGAAAGAAGAAGAAACCAGAAAATGAATAAAATACAATTTATGCTTATCTTTGTGTTTTTATTTTCATTCCATCAATATGGTACATACAACGTTATCAGATTCAAAGTAATGTTCTCCTAAAGAAGTGTGCGATATAAGACGAGAACCCTGATCATTAACTTTGTTCAAAATTTCCACCTAACTCATAGAGAACATTGACAACTAACCCCTCGTCGTATCAGAGACTCGCTCATCAAAAACCAAATCATCGATCACGTGACCGTACTAATATTTGACACCCTAATTTTTGTTTGGACAATTCCCAAGGAAACACCCATACTTTATGGCTCTATATGACTTCATCAAAGAGGATAAATTGAGTCAATAACCGAACACGTGGTTATACTAAAACTTGGCAATTTTGTACCCATGAAAGGGAACGAAATGGACCACCCAAATTTATAGTGATGCATATTAGGGTCCTATACTATGATACCAAATGCTTAAATTGGACAATTTCCAAAATTAAAGGGGGGGGGGCAAGGTACCACTCCCAAATTTTATGAAGGTTGCACCAATATACACATGTCTAATAAAAGAGAATAAACCCCTATACACGCCCATATAATCATATAAGGTAATAGGACCTCATCAAAGGGAATAAATAAGGTCAAAACCCGAACACGTGATACAACGTATTGCTTACGTTTATATTTTGGCAATTTTTTACCTATGAAAGGGAACGAGGTGGACCACCCAAATTTATAGTGATATATACATTAATATTAGGGTCCTATACTATAATACCATATGTTTAAATTGGGCAATTTCCAAAATTAAAGGGGTGGGCAAAGGTACCCCTCCCAAATTTTAAAGGAGTGCACCAATGCAACCATGTCTTATGAAAGGGAATGGACCCCTATACATGACCATATAACCATATAAGGTAATAAGACCTTATCAAAAGAGATAAATTAGGTCAAAAACCTCGGAAATTTGAATTTTTGGCAATTTTTACCTATAAAAGGGAACGAGGTGGACTCCCAATACTGATAGAGGTACATACCCTGGTCGTAGGCTACCATACCAAATTTTTAGATTTGGCAATTTCCAAAATGTAAGGGGCTGGTCCTATGTGCCCCTGCCAAAATTTAGGAGGTGGGCCAAGGCACCCCTGCCAAAATGTAGAGGGGTGGTCCTGGGTACCCCTAGGTCATTGACCCAGGGCCAAGGGCATTGACCTTTGACCTATGACGTCACAAAAATGTTGCTGACTCAGTTGCACCAACGCGGGTCCGTACTACTGATATTGTGCCTACTTCACGATTTATTTGATTATTCGTAAGTTTTTGTTGTCTAGGTTTGTATTATCTCGAATAAACGGATTTCCTAGCTGCAATCACGTCATGATGACGTCATGTATCTACACAGAATGGTAGGAGTAGGAATACAATACTTTTAAATACCTTTTACCAATACAACTTATTTAGATTTAATATACCAAATTTTGTAAATTAGTTAGTTTTTCATGCTTTAAGGAAATACTTTTGTAGTGTTGCACGCATTTTTTTATTTACCATATCTAAATTAGTGCGTCATGTTTATTAAAATATAAGATTATATTTTAATTACATCCAATATGATTAGGTGGACGTTGTCCTTTGGGCTGGAGGAGACGGATAATTAAAACAAGTGAATGATGATTAAAGAACTGGTGGATGAGAATATGGGAGGAAATGGGAGTGTTGTCCACCACAAACTTACTTGGCCAGAGATCAAATGAGGGATTCCATGCATCAGAGGTAAGCGCTCTACCACCGAACCACCGTGCTCCCTTTGTGAAAGGGGAAGCAAATATCGTGTAGGATTACTTACTATTTGCAAGAATTTAAAACCCAAAGAGATGTAAGATTTTACAGTACAATAAAAATTTAGTAATTTCTTGTTTTAAGAAACAGCGTTACTAAATACAGAGCTACATTTTCAAACATTTTTCTGACCAGAACAAAATTAATTATTTAATAACTATAGGAATTCTGTTACAGTTTCAAGGACCTAACGTCCTCTTCATCAGACATTGAGAAAAGACAGATGACAGCAATTCTTATATCTTCCTCAGCCGTTAGTTCTGGCTGAGGTTAGAACTCTCTTTTCTCAATGTCTGATGAAGTAGACGTTAGGTCCTTGAAACTGTAACAAAAATCGTATAGTTATTAAATCGTATAGTTATAATCGTCGTTCATTTTGTTCTGGTCAGAAAAATGTTTTAAAATGTTATTGTGATTATCCAGAACTATGGAGTATATTTATTAAGTACAGCTAGTATGAATTAAAAGCTACACCCTTTAACTCAGTGAGAATCTTTTACTTTCTACTTCCCTTTTATTACTTAACTACAAAAGATGAAATACAAGCAAACGTTTGTCCTCCACTTAGTGCAATCTCAGTCACTGTTTGTAGAGCTGCGAGAAGCTTCTTTCGATTGATGCACATTTTCTGCTGTATTGCTACGAGTAAAGTGTAATTGACATATGCCTACCTGTATAAATGATTTCCTTCCATCCTCTGAGGAGAATCGGCAAGTCTATTCACAAACGGAGATTGATGGTCTTTGAATATGGAAGGCAAATGTGCCGTCGCCGTATATTCCAACATCGCATCCAACATCCAAAAGCAATCTAAAAAAAACATTTCACATTAGTATTACACTCTATATTTAAGGCTTTGGGTGACCATTATTATTATTATCATTATTTGAAAAATATACATTGATATACGGTAAACTCTGAATAAAGGAAAAATCCAGGAGTGATCACAAGAATTGCTTGCATTACTTTTACCTTGATAAATATGATTTACACTAAATGAACACAAAAAGTACAATATTAATTAAGAATAAGAATGAAAGAAGAAAGAATATTAACTAAGGGATTCCTACAATCTTTTCCCATAGGTTTCAAAATCTCGAAAACCTCCATTTTCATTCAGGAATATACAACGAATATTGTACTCAACGACTTAGAATTTTTCACATGAACACAATGCAGCAATATAAATAAACTAGTTGTTTTAATTTTACAAGTGTCTATTACTGAACGTTGTGCTAAAGTTGCGACGAATACCAGTCACTTGTTAAAAATGCTCATCGACTTTATTCTCACTTTTTCACTTATTCCAACATACTTCAGAAGTCAAATACTAATACTACAATTTCTTTGCATAATTCCTTCGTATGTATCAAATATTTCTCAGTAAAATAGTTAATGTTTTTGACATGGTCTTCGTAGTCTAAACCTATTACGACATAACTGAGTTTAGGAAATATTATTTCATAACGGAGGACAACACAAACTTTTTTACTATGAACATTTTCTAAATATAAAATATAAGGCGCATCTAGAAAGTAACTTTTCCACGCGTCCCATAGTCAGGAAACCGTATATTGCTAAGCAACTGCGTGCACACGTGACAGAAGGTCCCTGGCATCGCGCATGGACCCGTCGAACTTCCCTAGTCCTCTCAGTAGCATCGTGGCAGTGGTTGAGATGAACGTTACTATTCCAGCTCCCGCCGCGTGTGAAGTGCGAGCAGTGATATAGTTTTTGAATGCACAGGGCACAGCGCTTGTCAGCTGTGTCACGTCTATGGACATCACGTCATGAGCAAGCAGATGGTGCGTTGCTGGTGTAGACAATATGCATGATGAGAAACGCAGTGGGAGGCCAACTGTTATCACAGATGACCTTCTGGACCTTGTTCGGAAGTGCATCATGCAGAATCATCGCTTCACAATAACGGAACTCAGTGGTCAGTTCCCGCAGAATTTCCGCTCCTTATTACACACCATTGTCAGGGAGCGCCTGTTGTTCAAGAAGTTGTGTGCCACTTGGGACTGAAGTAACTGACTCCAAAGCACAAAACAAGGCGCATGAGGTCAGCATTGACATTTTTACAACGATATAGCTGACGATGGATTTCAATCGGCGCTATGCCCTGTGCATTAAAAAACTATCACTGCTCGCTCTTCACACGCGGCGGGATCTGGAATAGGAACGTCCATCTTCAACCACTGCCAAGACGCTACTGAGAGCACTAGGGAAGTTTCGCTGGGGCATGCGTCATGCTAGGACCTTACTCTCTCACACGCACGCAGTCGCTTCGCGCAACATATGGTTTCCTAGCTATGAGACGCGTAGGAAAGTTACTTTCTGGATGCGCCTCGTATTTACATCACTGGTTTTCAAGCTGGGAGTGAAGTATCCAATGTTTATGAAGGGGGCGCTAGGTAAACAAGGTTGGGGACTACTGAATTGCACTACAAGAAGAGAAGAATATTATATATTTTGAACAAAGAATGGAAGACAACAAACACTGACGAAATAATAAAAGAGATCAAGAACACTCATAGCCCAGGAATAACACTATGCTTAGATTTGCGGACAGTATCGCGCTATTAGCAGACAGAGAGAAATAATTAAAGCAGGTCTAAACGGAATACAATACGCGCTTAGCAGCAAATTCAACACGAAAATCAACAAGAGCAGAGCAAAATTTATGAGAAGCATAAGAAAATTGATTGATTACGGTTGAATCAGGACGTCAGCACCCTGCCACGGTAAGGACAATGCCGATCCTGCCGCGAAATAAAACTTCTAGTTCAAATGTAAGTTCCACAAAATAATCGATTACAAGAAATAAAAAAATCCTGTAAGAATTAAAACAGGTTGTGAAATGGGTAAAAGAACAAATATAAAACGAAATATAACATGTACAACAAGAAAATTAACCCAAAAATAGTAATAATAATAACAGAAAAAAAAGGGAAAGTTCAGAGGACGTCAAGTATTCCAGTCTCAGGAATAAAAGTTAAGAACGCAGTAGCCCCCAAAATCAAAGATTTTTAGCTAGTTCTAAACGTTCTTGGAAGTTTTAATATTCTGGACATTCCAAAGAATGTATCGAATAATCAGAAACAATACAGTCTTCACAATATGGACGATTAACGCGACGCACTAAATAGGAATGAGTGAGATGAGATTATTCGATATACAAGTGATCCGGGATCAGTTCATCTCATTGGTTAGTGTGCGACGTCTATCAACTGCCCAAGATAAGTTATTTTTCTTGGCCTGGTTTCAATTCACTTACTAGCAAGAATGCATATGTTGAAGGAAACAGAGCCTTTCTAATTCAAATGTGCCCCTTCTGGCATTGCTGTCGATGTGTTTTCTCGTACCTCTCTCGAAAGAGAAGAGACAAGTTAGCTTACTTTGCCCGAAATCCTTCAATAGTTGAATGTGGACAGGGTTGCCACACTGACGGGCTTCGTTGTGCACTGTCTTGTTAAATGTTCTAAGTATCCTACGATCTTCACTCGCCAAGACCAAACGACTGAATGACAAACCGAGGTCATTCACTTCTTTCACCAAAGCAAAGGAAAGGTTTCCTCTTGTAAGAGGGCTGCGAGGGTGGGGCTGAAGTGTGTTTCAGATACTCTCCGAGGGCACACTTGAAATAGAAATGCTCTAGCTACTGAGATCGAAGGATGCCAGTGCTTCAGTGCTACTCCTGTCAATGCGACGTTTCTGGCTGTTGCGTCGGCGCGCTCATTTCCCCCGAATTCTGGGCATGTTCCGACACCTATTAACGACATAGCTCTGTTGGTGTGACCGATGAAATTTCACCAGAATGTCTTGCAGGAGGGCGTATTTATTAAAGACATCCTACAGGCTTTTAATAAAGCTTTGCTAGTCAGTGAAGTGGGAGAGAGCAGACATGTACTGAACAAAGAGACAGCCATTCAAATTCGTCAACGGTGAAATTCGGAAGCACGAATGTAGTACCATAGGCGTGTAGCCCAAGACGTGCTGTATAACATCACAAATTTGGTTACCACGTATGAACGCACAATGTCCAGTGATACGTTTATTGACCCGCTTTCCTGAGCACTGAAAACTTTATTTACATGCTCTCCCGTGTTTCTTATAAAATGGCATACGTCAAATAGGGACAAATCTAAACGAACCTTATCGTCTTATATGGATAAATGTAACTCAGTAGATAAATGTAATTCTTCTTCTTTCCTTCTATACCCAAAAAAAGTTCCAGGAGTCGCTGCTATGTTACCCATATTCCTACAATACGTTTATCTTACACACAGAGTAAGATCTGTGTGATTCCCCACAAAAGAAATAAAACAACAAAAGACAAAAGACTAGATGCACAAACTGAATGAGAGGAAAATAAACGACATTACCTTTCTGCAAATGGCTGTTGTCTAAGCAGTTGGAATCTCCGTAGATAACCACTCGACCACTTTTCTCACTTGCTTTGCTTTGGTAAAGCCCAAGAATAGGAACATCTTGCTTTGTTTCCGTCTCTTTCTCCAGAACTTCCTGACCTGCAAACATCAACATTTCAACTAACAACATTCTTTACATTTAATAGACACCATGCAGGGGAATTTGGTTTGCATACTGTGGTATTTTCTCAATTGATAATGAAACCGAAAATGATAGAACGTTTCTATCACTTTCTAATCCTGGCCGAAGTACCTAAACATTTTGGGATGTAGAACATGTCCCATATAGATAACATGGGAAAGATTTTTCAGTTCCCCATAAAACCACTATAAAGTTAGACATTTCTAATTTTGGTGATTTACTTAGGTAACCATACAAGCATACCAAATTTCAAATTTTTTATTTCAATTCCAAGTACCTAAAATATGAAATTATAGGTTAAAAAAAAACATGGGGAATTTCTAAATCCCCTCTTTAGACGACCTAAAAATTAAAAAGATTCACCTGTAGCAAATTTCCTATGGGTTAGTTCCGGAAAGCTACAATCATGCCAAATTTTAACTTTCCATGTCACCCGGAAGTACCCGTAATTTTATGTCAATTCATGTAGTTTTATACACAGGGTGGCCCAAAAGTAGGTATACAGTCCCGTACTGATCAACTCATTGCTTTTTATAGTTCTTATTGTTATCCATCAGGTAGACTTAGTTTGTTTATTATTTGTTCTTAATGTCTTTTTTTATTTATATCTTAAGCTCGGAAAAGCCGAAGCAAATCAACTTATAAGCTAAGATGTTATAGTTCATCAATGCAGGGGTGTATACCTACTTTTGGGCCACCCTCTATAGTTAAGATTAGGATTAGAGTGCAGAAGGAATATATTCTTGGGGTACTTAATTGCAGAATAGCGCTTCTCGCTATCTATTGCCGTTTTTATTCTACAACAATCAAAGTTAAAAAGCTGAAACAGTTTGAATAGAGCGTTAAGAAAAAAGATGGTACCTATTCTTAGAACACTAAAATCAATTCCAAAAAAACGCTCCTTGCTATCTCTTATTTCTTTTTACTCTACGTAGCTAAATATTCAAAGCGGATGTTGTGAATTTCTACCACTTCCGGTTTTAGTAGAGTTAAGAGTAGAAATGAAATGCATTTCTGCAATCGATTGCAAGAAATTACCTTCTTGCTATATATTACCGTTTTTGTCCTACAGTGATCAACGTAAAACCGGAAGTGGTTGATTTTTACCACTTCCGGTTTGAATATCACGTGCATAACGAACTCGATTCTTATCTTGACCCTCTACATCTTGATCACATTAAGTAGTTTTTGGGATTCTTTGTCTCCTGGACTGACGGACACACGAACAGAGAGAATAAATATTTAAAGAAGTTAACCAAACTCATTAAAAATTAACCTGGTGTTGAATATAGTTGCTCTCGGACAATCAGTCAGCTGAAGATACGAACAACATTGTCAACTCTCAAAACGTTGGACGACATGGAATTCAGCTGGTTGACTGCCCGAGAATCCATGTATTTTTCATCACGACACCAGGACAGTTTCAGTTCTTATTTCAAACCTGGTGTTTTCTTAAATATAAGTCATGGAAAAACCGGCTAAACCGTTTGAAATGAGTTTTGGACACCCAGCTGCAACTAGGTTTTTACCGTGTAAAATTTTATTTAAATGTGTATCGGGGAATACGGCATAATCTGGGCGAGAAATTTCGTATCTCACGAGCCCTGAAGTTAAATTATGAAATTTCGTACATAAATTCCTCATTGCAATAAATGAACACGTACCTCACCGTTAAGGAGAGGGAGCAATTTCTATATATTTTGGCCACACTGAAATCGACGTTGGCTGTTGTTTGTGACTGCATCATGGGAAAACATCTGATACGTTTGAAATAAATTTCGGAACATAGTTAGTACCCACCCAAACTGTTTTTTTTAATATTATTATTATTATGCCGCTTTGATTAAGAGGTGTATCCTCAAGAGTACAGAAGGTTTCAAAATTTATACCAAATACTAAGTATCTTCTGGGTTTTATTACAATTTTATTAAAATATGTATCCTAAGGGTGGAAAGGGGCTTCAAATAATATTGTCAACCTGGGTTGTTACTTCTTTTTAAAATTTACTTTACAATGTAGCATTTTCTACTAAGAGTACTTTGAAATGAAATGAAATCTTTAAGTTTCACGTGCTAGATTATGCTGACTAGGCTAAAGGAGATGGTGATGATGAGAAACGAATGAAATGGTGGAATGAAGAAAGTGAGAGGAAACGGGAGAACCCCGAGAAAACCCACGCAGACTGTGTTTGTTCACTACAAAGTTCACTTGGTGCTTGGCGCGAGCTGGGATCGAACCAGGGACCCCATGCACCACAGGTGAACGCTCTACCACTAAGCCACCGCGGCCCTGTCAATAGAGCGCTTTGAGTAGACTCAGATTGATAACATTAGCTCAAGATACATCTTACATTAAATATATTGCCAATGTTGGATGTACAAACCTAAAATGTGTTATGAGGTACTTTGGGGCTCTTCATAACAGTTTTCAGGCGGCAAAACAGAACCGCTGTGTAAAAGCAACACAAATTCAAAGTAGTAGTTAATATATATTTTGTTTCATTCTTAATGTGTTTAAATGCGTGTTTATGTAGCGAATGTCTGTTACGTTACTGAAGTATTTGACAATTCTCAGGCCACAAAGAGAAGAGGTTAACTGGATCATACCTGACGTAGTTGATGATGTTGACCAAAATCAAGAACTCCACTACTTGAGTGCACCAGCCTTTGTTGTACACAATCTCAATCTCTCAAGATAACGTTATTGAACACTTAATTCTCAACTTGAAGATTTAACTATGACATACTAGCACAATGGTTTTTCAACTACTACTCTAATAATTCCAATCTTCACTCCGATTCTGACTGACTACGACGAAATAAAATGAAGCATCCACACAACAAAGGTGCTTGCACTGCAGCTCGTGGCTCCCAAAATTCGGGTCAAAATCATTAACATGTGTATATGAGATTTTTCTGAAGAAATCTTACTTAACCAATACTTCTTAAAGATTGAGCATCCTGTCAGCACTCTAAATTTTACATAATTTATATAACGCTGTCCGATGCAATGTGTTGTGTTAACAACAAAACATACAATTACAAAATGCTTACAATCACAGAAAATCTTTCAGACAACTTACATAATTACATTCACAGACTTTTTTTTTTTTTTTTTTTTTTTTTTTTATGGAACAGAAATACAAAAACAAAAACAAACTGTGAACATCTTCCAAAACTGAGACGATATTACCAATAATGAGATTAAAATGTTAAGACTCTTTGATAATATAACTTCCCGTCAAAGAGTCTTAACGGGAAGAACGGGGATTCCGGGTAAATTAGTTACTGATACAGAGCTAACAGCTAACGACAACGTAGTCCCAAACTAGATTGAAATCGTAAATCGTACAACTCACCTTGATCTTTAAGCGTTTGCGTTATAATAAGCCCTCCTTCTGGAAACTGCGAGATGCTGGTGCCTGAAGCGTAATACATTTCATGGTCACCTAATGAGAAATCTCCTTCGAACACCTGGTCTCCCAGCGCTATTCCCCACGGAGACAGCAGCTCATTCAGAGCAGGGATGTTGGCACCACCAGTATCTGGCATCCACCATTGTCTAAGGAAAATAATAAATTTTTTAAAAAATCTAGAAACACGTAATCTTTGCACCAAATCAAAAATAACTTTTTTTTTCCTATCGGGATTTTATTGTTCTTTAGTTTTATAAAGGTTTACATTGTATTTTATTTGTGTACATGAACGATATCGCTTCCAATTTCTGCCTAACAACCATAACCGTAACACACATTAAATGGGAGCTTACTACTTTATCTCTCTACTTTGTTTTACCCTATTGTACTTAACAAATGAAAAGAAAGTACTAAATTTTGTCCAAGGTACTATCAAGCCATTCTGAAAACTTCTTTCTATGAACAGCTATACTTTTAATGTCAACCACTGTAACTTTGATCGAATATTCAAGATGGTCTGAAAATGAAAATGACTCATCATGTTGGCCTTCCAACAACTGCTAACAGGAAATTTTCGATACAATGCGTGAATCAAAACAACCTTCTCAATCATGATAATGTTCATTACACATGCTACTCTCCACAAAACTAGAAATATTAATTTACTTACAAAAGCAATCGAAAGGATTTTCTTGTAACAATGTGCAATTCTATGTATGACTTGCTTTATACAATCAAAAAATATTGAAAAAACTAAGCAGCTTCACTATTATATCCTTACCTGGTATTTTCATCATAGAACTTGACTTTCTTCATCACAGAAACATTATACCAATCAGCAAACACGATCAGTGAGAGGCCGTTATCCACATCTCTTTTAAGTTTCGACCGTTCCTCAGGAAAGTATTCCTCTTCGGCGTCTACCAACATCAGCGTCCCGTACTGTGATGCATCAAAGCACGTGAAAGGAGAGCCTAACACCTCGATGTAGTAGCCACTGTTCCGCAGATGCTGGTACATGTCCTTAAAGCACACCAAGATGCATCGATCAGCACCAAAATTTGTAGCTGAGTTCATTTACAAACAAGTGTGTATAAATGGCTAATAGTCGAGAAACCTGAGGTTTGAACCTTGCGGCTAAACTCCTTAAGCATTTCTGGCAGTTTCGTCCCAATCTCACGACACGAATACTGGACACAAAAAATCGGTTTCTCGGGGTTTAGAAAATCCGGTCTGATTTTCTAGGAAACCGGTTTCGGTTTTTTAACAACTGTTGTTGTTTCTCGGTTGACTTGTTTGGGAATGAGAACTGCAAGAAGAACAAAAGGATACCAGCTTTGGCGGAAGGAAATCACACTGGTTTCAGTAAAAACCTGAAACTGTTGGAGAAAAATGAAAACGGTTTCGGTAAAAAACCAAACTGATTTTTGAAGAAAACCGAAACCGGCTTCGATGAAAATCTTTTTATTATTATTATTATTATTACAGAAAACTGGTTTCACTGAAATGTCAATATCGGTTTCTCCAGAAACCGGTTTGCGGTTTCTATAAAAGCCAATTTTATACATTCCTACTTCTGACTGATTTCCTTCCACTTACTATCACTGTGAAAGATTTCATATTAACTGCAGCAGACACTTGTTCACAAGAAAATAAATGTTTCTTTAAAAAGTAACAACTACTCTGGATAATGAATCGATTCTATCTAAATGTAACAATCCGATTTCTCAATTCTATTACCGCAGTCTTTATATAAGTACATCGACTTCTTCAGTTGCCTTCGTAATCAAACTTACTACCGTACAGATATTTCGAAATGTTGAGTTGAAAACTTATTTTAGAAACTACTATACAGGGAATTCACAAAAATGAAATTTTTAAGTTTAACGTCCCACGGTTATGCCGGTTAGACTAAAGGAGACGGTGATAATGAGAAATGAGTGAAATGGTGGAATGAAGAAAGTGGTAGGAAACGGGAGAACCCCGAGAAAACTCACGAGCACGGTGTTTGTCCAACACAAAGTTCACACGGCGCGAGCTGGGATCGAACCAGGTACCGCAAGCACCGGAGGTGAACGCTCTACCACTGAGCCACCGCGCCCCCAACAGGGAATTCACAGACTTTAATGCATGTTGTGCACATATTTCATATATTACCTATAACACAGAATCAGTAATATTATAATTTTCAATGAATTTATCTTTACACATTTATTTAGTTTACACATTAATTATCTAGTTTAACTTTCAGGGAGCGAACAACCCGAATGCCTGTGTCCCTACCTGTAATTCATTAAAAACAGAAGTTTACCTTGAAATTTGTATGGATATGATCCCCATTCCAATCCAACGGATCGTTCTTCATGCGAAGATTATCACGAGGAAAATAACCCGGAGGATAGCGCAAGTTGTGGTACTGATCCCACAAGATTCGTTTGCTGAAACAAAAACAAAATGTACCTCTGTTAGAATACCTTTTGTAAGATTGTTAACAAATATGATAAGTCATGACAAATAATGAAAAGCTATTCTTTCACACATTAGGCAGCAGATTAACAACGCTATTTTAGATTTTAAATGCACTAATCTACATAGGATGATAGTAAAATTTCCCATAACATCTCTTCTATAGACGATGCCTTACGACTTCAACATATTCTCGCTAAACGTACTGACTACTGTGAGACTTGGAATGTAAAAACTGAACCCTCAAAAATGTTGTACTCTTATTATTTCTTTGAAGAAAAATAAAATTTATGACAGATATTGTATTAATAACAGTCCTATCGAAAGAGTTGTGACACATAAAGACCTCGGAGTAGTATTTGATGAGAAAGTTACATTCGCTGATCACATCACTGTTACTGTGAAGAGGGCTATGAGAGTGCTGGGCATTCTTTACAGATTTACTGAAATTCGCGATCTCAAATCACTCAGTATTTTCTTCAAAGTTTTATATTTCCTAAAATCGAATATTGCTCACCGATATGGAATATGGCCTGTGCTTCAAACTTATCCCGTTTTGATTCTGTTCTTAAGCTTTTTCTTACCGTTGTCAAACAAAGAGTTCCTTCAGTGTGTAATCTTAATAAAACAGAGCTCCTACACAAACTTAATATTCAGACTCCACTTACGCGATGCATGGTGACAGACTTGCTGCTTCTCCATAAAATTATCAATGGGAAAATTAACTCCGAATTATTGGTCTCAGTTATCGATTTTCGTGTACCTTCTCGCCTTATTCGCTGCCATACGTTGTAACACCCAGATTATCAATACGTTCCTTATATTAGAACGTTCCTTATATTAGAACGTTCCTTATATTTCAGGTTGACATCATTGTATAATAGTTTATCGTCGGATGTTGATATTTTTGACTGAAAATTATTTTAGAAACAAACTAAGTCTCTGTAAATGTATATGTACTTTGTTACATTGTTTCAATGTAAAATGGGCATAGATCTGTACTTGAAATATTTATAAATAAATACATAAAATGAATATGAAGAAGTGGTTAGTTTTACTATTGATACTTTTTTTTTCGCTGGAGCTCTCAATTTTATTAATTTTATTATAAATTTATTTCACTGTTTTATAAACTAGAATTGTACTAAATTCACTAGTGTTACAGCTCACAAAGGAGTGTGTTTTAAAAATTACTAGATCAAAAGATCCAATATATTTCAGGCAAAAATTTTCTTGTAGGCTTATATCTAGAGAACTACGTATAGTGTAACCAAAACCAAACTATCACTTAACTCAGAATAAGTAAATAAATAAATAAATAAAATAAACGAAAACTCAATTTAGGGGGCGTTCAAAAATGTTGTGGCCCTTGATCCAAAAAATCCAATATATTTCATTCAAACAAAAATTTTCTTGTACGCCTCATATCTGGAGAAGTACATATAGTGTAGCCAAACCCAAACTATCACTTAACTGAGTATGATGTGCTTATTCCGTAAAAAATACAACAACTCGATTTAGGGGCCGTTCAAAAATTTTGTTGCCCCGACCCAAAAACTATTTATTGGTCAAGATTGCAATGTGTTGATGCATTTTTTGGATTATTCCTAAAATTCTTGTATTTTCACATAAAACTTGAATATGAATTTACTCCCCAACTGTCCAGGAAGTTTAAATTATTTTACAGCTTTACAACGCAATTTTATCTTTACAAATACGAGGGGGAGTTCGAGTGGCGATGCAAGACCAAAAATAGCATGTGGCATTCAAGATCAGACGTACCGTTACTTTTCCACATAAGTACCACGTACATTGAGACATTCGTCACAGCTGTCTATATGAGCTTCAAAATCCTTCCAGAAAAAATTCAGGGCTCTGCATACGGAAGAAGCGTCAAACAGCTTCTGAGACTTCAGCACTGATTTCAAAGCGCCTGTCGCCGAGAGTCTTCTTCAAAGTCGGAAACAGATTCGGGGGTGAAGTAGTGGACCCACACACATTTCATCCCCCGTAACAATCCGGAGTCATTGCCATCACGGCGGTAACGAAAGGGGAAACTTATTTTTGGACTCTCCCTCATAAAATTGAAGCAATGAAGAGTTACATAACGCTCTTCAAACAGGTTCTTAAACTTGAATATTTTTTCAAATTCCGTATAAAGGATAAAAATAGCGCATATTATTAGCAGTTAAACTAAACATATCGTTTAATGCATCTTGAGTAATTTTCCTGTTTCAACACATGCGTAGGTCTTCCTTGGTATGTTAAGAGTCAAGTGCATTTGTCGAAACAGTTTAGGAAATTTATAGGCACACACATTACGGGGTAAGTTTTATCTAACCATTATTCTTCCTTAATATACAAGTCTTCCGCCAGACAACACACAGCATGTTTTAGAATACTATAAGAAGGTGAAGAATAAAAAAATGTAAAGAATGATACTACTACTTACTGGCGTGGAGGCGTAGGAATAATCATAGCTTTAATGGCCAATTTGACGGTAGACTTTCGCGGCTCTTTCTCCCCATCTTCTGGAGGCGACTGGATGGTTAACGACACCTGGCCCTGAGCGATGCCTTCCCAACTAGCAGCACTTTTCGAAGCAGCGATGGAAATCGCCAAGTATCCAGACCATGGCCACAAAACATCAGAGTAGGAAAAAGCGATGTCCAAATGCTGTCCAAATTGAGGCACATAAGGATGCCATTCTGGTTTCCCAACGATTTTCCCTGAAACTCCCATCCCATTCAGGATAGTTACGTTCACTATGGTGGGCATTCCCCCATAGTATATGGGCTGGGTACAGTATGGCCACATATACTGGCATTCTGTGAGGTCGATGTAACTGGAATAAAATCCAAATAGAAATTACTGCATAGACAATGATTCCACAGATAAAATATAATTGTTAGTGTAGCTTGAACAGAGAGTATTTTGAGATGGTGTAATGTAAGATTACAATAGTACTTATCTTATGTAGACTTAGAAGCACAAAAAAAAAGAAGAAAAGAAAAATAACTTTCCGATACGTGAGTGACTATCCTCTTCCAAGGATGAGCCAAAAAGTTCTTCACATGCTTGTGATTTCAGTATCAGTGGATACTTCTAAATTTCTTTTTTTTTTTTTTTTTTTTTTTAAGTGACGTCTAATATTTTAATAAATTAACCTCTACGTTAAGGCTTAAGAAAAATATAGTCATTTCATCTTAAAATTAAGCTGTAAAATTAAGCTTACTAAACTGCCGTATTTACGCGAATCTAAGACATACTCAAATGTAAGATGCACCCCAAATTTTGAAGGAAAAATTGAAAAAAAAAAATCCTCGAATGTAAAACGCACTCTTGGCGAGGAATAAATAGTAGCCATATCACGGACGAACAAGTGTTTTCGAACGTGTCACGACGCCAGAAGACGTTAACTTTAAAACTGCACTTGCAAATTTTCGGAGAAGCAGGTTGTCATTCCCAAACAATGACTCACTCACTCGCGCCACCCCCCGCCCGTCTTTTCCAAACCTGTTTGTGCCTCCAACTTCCTGAATTCGCAGCATTTTTACTCCTTATTTTGTTATCAGTTGTCATGCTTCAAGATGTGTGACTCACTTATTTGTGCTCTTTAAACGAAGGAAGACTAGGAAAACCACGCTATGTGGGAGGGGAAGGAAAAATCTCCGCTGTCGTAAATTCATCACAAGAATGATTATTTTCTCTCATTTTCCACTGGTTTGCGGGCTAGTTTTATAAGGTTATTATTTCGCGTAAAATGTACGATTTTAGTTCTGTATTCTGTTCATACACACAAAATACACATTCTTCAGAGAATCGTGACTAACGGGATTAGCAATTTTTGACAGAACTCCATCTAATCTGGCCTAAATTTGCTTAACTCAATTCTAAGACGCGCCTTGATTTTGAAGGGAAAAGACCGACAAAAAAAAAGTGTTTCTTAGAATGGAGTAAATACGGTATTTCCTACACTCAGCAGTTTATTTTTATTTTTCAGATGTGTGCGAATATTCTTCCTGGCACTAATTTTGATGTCTTGAGCCTCCTACAAAAAAAAAAAAAAAAAAAAAAAAAAAAAAAAAAAAAAAAAAAAAACACTGAAGGTATAAAGCTTAGGTTTTAAGTAACGGAATAAAGATTTCAGTTATACAGGGTGTCCGAGAAGTCCTTCCCTGATTACAGAAATTGATAACTCAGGCTAGAAATAAGATAGAAATATGAAACTGGTGTTGAATTGTTTACAAACTATAAAAGTTTTTGTCTGTGTTAGGTTTGTTCTGTTTTACCAAGTCTCAATTTTGTTTATTTTAGGTTTGTAGTACGTAAGTAAGAAGCCCAAGAAGCCATGCCAACCAACCAGGAAAAGGCACAGTGTGTCCTGTGGTACCATGAGACACGATCACCAACCACGGTGCAGAGACAGTTCCAGACAACATTTGGGAGGACTCCACCTGATGTCAAGAGCATTAAAGCCTGGTATGAGAAGTTCAAGAACACAGGGTCGGTTGCTGACCTTCCGAGGTCTGGTCGACCAAGAGCCTCAGCAGACACGGTGGAGGCTGTGCGGCAGTCTTTTCTGAGAAGTCCTAAGAAATCGGTGCGCAGGGCCTTACATGAATTACAGATGCCAAAAAGCTCTATCCATGACATTTTATACAAACGTTTATTGTTTCGTGCTTACAAAGTGCAACTCGTTCAGGCCTTGTTGCCCGACGATGGTACACGTCGATATGACTTTGCGGTCGAAATGCTATCACGTATTGCGGACGATAATGGTTATCTCAGACGAATTGCCTTTTCCGACGAAGCGACATTCTTTGTCAGTGGAGTAGTGAATCGCCATAATGTACGCATTTGGGGTTCAGAACCCCCCAGGGAGGTCAGGGAGTTCACAAGAGGAAGTCCAAAGGTGAATGTTTGGTGCGCGTTATTGCACGATCGAATTATCGGGCCATTCTTCTTCGCTGAGGATACCATCACATCTGCAGTGTACCTGGATATGTTGCAGCTGTATGCTGTTCTTCAGCTGCTTCAGTTTCGCCCCGATGTCGTTTTTCAGCAAGACGGTGCACCACCTCACTGGGGTTTGGACGTCCGTGCCTATCTCGACATTTCCTGGGCGATGGATTGGTCGTGATGGACCAACAGCTTGGCCTCCACGCTCTCCTGACATAATCCCATTAGACTTCTTTTTATGGGGTTATGTCAAGGATGAGGTCTACCGAACACGTGTACCAGATCTTGAAACCCTGCAGCAACGAATAACCACAGTCGTTGCATCGATCCCTCCAGTGATGTTGGCTAATGTGTGGATGGAAATTGAATATCGCCTAGATGTGCTACCAAGGGTGCTCATGTGGAAGTGTACTGATGTGACCAAAACTTTTATAGTTTGTAAACAATTCAACACCAGTTTCATATTTCTATCTTATTTCTAGCCTGAGTTATCAGTTTCTGTAATCAGGGAAGGACTTCTCGGACACCCTGTACATCGGCCTGAGGCTTTCATAATAGTGACTTATGAAAGCCATTTATCGTCTGCCTAGTTGATTCCATATCACTCTCTTAATGTCACTACAGTTATAGTCTCATAGAGCATATTGAAGGACTCAGTCAAACCTTGAAATACGTAATCATGAAATTGAAGATGAGAAGAAATTAAGAGCACTGATAAAGAAGTAGTTAAAGAACCAAGGAAATATATATATACACTAGGAACAATCATAATGCAAACGAAGATTTTAACATCGACAGAAATTTTATTCTTATTAAGCAGCAGAAAAAACTTAAAAATTGACAGTTTGGAAGATCAAATGAGGAAGAAAAAAAGTGAAAACTTGATTTTTTTTAAAGGACTACAAGACATTTCATTCTACTTACATAGACTAAGCTTTTGCCTTCAAAATATACTACTACACTACCTTTGCCAAAGCTACCCTAACAATAACAAACATACGTTGTAGAATAGGTCGGAAATATTACTTGAATCGTTTGCTTTCTCTGATGACAATCAGTTACGAAACGAAAGAAACACATATCCGTATTTTCAACACTCATCTCCATCTTCCCTCACGCATCAAATATTTGTAAACTACTATCTTCAATATGTTCTTATATATATATATATAACAACAATGGCGGATTCCATATTTACTCTTTCCATCGGCTGGAAATATGTCAACTAAACTACAAACGGATTTTTCACATATATTGTTTTCCCTATGTATACATTCGTTATTTCCTTAGATACATCTACAAATCATTAATTTGTGATTAGTAAGCTACCAGCTCATTACCATGGAACTTGTGTGATTATTTTGCAGTTTGCTTTACATGTTACATAGTAAGACTATTCATGGCTTTGGATTAATTGTTTTAACAAGAGACACTGACCAAAGCTTAAAACTTTACTTTATTTTAAATTATAATTTGTTACTGTTTCGGATATCTAGCATATCCTTCTTCAGACACGATCGAAATTAATGAAAATACAGACATATATATAAATGTTCGAAACAGTAACAAATTATAATTTAAAATAAAGTAAAGTTTTAAGCTTTGGTCAGTGTCTCTTTTGTTAAAACATGTTACATGTTCATTTTCTTTCAAGTTTATTAGCATTTTCTCAAATTTCACAACAAAGTACACATTTTTCAAAATTGGACATAATACGAGGTTTGGTTAGGAAAAAAGAAGAAGAAGAAGTACTGATGCTACAAAACCTTTTATCGATCATTTTCTACAACAGGAGCATTATCCTCCTTAAAGTACTCCCCTGCACGACACAGTGCTAGAACCAGTGTTACCAGTAGTTTTTGGAAATCATCTTCTTGACATCTGTCGGTTTTCTTTTCAAAGATTCTACTATCTCAAAGTTGGTTCCTGTCGGTGCTGACCACCTTCAGAAGAAAGAAAAAAGAAGTTGCATGAAGCAAGATCCGATGAATATGGCAGATGATTTAACACAGGGATCCTATGTTTGGCCAAAAGTGTCTTCACTGACAGTGCTATCTGAGCAGAAGCAGTGTGTTGGTCCATAATTAGTTTGTCCACAAATCAGGTCGTCATCTTCTTACTCTCTCACGAAGGGTTATCGGCACATTAAGTCGGTAATGTTGGCTTATAGTTTTACTTTCGGGTGCCCATAATACGAGGGATGTACAAAGAAAAAACAATCATCATTACCTTCAATTTCGATTGCTCATTCCAGCTTTCTTGCGGTGTGTGGAACTCAAACTCTTCTAATCAGGCCCGTATTTAGGTAAATGCTGTTCTGTGCTCGAGCACAGGGCGGCAAAATTTTGGATTTTTTTTTTTTTTTTAAAGATTCACAATAAAGTAATATTTAAAAGTGTTTAATTCGCTCTAATTACAGTAGTTACTAATTAGCTAGCTTATCTGATTATTTTTAAAAAGTCATTCTCTCCCATCCCCACCCCAACGGCTGAGGATAAACTTGGAACATCATGAAAACTGATACCGTTAAACTCAGAGACCTCGAAAACTATGAATTCAACAGTAACATATGTCGTTTTCGATTACTTTTAAAATCTCGTCCTCTCCCTGCGGAGTGGACTATGACCTTGAAGTTGAATTGCATTAAAACTGTCACTATTTATCTCAGCGACCCCAGAAACTATGAAGTAAACACTAATATTGGTCGTTTTCGATTATTTTTGAAATGCCCCATGTTATTCTTATGGGGACTTTGCACCCCCATATCTCACAAGTGTCACCCAGAAACCTAGAACAGATCATTTGAATCACTTCTCTGAGTCTTTTAAAATTTATTAAAATTGTATGTTTTTATCTATTATGGTTCTCGAGTTGAACGCTACAGACAGAGTGGGAAAGCGTATTGTATTATTAAAATAGATGTTATTAAACCATTACTGACGGAGAATAATGTAAACAATTATTTTACTTATCAGTTATTACCAATAATTATTGGTGTTTCACAGTGACGACCACCAATGGATGTCAGCCAATCCCAGCTTTAAAATCAATCAATCAATCTCTCTCTCTCTCCCTGTGGCTCCACATCATAATCATCATTGAGAGAATTAGGCTATTTAAAATCATGTTGTAACTTTTGTAATACTTAAACTGCTACTCAACAAGAACTGGTACGTTTGCAAAATCATGGCTTCTTTGTTTGTTTGAGACATAAGTTTGTGCCGGGGGCGGCAAATGATTTAGAGCACAGGGGCGCACAATATACAAACACGGACCTGCTTCTAAAGCATGCATTGATTATCATTTGGTTTCAGGACCATATGTTTAAAAAAAAAAAAAAAAAAAAAAGTTTGTTACGGATTATCAGTCTCTCTCTAAGAATGTAGAGTCTCTTTCAATGCTTGTCAAAATGTCAACAGAGATGTTCATCCGAGTTTCCTTTTGTTCCTATGTCAGGCTTCTTGGCACTAATTTTGAATACATTTGCTTCATGTTAGAACTTCCATGTAAAATTTGACGAACACTTTCTTTGTCAATTCCTGTGGTTTCAGCAACAACTCGAATACTCGATATTTTCGAATCACATCGCCGACTTTCTAAATGTTTGAGTTCGTTTTCGACGTTAAAGGTCGTCCAGGATACGGATGGTGTAATCACTTTTCGTCCCCTCTTTAAACCGTTTGAACCACTCAAAAATTCGTGGGCGTAAGAAACAGTCACCTACGTACACTATCTTTAGCAAATCATACATTTCTGTTGCAGGTTTTCCTATTCTGAAAAGAAACTTCACATTGATATGCTGTTCCATTAAGCACTTTTTCGACGGAGCACAGACGCACGATCCGCTTCGTTCAAAAGACCACAGCGGAAATGAGTGGCTTGCGCCCTTGGCAATCATTCATTCGACAGGCTGGATATTATGGTATATACTCATGAATCGATTGACCCTCACGCGCTTGCTGTCCGCAAATCCAAAATCAATCCAATTTTATTCTAGCCACAACCTGTATATCAGTCATGTAATAAGAAATACATATAAAAGCATGTACATATGCTGCCAATAGAAGAACGATTTTTCTTCGAAATATAATTCACAAAAATCTGTCATGAGGTAATATACAAGCGAGTGCTGAAAATAGTTCTGATAACCTTTAAAAATGTTTCACGTTATGCGTGCAGGCTAAACGAGATGGTGGATGATGATAATGAATGAAGAACGTAGGAGTAAGCGGGAACATACTGAGAAAAACCACGTACACGGTGTTTGTCCATCACAAAACCCACTAAAATCAAGCCAGGTACCCACACACCACAGCTGAATACCTTATCACTGAGCCACCTAATTGATGACCAACAGTTTGAGCGGTTTCATATTCAATGTCAAGTAAGTTGTTATTGTCGTTCGGCCGCCTACTCACCTTGGACTAAGACTTGCTTGAGGCTTGTAGCTGTTTAAGATCTGATAGGCTTTAATAAGGTCTAGTTTTCCATGTCCTTGTTCAAACATGTTCACTCCAGGAAGCCTCCTCGCTGACGCCATAAGAGCCTGCTTCATACTCGCTGGATTAATCACATTGCCTCGATGTAGAACACCACTGAAAAATAATTTCACAATCACATTAGACATTTTATGTAGAATTTTAACACATCAATCATCTATATCAAGTTATGAAACTATCTAGTTTAATTTTAATCACACTAATTTAATTTTATTATTATTATTATAAAGAGAATAATTAGGTACTGTTCAGTTAATGCTCT
This sequence comes from Thermobia domestica, assembly GCF_964235325.1. Classification (NCBI taxonomy): domain Eukaryota; kingdom Metazoa; phylum Arthropoda; class Insecta; order Zygentoma; family Lepismatidae; genus Thermobia; species Thermobia domestica. The sequence continues at coordinate 1,682,567 of NC_137454.1, read as the reverse complement.
GTCTTTTGTCTACAAAATACATGCTTTTATATAAACTGCTGATAAAATGAGAATAAGATCGGTAATTAAGAACAGCTTGACAGAAGCCACTTGTGAAGAAAATTTAAATACTACATTTTAAGTTAAAACTCAATAACTACTCTGATACCCTAGACTACTGCAAAACACTTAAAACTGCAACAACTAGCGAGAGGAGAAAATTCATTGACTTTACATTCATAGAAAAGATACTTGACAACTGCTGTAATTCAGACTATATTTAAAACTAGAAAAAAAATTTGATCTAACAATAGGAAACATATTTTAATATCTAGGCGTTTAACAAAGTGCAACAGTTGTGTATCAAAGTGCGTCAAGTTACATCAAACGACAGCAAGGAGAAAAATCAGGATTAGCAGAGCACAGCATAACTGAGGGATACATCTCTTTCTATGAAACAGCTTTGATAGCAAAGTGTTCAGGCTACTGGAAAAGAAGTGAAGGAAGCAATAGCAATACTAGAAGAAGGCAGCAACCTTAATAGGGACACCGGTCTTCAACTCAGCCAAATATGGCTTTCCCTTATTGGAAGAAAACGTATACAAAACCAATCAGGGCCTGCTAACCAACCTAGTCAACCAGCCAATCACAACTGAGGAAATAGACTAACGCTGATTCGACGTCGCTATTGACCAATTAAACTCCAGCCCCTTCCTGCCAGCACCTATATAATAAAGGCTTCTGTTTTACCCTGAAGATGGGAACAATGTTGACAGTTCGCGAAACGTTGGACAACGCGGAATTCACCTGGCTGATTGCCCGAAAACAAGTATATCTATTACGAGACCAGGAAACCTTCAGTTCTAATTTCAATGTAAAAATAGCTTTGATACTCGAAAGACAGAAAGAAAAAAGCTACAATAGAAAATGAGAGTTGAAGCCAACAGAAAAGTATTACAATTATGGTTTTAGGAAATGGACTCGTGCTCTTCATACCCCATCGACATTTTCCTACGCTGGCAGTAAGGGTAAGGGTACGTAGCCAGCTTGAGACAGTCTAGTGTAAGAGACTCCATCGGCATGACATCGGCAAACTGAGGAGATATGGTCAGTTACTTTTACCTCTCCCCCTCATAAACTACGTCACTGAGGATAGGGAGCTGCTATATTAAGATCAATCTAACATTAATGATAGTTTAATCCCTCAATCTAAACCAAATTCACGACGAGGTTACTGTCATTTTATCCTTGCTTTTATATACGAAAAAAGGTTAAGATCGTAATATCTCAGTCTGCATTATTATTATAATTTTAAAAATTTTATTTCTCCATATTTTTAAATTATTTATTCACTTGCATTGAAGGCCTGTGGTCCATGATACAATTATACAAATTTGTAATACACTCGTAATGTGAACATACACTGCAACGAATGCAAATGAATATGAATAGGTACACCAACAGATTCAAAACAAATGTCATTTTTTCCCCTTACGGTAGAATAGAGGGTGCATTGTTGTTCTCAACTTCTTTTAAGGTTTCTTCACGTAGGCGATGCAATGACTGCATAAATTTCGCAAGAACTGATAGCTTCTGTTTCTCGGTTGAATTTAGAATTACGTTTAATTCCGTACTTTTGTTATAGATTCTATCCCCTCCCCACCACCTGATACATTCTTCCTGTAGCACATTACATTCCAATAGAATATGTATTTCATTCTCGACTTTTTCACATTAACTATTTCCAATTTCATTTCTCGGGTTTTTCCATTTGTACACTCCTATTCGAAATATTGCTACGACACGTCTTTATTCCCTCCCCAACTCAAGATATCTTTTCTGCCTCGTTATTTGCTTTAATTTTAACATACGTTGCCAAAGATCGTTTAGTTTGGCAATCGGCTTTAATGTCTTTTGACTTCTTGTTTCTTTTCTCCAGCAAGTAGATCATATTTATCTCTTCCAAGAGTCTCAACACTGCAATTATCTATGAGTTTATCTATCTCATTTGATAATCAAGGCATCATTTTAAAATTTCCCTTCCATTCCCTGTTTCCACTGACTTATCCACTATTTTAGTACCCGCATTTTTATGACTGAACTAACGAGATATCTCCCTGTTTCGAGTACAGCCGTGTTATTAGGTGCCGGCTGTGGTATTTGTTTTATGAAATTTGTTTCTGCTTTATTAATTACGTTATCAGCACAGTTTGTACTCCGAAATTCACACTCATACAGTATTATATTAAATGTACACATCGCCAATTTCATCGAATATTGTTAGTGTCAATTCACGGTTTTGTTGTTGTGAAAATGCTTTTTCTTTAACAGCTTTCACCCTTCTCTGTTGGTCGAACCAAGTCCCATTATGTGATATGTAAACTCCTATGTATTTATAGGTTTTAACTGTTTTTCTAAATCCTGCCGCTGATATGACCATCTTTCGCCTTAAGCCAGTTTGTACTCTTTTTTAACTTCAACTTGGCCTTGGCATCTAACACCTTCTTCTTGTTAGTGTATCTCAGAAATTTCAACACAATGCCAGATGTTTTACGCATTGCGAAAGACCAGATTGTTCCTCTTACTTTGAATTTCCAGATAGTCTCGTTTTGACTCCAATTCTCCTAATCTTTTCCACAAAAAGCCGTTTTTCTTTTTCAAATTAGTCATCTCGTTTTGTAGGCTCTTTGCTTCTGATGTTAGCTGGTTCATTTCACTTCTATTCCGTCAAGTTTGTAGGTTCTATTTTAGTAATTCTTTATAGGGGGTCTTCTATTTTTGTTGCTGGGTGCTGTTCGACATTTCCTATCCATACTAACACCAATACTACCGCCAAGCACAATTTCCTTGCTGCCAATTCTTTACTATCAGTAAGCTCGCTGTAGTTTACAGGGTGCTTAACAGTTACATTTAGTTCTGTGAAAAGTCCCTATTCTAGCTCTCCAATGGACTATTGAAATAGCCATGATATAGCTACATTTCTCAATCGCAAAGTAATTCAGATGTGTCCATCCTCTGTGACTTCTGAAGTGCAACTCCCTTTATTTCTATATTACAAAATATTAATTGTAAGACTTGACAGAATAAATTACTCACGTTTCTAAAAGCTATGGAGAAACATTTCTTTAATTTCAGCCAAACAACCAAACAATATCTCACAACTGAACCAATCTTATTCGACCGTAATTATTTAGAACTAATATATAAGTCCGTAATTTCAATTTAAATGAGAAATCAAGTGGAATTTTTTTTCTTTCTTTCTTTCCTTCTTCCTCATTAGTTATCCCTTGATAACCACTAATACAGTTCCGTACACTTTACCTGGCAAGAAGAGTAACAGCTCCAGCAACCACGGGTGAAGCAACGCTGGTTCCAGATAACGTTCGGCAACTTCCTTTAATACTGGAACCACGAACAGCAGACCCATACGTCACAATATCCGGCTTCACACGACCGTACCTGCAATATTTACAGAGAGCATTACTTCGATTGCAACAGAATAATAATTATATTAATTAATATGTACATTACTTAGATATTATGAAACTTTGTTTGGTACTGATAAAAATATTTAACTCTTTAAAAGAGAGTGACATTTTCAAAAATTAGATTCCGCTGCTCTGAGTGATTCTTCCATTACTTGATCTACTATATTGTAAAAATATATGAAAATGTTAAGTATTTGCATACATTATATGTTATTTTATTACAAACATTAGGACATTTTATTTTGAACTGAACTCAATAACATTTCGATTCTTTTTTATTTTTCTTTCTTTCTTTCAAGTTCATTTACTTTACAGACAAGGAAGTTTTCCGTCTTATTCTTACATGTATAATTTCTTAATAAAAAAACAACAAATTGTTTCCCTGTCCACATTCCTACCATCACCTCTCCTATGGTTAATCTATGTAGTCTGCATTTTTCAACATCACGGAAGAAATCGTCGATGAACCAGAGGGACGTTAAGCAAAAATATTGAAAGAGTTTTCAAAGGGGTAATCGTAGTTTGATTTCGAGCCAAGCAACATGTAAAGCGCGAACTACGATTTTGAGTTCCTACAAGTTACATTTTGCCAGGGTTTAAAAAATAAAAAAAATAAAAAATCTGGGCCCATGTAGTTTTATATATATATATATTTCAATGTCTTTGGGGTAAAAGTGTTAAAACGTGATTTATATTTTAAGATTGTCATTGTCACAACTTGCAAACAATTTTCTATTCACTGCTGTTTTGAAAAAATTGCCGCCATTTTGAAATTTTACATTGGAATGCTGAGAAAATCTATACAGCAAATTTAGTGTGTCTTGAGCTTGTACCCTGAAAGTTTTCACTTGAAAGACCGAAAACTGTACCCTGTGGTGTGTATGGGTGTGGTACAGGCAGACAAACGAACAAATATAGATCGAACCATCCCAGGAGCCTCAGTGACGTTCGCAAGGAATACCAAATATATTAATTTAAAACAGATATAATTCATTTTATAAAATAAATGTTTCAAAATGTCTCTATGATGAAGTTCACTTCCGATGCTTTGTGCATTCAATTACGGGAATTTCCCGAGCACTTGTTGCAAGACGGTTCTTTCCCGAAAATTAATTTAAGACAATTAACAAAGATATAATTCATATTTTAAAAATTAAATGTTTCAAAAGGTCTTAAATGAAATTAAATATCTTCCAGCGTAAAATAAATAGTTTTATTGTTGAAGTATTTACTTTCGATGCTTTGTGCGTTCAATTGCGGGAATTTCCCGAGCACTTCTTTCATGACGGGCTTTTCCGGAAAATGCAGCTTTCTTTACTGTACATCTCAACTTCAATTAGTACGGAAGTACTATGTTACATAGTCTTCGGAACTCCGAGTATTAAGCTTCTTAAATTTGACAAGAATTTTCACGCTATTGCTGGTGTTGATTCTACAGAATGCTTATTTGAAGAGTACCAACAAATGACTGAACTAAACTGTTGTTGTTGGAAAACCAAATTTTATTGAAGAATACTTGTGTTACCATCAAAGTAGGAAATAATACTAAAATATTCACATATTTACTGATAGTACCCACACCTATGGCCTTAAACCCGTCAAATGTACGAGGGATAGCGTTCCTTGGCGTCGCCGAGTCGGCGAGCACACTATTCACGGGAAGTATTTTCTAAAACATAAAACTGTATATTTTACTTCAAATAGGCTATAAACACAATCCATACATTAATTTGTTCTACATTTACCTCAAACTAAGGTAAGTATGTTTTATTCATTCAGAACTTTATACAGGTCTTCTGTTGAATGTTGTTGTATACCTTAACGTGAAAGCATCTAATTCGCTTAATGGAAGTCCAAAATCTGATAAAAATCAGTTTCAATGTGATTACGTTAGTTGTACGAATAATATACTAACAAAAAGTTAGTATATACTGAGTTTTTTCAGGTGGGTTCAACCCGAAAAAAAAAAAAAAACTGTGGTTTTTGCGTCATTTAAATCTTTCCACTCAACATTTCAATTATTTCAACACGTTACTACAATTAGTATTCCAATCGTAATGGATTTATTTACTGCTTTCTTTACCTATTCCAAGAATTTTTCCATTGAGAAAAAAAGTAACAAATGTTGAATAATAATAATAATAATAATAATAAAGATAACGGCATAAATTCTTCTCATCCTCCCGCTCGCTGATTAATCTCCATCGGTAGGGTGGACGTCGGATATTTATGAATCCATAATTAAGATCAGTTTAAAAGCGCAGAAGCATGAGTGATTCGAGCGCTTCCTGGATCTAATCTCAATCTATTATCATAAACAGGGGGAAAGAAGTAATAAACAATGTATTGTAGCGTCTTCTAGTTGCGCAGCATTATGTGGGTGAGTCATAGAATATTATATCCCATGCTTCACTGTTTGCTTATTCATGTAGTTCTAATCTCCGGATTACTTCTTGAACTGTTTCATTATTCATGTTATTTCTTCTTGTGTTCGGGGGAAAAAATAACTTCAGCACTTCCGGTAGGAATTAAGTGCATTAGTTTTTTTTCTTCTTCAGAATTGATAAACAGTAGAAGGAAAATTTAGGATAATCATATGGTGTCCACCACTTTCCGTTTTTAAAATAATTGTGTTCCCATATACATTAACACTGAACTAGAGGATGTTTTGTGAAGTATATGAACTCGAATCCTGTGGAAATTTTAGAGCAGTAACAGCGGTATAAGATTTTTAATGCTTCGTGTAATTTATAAGTCTCATTTCTTGTCTAAAGTACTTCTATCCAGGTTTAACTTCTTATCCTTGATCCTTCTGAAGAAGGACTCGTATACTTGTCTCTTTAAGCGAAGAATTTTTGTGGAAAACGTTGGTTTGTATTATGGAATCCTTGTATCAATTGGTGCGTTAAAATTCATACATTGACGCACTACTCACAGATATTTATTACAACCAATATTTCTATACTGCAGAAACCATTTGTAATTTATAAAACACACATCAATACTGCATTAGAAATAGGTATGTTACAATCTTCAAGTTCTTGCTTCAAAATATACTTATTTTCTGTAATTTATCAACCTTCCAATGGAATCGAAGGTTGTCAACATCGACAGTTTTCATTGTACAAATTTTGATTCCCATCCCACCAAGATACTAACCCCGCTGGCAGCTCCCACGTCGTCATTCCACGTGATGAAAACTTAGCTATTTGGTCTTCGAAATTAATACCTCCAACTCCTATCACATCCATCTGGTCTGCAGGGTTGTTCAAAGTTCTGGAAAGACATACGTTACGTCATCACTGTTGTATATATACATGAACCATTTTTAATAATAATAATAATAATAATAATAATAATAATAATAATAATAATAATAATAATAAATCTTGCGTCATGGGCATGTTGCACAATTTCGTGGAAACTGAGACGATGAAAAGGCCAGAACGAGAAATACCTAAATACAGGATGCATCAAAAGTGGTAACAGAGCAACTTGGTTATGAATAAAGATGCGGAAAAAGGAGGAAATATGCGGTTTTCAATTTAAAATAGTGAGTTTGTTTCCAATCGCAGCTCCGTTTGGCCTCCACTTTGCAAGGGGTCCAATGTTAAATGAAAAAGCATATTGTTACTTCAGCAGATTGTTCCTTTGGGCTCTCATCGTACCAAAAATACAACATTCTTGACAAACGGATTTGAAGTACTCAACATTCCCTCACACAACGATGTGCACATTTACCTTGTCATTTTTGCGTGGCTTTTACGGTTAGTTTGAACAGCCTACTGAAGTGGAAATGTTGCTTTTTCATTTAACTTAGGGCACATTTTAGCCGTGCGGAGTCCAAGCAGCTGATGAGATTGGAAAAATTCCAACATTTAAGATGAAAATCCACTTATATCGAACAACTTTCCTGTCTTTCCAGTTTTTGTAAATTTATTCATAACGCAGTTGGCCTGGACTTTCGATACACCCAGGATAACTTTCGTACATTTCATTTTGTATTTCCGGTGTCTAATTATTGTTTAATTGTTTTCGTTGTAAATCTTGCTTTCGTGCTCTGAACGTTAATGAAGTCCAACCACGAACTGAATCCGAAATCCATGTGTAATAATGGTACATTTACCACTTGGATAACGGAAGAACTCAAGATTAATTCTATAATAATAGGAACTGCTATCCAGAATTTTGAGGGTAGCGTTAACAAATTAACCAATTGCAAGTGATATTAACATGGATTTTTATAACTATTACTGACATCGATTAGTTGAGTTGATTTTGAGTTGAACGTCCATTTAGCAGCGACGCTATATGAGACATAGACCTACTCATTAACATAGAATCCGAACCACATGAGCTCCCACCAGGAATCGAACTCGGGTCTCCCACGCCAAAACTGCGTACGCTAACCACTTAGCCACGAAGGAGCTTGACACTGATTAATATTCTATCATGTTATGCTGCGTTTGTTTCTGTCTGTTTTTACTACACGCTTGCATTACAAGAAATGAATATTGGAAAACAATCCAATTTGGAATTTAAAAAAAAAAAAAAATGTAAAAATAGATTTGACTCCCACCATATCTCTGGCCCCTGAAACTAAAATGAAATTGAATCAGCGGACGGCGGCCTCGTTCTGATAAAATTATTAGGTTTTACGATATCGAAAAGTTTGAAAAGAGCTTGAAGTCCCTAACTTTTTAAGGGGGGGGGGGGGAGTTCGTAAGATTTCGCTAACTGGAGTCTTTCTATTTCAAATGTGCCTCTTCTGGCGTTACTATCGATATGTGTATCCCGTACCTCTCTCGAAAGATGAGGGACCAGTTGCTACGGCTGAGAACTTTCAATTGTTGCTGAGGAAGCGTTGCCACAATGAATTATTTCACGGACTTCGCTGTGCTCTGTCTTGTTAACCATTCTAAGTAGCCTACGATCTTCACTCGTCAAGACCGAACGATTGAATGACACATTGGCAACACAGCTGAGGACATTTACTTTTTTTTCCGTAAGCAATGGGAGGGTTTCCTCCGTCAGAGGGTGAGGCCGAAGTATGTTTCGCATATTTCCGAGGGCACACCTGAAATAGGCAGGCTCTAGTTAAATAAATACATATACTTTGACTAATACGGAGGACCTTCTCTTTATATTTTTGTTAAGTATTTAGTATTTACGGAGCTTTCAAAATAAAGAAACAATATTTAAAAAAAGGCAATGATCTCCGATTTACACTAGCATACTTTTATATATAAAGTGTTGTTTTTTAGGAACAGTCTTAATTCTTAAGTAACACATTACCGATGGAGATGTATTATCCAATCACGAACTTCTTGAAAACAATGTCTATTTTGTTTATGTATTTTTTTTTTCCAAAAATGTAACTAAACATTTTTAAAGGATATTTTGCGAAATGAAATAGTACTGTTGACTTCGATGAACTTGTTTTAAGTTCATACAAGCATCTTTCTCTGAATTTCTATATATTTCCAAGGAATATATCAACTTCTCGTGTTACACGATCCGGAAAATGATTCTACTATTTGATCAACTATCTCAATATTCCACCAATCACCGGAGGTTTATATTTCAATTATGATAACAACTCACCCATATAGTGGACCATCATTTCCAATTGCAGAAACCATGATCACTTTATTTGCTGTTAACTCCCATACTTTATCAACAAACGGGTGATCCATGAAATCTGGGCCTCCAATACTCAAATTCAGAACGCCAATCTTCTTCAAGATAGCATAATTAAAGGCATCAAGAAACCACGATGTATAAGAAACCTGAAACATAAAAATCAAGATGTGTAACCTTCGAAAATATTCACCAAGTTCTATTGAAATCCTGCATTTACAACATAAAGGGCTTGAAATAAATATTTTCCAAATTATTTAAGGTATAACCAAATCAAAAGTTGTTCCATCAAGAAGCAATTTTATTCGGATGAGCACAATTTCACTATCACGCAACTTTAAAATTCGGAAAAATGTAGAGAAACTCATCCAGGAACTGGTTGAGAATCATAGTATATGCAATTTTTCCACTTAATTTCGTGCATTCTGATTATGCGTCAAAGAAATCTACGAGAGTCGTTTCATAAATAATGCACACTAACTGTTTGTGACGTACATGTTTATTGTTTGGAAGGTTTTTATTTTGCAGGCCTTCAATCTGTCTGTTTGGTAATGACGGGATCCCAACCTCTGGATAGTTTCAGTATTCTATCAAGTGGCCCCGCCTAGTGTAGTCGCTAACGCTCTCGCCTTCGGTATGAGCGGTCCCGGGTTCGATTCCCGGTGGGGGGGACTCGGTCGAAAAAGTGGAAAACGCTTTTTCAGGCCAGCCGCCCTGAATGAGATTTCCCTGGGTTTTTCTCATTCACAGTAGGCAAATGCCGGGGTGGTACCAAACTTAGGAGGTCCCAGGCCGCTTCCTTCCTTCCCTTTCCCCGGATAGTGTGCTCGCCAAAGGACGTCATCCCTCAAACGTGACGGGCTAAATGGCCATAGATGCCGAAAGCCGAGAAATCTAAATCCTAAATCTCTGTATTCCATCAACGACGCCATCTTTGTAAAGCTGTTCAATTGTTCGGGTAACGGCTGCAGAAAGCTTTTCCAGACATGGAAACCGACGTTCATGCATACGTTGTTTCAACTTTGGAAACAGGTCGTAGTCTGATGGACTTCATGTCCGGACTGGAGCAAGCATAAAGTAACATTTCTCAACTGTATTTGCGAAGCTATTGACACACACCACTAGCGGTGTGAGAAGCGTTGTCGTGGAGAATCAGTGGACCCCCCTTCCCTCCCCCGACTGCGGTCGCATTTTGAGCATTTTCCTGCACAGTTTCCGAGGGAATTCATAATAATACGCTGCTGTGACACTTCTTCCACATGGAATTCTGTCCGTTGTGAAAATGCCTTGGTGATCGTAAGCAAAAATCATCATTGCTTAACCTTTGATTGAGATCGGCGATGTTTTTTTGTCTTGGGAGAAAATGGAGCTTTCCATTCGTTGGATTGTAATTTCAACCCCGGCTCAAAGTTTCTGATCCACGTTTCATTAATAACAATAATGCGAAGCAGAAAGTCCTCACCTTCAACGCTGAATCTGTTTCAAGTTGCACGCTTCTTTCATCGGTTGAGATTTTGACCTTCCTGGCCTTGCATTATCCTTTATTCTCACACGACCACTACGGAAACGAGTAGCCCAACGAGAAAATGTATTACGGTCCACCACTGTCTCACCACAAACTTCACGTAAAGCAGTCAATTTTTGTGGGTTTTTGTCACGTAAAGTTTCGATCTTGATGTACGACCTCTGATCTTCAATACAGACATTACCCGAGATACATGCCATCTCCATTCCCAACACTTGTCACATTCTCACTGTGTTTACTAGATAGCGCACAAGCACACGTCCTGCTGCCTCCAGACTTCAGCTTAAACTGACGAAATGCTTACCTCGATTTCATCATTCATTCCGCAGTGTTGCCACAGTATGCATTATTTATGAAATGACCCTCGTATTGGATAGTTGATTAATTGGTTCTAGTTTAATGTTCCCTTTCAGCACCAAGGCAATATAATATGGATAGCCAATATTTAACGAACATCATGAAATTCTAGCAGGAATCGAACCCGGTCTCGCACACAGAAGGCAAAACTAACTTTCAGCCACAAAAAGGAAAATATTTGATAGTTGTATATATTGTTTATACATGCAAAAGAAATCCACATTCTCACAATACTCAAAGTAAGACAAGAATGGGTTCGTTTCACTATTTGTGCATCGATTGTTTGTGCTCTATCTTTTCCACCTTACGTGCATGGGGTTCCTGGTTCGATTTCTAGACAGGCAAGTTTGTGGTTGACAACATCGTGTCCGTAGATTTTCTCAGGGTGCTCCCGTTTTCTCCTACATTCTCATTTCACCAATTCTTCTATCATCATTCACTTGCCTTAATCATCCGTCTCCGTTAGCCTAAAGGAAGACAGGGAGGTGGGAAAAGTGCACTGCACTGGCTGGGAGTATTGAAGGGAACTACAAGTATTAATACGTAACCCGTAGTAATAAACTGGACGTTGACAATACTACCAGCCTCTCTTGAAACCCTTGTATTAATTAAAGCATTTGAAACTACAGCCAGAATCTATGATTTGAGAAACAAGCAGTTCCTGCGTTTACTTTGCAAAATGTAACAATATAGATGTAATTTTTTAAGGAAACTCGTATTCACATATCTCACCTGATTACTTGTGAACACTCTGTAGATATGTAATTCAGCTTCTGGAGCAAATCCAAGACACTCAGCACTCGATGCAATCACTCCAGCGACAAACGTCCCATGGCCTAGTCCATCATCCAGCGTCTTCTCATTCGTCCAATTCGTTCTTTCTTTGATCTTTTTAAAATGAGGATGATTCTTTGCTAAACCGGTATCAAATACTGCTACTTTCACCCCTTTCCCTGAAATTTAAAAAAAAAAAAAGTTTATAAATCATTAACCTTCTAGTTTTATAAAATAATTTGTTTAAGTTAAATTACTTTAATGCTTTACTGTACGTTAAACTTGAAATATAATTTTCCATGTATTTATTTGTAACTTTCGTGTCCCATATTTTGTCCTTTCGGCTAAAGAAGTGATAATGAGACGAATGATGAACGGACAATATGACTTGAGCAGAATTCGAACCAGCGATAGGCAGTCAAATGCCTTAAATGCACACCCACACCAGTAACCATCTTGCCTGAACACTCACCAGTTATTCCGATGCTCCAGAAAGCATCCGCCTGAAGAATGGTCGTTATCTGCCTTGGAATGGCACGAAGCAAACGTCTGCTCGTATGCCTCCCTGTTGAGTGCCAGAAAGGGTTGTTCTGAAAGGGAAATTGTATCAAGTCATGCACTCCTGGTACTTAACCAAAACATTTCACACTATAGAATGAGAAGTAGTCATTGAGAAAGTTGCCACAGAGAAACGACACAGTCTGGAAAAGTTCTTGTTTCCCCTGATACAAGATAATGTATATTTATCTCTAAGTAGCAAAGAAAAATTACCACAAGTTCTATATGTCAATGAAAGAGGAAACAGACTTTTTAACACCAGATTCTCTGTAGATATAAATTATATAACACAGAAAGAGTGAAAAAATGACTGGACCGGGACTCGAACCTGGGACCTCCGGTATACAGTGGCGATGCGTTAAGCACTACGCCACCCAGTCCGGTTCCCAGAACAACCACTTACTCTCTCACTTGAAGTCGGTGCTCACCACTCGGACCACGTGGGTTGTACCACAGACCACCGTTGTGCGTGGACAATCCCTGTGTCCGTATATCGAGCACTCAGTATATGAACACACGGGTTGTCCAAGCACAGCAGTTGTCTGTGGTATAACCCACATGGTCCGAATGGGGAGCACCGACCTCGAGAGTGAGTGGTTGTTCTGGAAAGCGGACAGGGTGACGTAGTGGTTAACGTATTCGGACAGTATGCTACAGGTCCCGGGTTCGAGTCCCGTTTCAGTCAGTCACTTTTTACTCTTTGAGTGTTACAATCCAAAAGATATATATATTTTCAATATAAAACAACATCTGACTTACGAACAAACAAGTGCCCACCACAGATTCAGTGAACTTAATTTTTAATTGCAATATGCTGCAGTCTTCGATGAAATCAATAGCAGAGTGGGTTGGGAATTAGGGCTAGTTTTTGATTTAACTGAATACAGAATGATATACCTGAATTTTGAAGAAACTTTTTGTTGCTGGACACTAGTCCTGCTAGTAATAAATGAAAAATGAAAATGTATATGTAAATATAAAAGTTACAAAACCAGAAAAATCAATCAAAAATAAACTATTAATGCATACAAAGAAGGAAGTACATCCAAAGAAAATTGGTAATTTAAAATATAATATTTTTGGCAATAATTCCATTAACTTTTAAGAAAATTAAAATACTTCTGAAAATAAAAACAATAATATGAAATGATGAAACTTCATGATGTAATGCATGTAATGCATGAAAGAGTTTGTTAGAATTTTACAAAATGATTTTAAGTAGTAATACCCAGAAAGAGAAAGTATTTGAACTTCGAGCCACATATCCTTGCACAAGGCTTGTCGAAAGTTCAGGAACGAATAGAGTAATGACAAAGTTATACTTAAAATAATAATAATAATAAGTAACTAACTAACTCTATGGCCTATGGAACCCGGAGGTTCAATGCCGCCTTCACAAAACCTCTCCACTGACTTCTATCCTTAGCCAACTGCATCCAGTTTCTACTTTGTATTCGTATCTCTGCGAGATCCATCTTAATATTGTCCTCCCATCTGCATCTAGATGTTCCTAATGGTCGTTTTCCGATTAGTCTTCCATTCAAGATATTGAAAGCGTTTCTACTTTCTTCCATTCTAGCTACATGACCCGCCCACCTAAGCCTCCTAGACTTGACGACCCTAACAATATTGGGTAAACCATATAACTTATTCGTTATTAAGTTCCTCGTTATTAAGTTTCCGCCATTCCTCATTCCCGTTCCTCTTGGGTCCGAATATTCGTCTCAGGATTTTGTTCTCAAATACTTTCAGTCTATGTTCTTCTCTCAGAGTAAGCGACCATGTTTCGCAACCATACAGAACAACAGGCATGATTATCGTTTTATATATTTTAAGTTTTAAATTCCTCGACAGAATTTGCGATGACAAAATATTTTGAACTGAATAATAACACGAATTTCCTTATTTCAGTCGACACACAATACACGAAAGTGCGTCGGGACTGTAACACGGCAAATTATGGATGCGTTAAAATATCAAATAATATTTTCGACAAAGTGGATACTTTCAAATATCTAGGATCAATATTACGAGACCAAAATCATATCCACGAAGAAATTAAATGTCGACTGAAATCAGGAAATTCGTGTTATTATTCAGTTCAGAATATTTTGTCATCGCGAATTCTGTCGAGGAATTTAAAACTTAAACTATATAAAATGATAATCATGCCTGTTATGCTTTACGGTTGTGGATCATGGTCGCTTACGCTGAGGGAAGAACGCAGACTGAAGGTATTTAAGAATAAAATCCTGAGACGAATATTTGGACCCAAGAGGAACGGGAATGAGGAATGGCAGAAACATCATAACGAAGAACTGCATAATTTATACGGTTTACCAAACATCGTTACGGTCATCAAGTCTAGGAGGCTCAGGTGGGTAGGTCATGTAGCCAGAATGGAAGAAGGTAGGAACGCTTTCAAAGTTTTAACTGGAAATCCAATCGGAAAACGTCCATTAGGAAGACTTAGGCGCAGATCGGAGGACAATATTAAGATCGATCTTGCAGAAATAGGGAATACAGAGTAGAAACTGGATCGAATTGGACAAGTCAATGGAAAGCTTTTGTGAAAGCGGCACTGAATCTTCGGATTCCGTAGACCATTGAGAGAGAAAATACATTTAAGTTAAGCACAAGTGCATAACAAACATGAATGAGTGGTTAGCTTTAGCGGAAGTCCGCGATTCAAGCCCGAATTCGACCATTTTGACAGAAGTTTTTCTTAATTCCATCTGTAAATGTAGAGATAGTGTGTGTACTGTGACTCCTGGCCGACTTCCTTTCTTATCGGTTTTAAATCGTTGTTATTACTAATTACCAGCAGTGACGGATTTGCGAAGGGGTTAGGGCAGGGATGTCTTTCGGATTGAAGCCTGTACCCCGAAATTATGGAAATTCATGGAAATTCTAAAACAAACTAAATATTAGTTATGCCTTTACTCATAAACTTCAAGCTCTCCTCAGATATATATATATAATAAAAAAAAAAATTTTTTAGAAAAACTAAACATTTATACGAAAAACTCCTCCCAAAATACTTTTCTAAAATCGCCACTGATTTCAGTATAAAATCGTCTTCAAGGTTGTATCCGGAAGAATATTGCTGAATATACAAACAAAACGAAACGAAATATTTGTGATGCCTGTACTCATAAACTTCAAGCTCCTCCCAAATGAAAATTAGGGATTTTTAGAAAAATCAAACATTCAGAGAAACCCCTCCCAAATACTTTTCTAAATCCCCTATTGATTATTCCTATGAAATGGTATTTAAGGTTCTATATGCGGAAGATTGTTGCTAAGTCATTGCACAGCTACAGTATAACAGAAATGTAGAAGTACATTCTGACAGATATATTGAAAAACATAAGTTTAATTATGTTAGAAGCTAGAGTACTAAGCTCTAAGAAATGAAACACGGATGACTAAAAATAAATTATCTAGAGAAGAAAAACATTGCCGATTACTCAGAAATTAAAATAAAGTTAAACGACCTCTAAAATTGCCCTCAAATACTATGTACTTTATGTTCACTAATTCATAAAACATGTGCTCCACCCATTATGATGGTGAATTCCAGAGCGAAATATGGCATTTAGGTCATGAAATCTTATTTAACTTTGGAGTATACTATAAGAAAGCTACCTAATAGAAAAATCACGAAAATGAAAAAAGCCAAAATTTCCAAAATTCTCGTTTTTTTTTTTTTTTTTTTCAAAAAAGCCGGCTTTTTATGTGCAAAAAACCAGCGATTCAAAAAAAGCCGGCTTTTTTGCATCTCTAGGATCTTGTTCCACAATTTTTTGCCTCCAGCTAAAATTAACTCAGTCAGAATTTCGTCTACATCCGGAGATTTGTGTTTCTTTAATTTTTTTATAATACTTCTATTTGGTGGGTTCTGGAATATACGGTTCTGCGGTGTGTATCTCCTTTTCTCCACGCACATTAGTTTTTGGCTGTGTGTTCAGTAAATCGTCAAAAGAAATCTTTGCATCTATTTAAGATGCCATCCGTATCAGTGAGAACTGTTTCGTGGTCGATAATAATAATAAATAACACGAATATTTTAAACAATTAAAAAATATTCCCTGGATTTATCAACCACGGAGAGATATAACTGACCAAATGTCATGTTCTACTTTGTAATACGTTGTCAGCACACCGATTATAAATTCCATTATGTACAGCTTTCAAGACGGAATACAATGCTTTAACTCAAGTGGCTTTCCAACTACCTCATGATGCTGGATCAACATCCGTCGAGAATCAGGTCTGGGACCAGGGACGCTATCCGCTGAACTACTCCTCTTTTAAACAAAACAACAGTTAAACTTCCAAATACTTACAAGAGATAGACTGGATCTTTTGAGTGGACGAGACGACTGCCATGTTTGATACGAGCAATCTTTGTCCGTGCAATTAGGTGCGTGGAATGAATCATCTGTCAAGTTTGTGTATTTTAAAGTCCGATGAACCAATCGCTGTGGAGTCACTCTCTTAATTGACGGATGACTAGTCAACGCCTCCAAACCACCTCGTCTCTCGGTTTCTTCCAACTGAAAAAGTCAACAAAACAATCACTAATATTACTGTGTATCGGCATAACTAATAATTAGAAGTTACGGAAAGAGCTTCTTGCAAATTAGTCATACAATTTTGAAGAAGACATGAAAAATTTATGATACTAGAACAAAAGTGCACTTGAAATGAAATTGTCTAGTCTTATCATGTATTATCATTTTGACAAATAAAATTTAAAAAACATAGGTTCAACTCTCTACGTAGTACTTTCTTACTTCGCGGAGAACAGCTTTCCATGTCTACTAAAAGAATTAAATGAAAGGATACGTTACCTTCTCGAAAGTAAAGTTGCAATTATTACGCATGAGCACAGGAAGTCTTACAGAACGGCTACTTCTGTTTGTCAACATTGCGATAAACAGCTGTTTGATATTGATTCACACTGAGAAAAATCAATTCTACGTGACTTTGTGGTCGATAACATCATGTCCGTGCGTTTCCTTCCACATTCTAATTCCATCAATTATTTCATAATCATTTACAGTACTTTCGTTAATCACCCGTCTATCTTAGCCTACTGGCCATTATCATGACACGATAGAAGAAAGTCTGCCGCCAATAATACTATTCCATGTAACTCTGGTTGCCATAATAGCGTCATTTATCATGTTGTATACTAGTATACACGCCGAGAAAAGAATTGCCAGTTTACGTAAGCTTCTTTCATTCAACAGAAACTATATTTTCCTTCTACTAATACTCACCAAGACAACATCGAAATCGCTCGGAAAATCACTCGCTGGGTTGTTTCTCGCCAATATTTTCCAATTTTGCACTCCCGATCCATTCAACGCTGCTGTTATAAACTTCTCCCTCGTCTGCGTTTTGTAATATCCATTAAATGCTACAATGTACTCTGTAACAGACCAAACAAATTCAATGTCAATGCTAATGACCAGACATAATTAACATTTTGATTAAATGTATCATAGAACGTAAGATGAATTGGTTTAAAGAATATGCAATACACAAAACCACTTGCTGATGGTATAGCATATGTTGACTTTTTTTCCTCATATTATCTCCCGTTTACATTGGCCAGGCAACTTTCTTACCACACTGCATAGAAAATACGATTGAATATGACAGGACAGATGTGTACACTGAATTTAATTTTAATGTAAAATCCTGTGGCACTGAATTAATTCCTAGCATTTGTTGGAAATTGAAAAGTTAATGTTCAATTTGGTTAACATCATGTAAATTAAAGCAATTTAAATATTGCGATAGACCAGCAGTTGGATATTCATTAATTTTGGTTGTTATGCTTTATTATATGGTCCTTATATTTATGTTCTTTGGGAAAAGGGAAAAAAGTCCAAAAACTCAGTTTTCAGATATAAACACATTTTAAGATTTTTGTCAATTTTGTTAGTTGATTGTGCTGACAATAGAATCTTTATATTTAAAATACTGAACAACAATATTATTTTGTCAGCACAGTCTCCTAACAAAACAGATCAAAAAAATTTACCATCTTTATATCTGAAAATAGTTTTTGGACTTGTTTCCCTTTTCCCAAAAAACCACAGATACATATATTTCCTTACGGGTGTACGGAACTTGATACACCCCATAGATTTATAAACTGTGCGAAAATAACTTTCATACCTCGTCAGTTTTCCTTTAAATGTTAGCCTATCTTTATGGCTGCATTTAAACTGCATCTTTTAAACATTCTTTTAGTGTATCGTTCACGGATTGAAAGTTCGATAAACCAATCAAATTTTTATTCTTGTCTTCAGACTTATTTTGTGTATCTTACAGTTTCTAGCCCCCTCCCCAACCATTTTTTAGATAACTTCATAGACTAACCATTTTTCTTCCCGATTCCAAAAACGTATTTTGTTATCTCTCCTTTCTGCAGTTTTTCACGGAACGGAAGTTTCATTAAAATATCAATACGACGTGTGTTTAATAAATTATCTACCTGAGCATGAAATAAGATTATACAACACTTTTCAGTGCTGTCCAATATAACTTTAACTTATCTGGTCCAGTTCGTCTCAGGTCATCGAATACCCTCGGGATAGAAGAAAACAGGAAATCATCACCCACGCTAGTCTAGAACATAGAATGGATTATTAAGCTACATGAAACTACATTCCTTGATAACGGCCTGTGATTTGCAAGACATGTGTAGGTTTGTTGTCATGATGTAGCAACGCATCAGCCGACAACTTCTCAAGGTGTTCTTGTTCGACAACCTTACGTAAAAGCAAATTTCTGGAAGCATTAGTGTTTCCACTTCTTGTTGTCTTGTGTGGCATGAACTTCACGAGAGCTCACTCTGTGTTCAAAAACAGGTTGCCATGATCTTTTCAACTGATTGATGCATAAGAAATTTGGGTGTAGAATACCTTTTGTATTTCCGGTACGATTTGGTTTTAGGATCATGACGGTAGGTCAATGTCTCATCTTCCGTAATAATTCGCAACTAGAAGTTTTCTCAAAGCTTGGGGGGCGCGGTGGCTCAGTGGTTGAGCGTTCACCTCTGGTGCTTGGGGTCCCGGGTTCGATCCCAGCCCCCGCCAAGTGAACTTTGTGGTGGACAAACACCGTGCTCGTGGGTTTTCTCGGGGTTCTCCCGTTTCCTCCCACTTTCTTCATTCCACCATTTCACTCATCTCTCATAATCACCGTCTCCTTTAGCCTAACCGGCATAACCGTGGGACGTAAAACTTAAAGATTTCATTTCCTTTCATTTTTCTCAAAGCTTGTCTAAATTCTCTTGGCATTAATGTTGTTGAAATATTTTCCGTTCAGGAGTAAGAATTCGCGGCAGCTACCTGAAACTGACCTTTGATATCAAGACTGTACAGACGATGCTGTACATACAGCGCCCATCCGTTCGTGGGTTTGTTTAGCCATCTTCCCTTCCTCTGTGTCAAGAGCCAACGCTCCATATCACGCACTTTGCTTTTGACGCGCCCATCCTCTCCAGCACTTGATGCCGATTGACTTGCAACTGCCTCTATTGCATAGCAAGACATGTACATCCCCCCTTCCTGCACGTGCAAGCTTAGCTATACAACAATGAGAAAAAGATATCGAAGTAGATAACTTATTGAACATTTCTCGTAATCTGAAGACTTCAGCACGGAGTAATTATTATTTATTTATTTTAAAAGAAAGGAGAACTTAACTTACACGAGATTACAATTTTAAATTTGTTTTGGAAACACACGACGCGTGCTATCAGCTTTGAAGCTCGAATATATGGCAGTTCCACACTGGAAACAGAATTACGAACTCTCTCTAGGAATTTGTTTCAGTAAAATTACCTTCGCGTGAACAGATTAATGTAAGTTGTTCTTTCAATTTTAGGACCTACTTCTCCCTTTATTCCATCAGGAGCTGAAGTACGCTCGAAACCGGTTTTTTAAGTATTAATTCTTGAAAGATGTATAAATATTAACTCATGCTAAACAGGAAAGTTCAATTTTTATTCAAATACTGCTTTAATGCTTCAAAAAAATTTTAAGGTTAAACAATAATGTCGTACAATCATAAAACCTATGTCATCCGTAACTGTCTCTTCTAATGATTGCAGCTTTCTATCAGGTTTTTGTTTGCAATGGCAATTAACAAGACTTAATGACTATCATTAAAAGTCGCCCGGATGAAGATAAATTATTGAAAAGATTATTTTTTTTTTTTTCGGTGGATACAGCTAGTTCAACAGAAAAGCTTATCACTTACCATTTCTTACCACTTGCGACGAGAACTCCACTTCGACTAATTGCACTGGCGTGGTATCATCGCATGGTGTAGTCTTTCCAGAGGCCTGGACGTCATTAGCAGCCAGAAGAGGGTGGTAGTGAGTCAGGAGGAAGAGCAATACTAACATCGACCTAAAATGCCTCTGACGTAGGAGGACTTTCAACTTCATCCTCAACACAACCAATGTCACATGATTCGTCTTCTACAACCAATCCATATCATTGAGCCGTCGCTTAACCATCCTTCATTGACAGATACTCTGCAATAAGACGTTAAAAATTATTTAAAATCAAAACTGATTTTGATTGCAGACATAGTTTCCACACTGTGCTATTACAAATATTCTAATTTTAAGCTTTGCGAGAGGTATATTTAGTTATACTACAGAGAAAACTCGTGTTTACCAGACTCTGGACGGAAAATACATTATCTAATAAACAAAAAGAAATAATTGTGAAACGTAACCTTTAATTTGAATGATCACTTAACGACTCATTGAATTTGTTGGTGTGTGTCTGAGTGTTTGTCTACGTACTGTGTGATGCGTTTTGGGTAAGCAAATTTCTCTCTCACTATCCTAATATACCTCGAATAGTGTCGTCTCAGTAAATGGTTCCTTAAAGACAACTCAGATCCAATCGTAGTCGTAATGCTGTTATCCTAGCAGCTGGCTCTTACTCGAAGAATGATGGCATTTACTGTTACGTAATCTGATTGTATACAGAGTCCGCCACATATATTATATTTGTGAATTACATTTAATTATTGTTCAGATATTTGTTACAAACCTTCAAGTAAGCATATGTTTACATTAGATGTTTAAAATGTTGGTCGTTGGCGGACAAACACCTTACAGAACGACAAATGGTCGCTGCAGTTACAGCAGTCAATAATATCAATGAAAACCGATGCACATGCCTCTATAATCGTTCCATACGCCTCAAACTTGTCAACAATGAGTTTGGTTGTTAAGCGGGTTGGTGGTTCAGTACCAAACTCCCCTCTCCACTGACGCTACACTTTGATGGCATTCCCAAATCTGAAAAAACACTTCAAAACCGTACTTAAGCTGCTCGAACGTCAAGCGTGCTCCTGCCATTTTTCTTATCTCACTAACCGTGTTGACAGTACAGACGTCTGTTGGGCGAAAAACCATACTACAACATACTTAAATTTCAGAACAATTGTCAATACCAGCATTCTGATACAGGATGACAAAGCTAGCGTATAAATTTTTCTGGCGGACTCTGTATAGCCCAAAGCTCAGACTAAGAAAGAAAAATTGATTTCTTAAATTTTCGATTGTAATGAACCAAGAGCAACACTACCTACTCCTGTAGTTTAATTCAGAGACTTTACTGATCTAAAACTGTTTTACCACTGACTGCAATCTTGGAAATGTCATAGTTTTATACCAGAATTTTCGCAGAAGTTGTTACTCTATGGCCATGAGCGAACCAAATGTTTTCCCTGAAACCCAGCTTCGATACGTAACAGAATTTTCTTGATGGAGAAAAATCCAGTCCAATAAGCTTCATGTAATGAGGAACCGTCAGTAAATACAAGAAATTCGCAGACATTATATGATCATAGTACGGACCTTATCTCAAATTCTTAGACGTAAAAATATGTCTTCCGCTTTCTTCACACAACACGAAAATAAAGACAAAAATTGAGAATTGACATCTACCTGAAATAAATTTAAAGTACTGGCCTACCAGACTTTGCAATCATTTACGCATTTTATTTCGTTCTCACCTTTGCGTTATACAAAAACGAAGACCATTACGCTCTATAAGAATATACATGATACATTAGCTATACGCTTTTAATAACGTAAGGATCATTTTTTCTTTTTTTAATATTTCACACACACACAAATGAGTCACTGGTGTATCACTTTTCGATTTCATACATTACAAATCAAAAAATTTAAGTAATCATATATTGTATATAGTGAATTACTTACCAGAAAATACTATAAACATAATTACAAACATTAGAAAAAAAGGTACTCCGTAAGTACTTTCTCTAAAGGCCTTCATCAAGTATGGGAGCGGAAGAAATACGGAAAAGAACAGAACTTGTAAAATATATAAATGGGCACCACACTGGAATGCCGGATCACGTAGTCCTCTGCATAATAATTCCTATTAACTAAGGAGCTTAAAGACTAGTTCTCAAATAACATATGGGGCCACGGTGGCTCAGTGGTAGAGCGTTCACCTCTGGTGCTTGGGGTCCCGGGTTCGATCCCAGCCCCCGCAATGTGAACTTTGTGGTGGACAAACACCGTGTGCGTGGGTTTCCTCGGGGTTCTCCCGTTTCCTCCCACTTTCTTCATTCCACCATTTTATTCATTATTCATCATCACCGTCTCCTTTAGCCTAACAGGCATAATCGTGGGACGTAAAACTCAAAGATTTCATTTCAAATAACATGTTGACAGTAATCAAAGGAATTCCTTCACGTTAATTCACTGTAAAAAGTATAATGTGCATTCAAGTTATAACACCTTCATTTCTTTTTTCTAAGGACTGGTAACAGATAGAAAAGTGCTGTTTATTTTAAAATACGGGAGCACTCCTTGCCAATGCGTGACAGAGATGGCAACATGCCATGCGCACAGCCTTGCGGTCGTTCGTCAGCATTCATGGCACCAACCTAGAGAACACTTTTCGCACAGATCCCACGGAAATGCCAATTTTGGAGGCGATGTGTTCCATACTCACTCGGCAAACCTCCAAAACAACTTTCTGCACTCGTCCGATCATGTGGCGATCCACTCAACCAGCTTGTGCGAGACCAAGATTGTCTTTGTTTGTTGTTGCAATAGGTTCTGCCATTTTGGAACTGTCACACCCACGAACGCACATTAGACACATCAATGACACCATCATCACATGTCTCATTCAACTGGCGATGAATTTCAAACGGTGTCACACCACGCAAATGGAGAAAACGAATGATTACGTCTTCATTTTACGAGTATCGGAAGTATCAAAAATAGTCATCACTCTCACCACTGTTGCTAGAGATATGTGCCGTATGGTGATGCCATCTCAATTACGCAAAACAAATGCTCGCGTATTTTAAAACAAACAGCATAGGATGTATATTTAGAAGAGAAAAGAACATCTCTTACCTAGCACCCACGAAGTGAACATCAAAACAACAAACTGTTTCAAGATTTCTCTGAATCCTTTACCGATCTATCATCTTCCGCTACGCTACCAACTGTAAACAAATGTCAGCACAAAGTTTTTCATGCAAATTGCTGATCAATACAGTAGATTTCGTTATCTAGCATACGTTCTACATTTCTAACATTTTATAATTCAAGACTCTTCGGAAGGAAGTATCGCTTTGGTGCCTGGTGCCGATAACCATTAATCAATGTAGATGGATAATGTGAATTGAATTGAATTTTTTCTTTTTACAAATCCTACATGAGCCTTTACGGAAGGACAAAAACTAACACTATGTTTCAGTTAGCACCGCAAGAGAACACGCATCAATAAAGGAGCCAGAAAACCCTTAACACAGTTTGTTATTTTTATATTCATTTCCTAGAGGTTAGGTAAGGGAAATTTTCCTCTTCTTTGTATCAACAGAAACTGTCGACAAAATTACCAAGTTCAGATTTTTGTGGTAGTTAATCAAAATCCTTCTGAGGTGTAACTAAGAAAGTAAAGAAGCACACATAATCACCAAGCAGTCTTGGTTTATTGACGACAAAATTGCACAGATTCTCCGTGCACGTGTTTCATATATACCTCTTGTTCATGATCTACCTAAGGAAGAGTTACCTCTTAGGCCCAAGACTTGTGGTAAAAATCATCATCCTGTAAATTTACCATCAAAATGGTTATGTAAATATATTAGTGCCAATACTTCTAAGTCAAATACAATGACAATAGTATAGTGTTAAAACTAAAAGCGTATGAGATTTTGTAAAAGCTGACAACACTGGTCAAAAAGTTCAAATTTTAATTTCTTTTTCTTCATGAAACTATGGCTTGTTTATAGTTTTTGAGCTCCTGAAAATGAATTTGAACTTAGTTTTGGTCCTGCACCTTCCAATTTAAAAATGGTGACAGAAATAATATTTACCTTCTGAAAATTACGTTTTTTAAAAGTAAATTTTATATTGTTGCCCTAATTAACTTACATCATTATTTTTTTAATGAGAAATTCGAGAAACTTCCCGGAAAAATATGTTCTTTAGCAATCTGGGTGCCGCTGACAGGCCCTCAGTGTGAGATATCTACAACAAATGCACCTACACATTACTACGTACATCAAATTATATTTCTGTCAAGTTTCACTGAAAGTACAGTTAATAGTTGTGAAGATAGCATTTACTTTCGAAATACAGTATATTGTGACATTTTGCTCTATAACAAACGTGCCTAATAAGGTCCTGATCGTTCATGATTTGTATGTCATGATCTTTAGAATAGACTGAAATAGTGTGACATCAAATCCTTTTCGTTGCTATGGTGATCGCCATTTTATTTTCTATACAAACATGAGCGAAGGCTGAGAAATAACGCAAAAATGGTTATGTGTTATGTACCTGATTGTAAACATTATAGCGATAGCGATTTTTTACATTTCCCATGAATGAAGCAGAAAAAAGGAGATGAAAAAAACAAATAGGTAAGTAATATTTAGTTTCATAGAGAGAAAATTATAGGCCTATATTGACAAGTATTAAAATGAAATAAGTGCAAGTTTACATTCCCTCGGAAATGTTCTTTTTCATATCGTACTTTTGTTTATTTTTTTCATTTTGATATTTACAATATCTATCAAAGTGTATCCACCTTATTCACTATAAGTTTAAATTTTTCACCCAGTGTAATTGATATTACATACAGTATTCCAAGCACGAAGAATTACTGTTTTAACAGTTGTTTAAAAATATGTGCAGAACCACTCATGACTAGTTGTTTCTTGTTGTACATTTTTCCACCAACTTCACTTCGTCCTCAAAGTATTTGAACATTCTAACTAATTTCACAGCCATTGTTCTTATGCACATGAAACTACACAACACCTCATACTTCAACTCACGTTTGTGTAGAAAACAAAATGGTGATCACCATGGTAAGGAGAGGAAATGACGTCACTACTATTTCAGTCTATAATGCGGGCTTCAAATGATACTTCATGCATGTGTAACGATCCACAAATTCGGGGAAACATCCTATCGGGGCCTTAGCGTCAGATATATGAACAAGAGGTACTAAATATATAATATATATATATATATATATACAAAACTGTATATCGTATATTACCGATAACTTATTGAGACGGTTAGTACATAACGACACGTAAATATAGAAAGTTTTCGAAGTAAGGACAACATTGTTTACAGCAAATATGACTTCTGAGAAAGGAAGAGTACAGAGTAAGGGAGGGAATGTAATGCAAAACACGAAAACTCCGCTCAAACTTTATCAATGGGCAATTACTACTTTTGCTTCAAGAGGTAATGAAAATCTGAACTTGCGTATTCACCGGCCTTAGGAACGGAATCGCTTCTTCCTGAATTTCTGCGTTGGAATATCGTTTACCTAACTGAACTTTATGTTCGCTGAATACAGTTTAACCTATCTCGCACATATATCAATATGGATTTAATATCTTTCTTCAAAAGTACAATTTTTTGTGAATTTTATATCATTGTGAATAAAGTTAAACTTCGTAACAAGATCTGATGAAACTTTTTTGCCTTTCTAGATAATTAACCAGTCATCAACATATCTAAAAATGTTGTTTCAAAATGATTTATTGTAGCAGTTCAAAAAGTTACTGAAAAAACTAGCAGAAACTACTGCAATCAACTAACAAAAAAAAAAAAAAAAAAAAAAAAAAAAATCACGGATAAAAGATGAGCAATTTTAATTCAGTGTGATTGTCTATCTAAGCAGTTCGAGATTTACTATACATCATCTTCCCACTGAAAAACAAACACAGCCCTGAGTACTTTCAGACAGGATTGTCGTAAAATTTTGATAGACACACATTTGTGGGTCATCACGTTTCACTCTCGTATATTATTCGTATTATATTCAGACCTAAATTCCCCATTCATTACGCAAAGGGATTACACTATAAAAGCAACTTTTGTTTTTTGTATAAGTTTGTGAATGTTTCTTATGTGATTTGTTTATAGTTTATTATTAATATTATGCAGTTGCAATCAAAGAAAAATTCTAAATATTGTTTCGTTCTAATAATGTTTACTATTGATAAAATACATCGAAATACCGTACTTTGAGGGGGGTGGGTCATACAAACCACACGAGAGGCATTTATTGAAATCAGAAGTATCTTTGATATCTATTTATGTATAAATGGGTCGAAGTGGACTCAAATAATTCGTATCTTTATTCACTTTTCGTACTGATACGCCAATTAAGTCGTTGTATTTCTTCAACTTGGACTAATAAAAGTCGTAGTGAACTAACGTGGATAATATTAGTGCTTCTGTACTCAGCAGTATTTTGAAATTGTTCAAATGTAAATCTGTATAATGGTTTCACTTGTTCAACTACTTATCTTTTTGTCCTTCTGAAATGACTCTTGACAATTATATTAACAAGTATGTAAAGATCAGTACAACGTATTTTTTATCAGGAGTCCTTCGTAAATGAGTCGGCAGACGTATCGCAGTTGTAGCCAAATAGTCCCGGTTTCGAGTCCAAATGAAGGACAATTTCCCTCGGATGTAAGCCGAGAAGCGGTTGGATTCCGCTTTAAGCGTTATGTGACCCCTTCCAACATAACCCGGTTGTTGCATAATAACACCAAGCCCAAACAAACTTATTTCTGTCCATATGTGATATAAATACATAGAGCAAATTATTTAAAAAAAAAAAAAGTTTTTTTTTTTTCAGTAAAAACCATGGTTTTTGCCAACCCTGCTTTCACGGCATAAGAAGAAATACTCTCCAATTGATATAAATGCATTGTATTACGTTATTCATTTTCATAACACCTTTTATAGTAATTTTGTAAGCATCTTCGTATAATGATTAAAGTATTATTATGGTTTACATATAGATAATTTCTGCGAGAAGATACCTCATAGTTCATAATTTTCCAGAAATCCTGTAAAAAATTGAGAAATTTCTCAGAAAAACATGTTCTTTAGCAATCTAGATGCCGCTAGCGGAGTCTCAATGTGAGATTAGGATAAAAAAAAAAGCAATTACACTACCTCTCCCACGCAGTATGCACATATTTTATGTTTAAATTAGTTCTTTGATTGTTGAAATGAATATTGCCATTGCTATTAGTCGAACTTAATGATTTTTATTAGCTGTGTTGTTAACTAACTAACTAACTCTATGGCCTATGGAACCCGGAGGTTCAGTGCCGCGTTCACAAAAGCTCTCCACTGACTTCTATCCTTAGCTAATTGCATCCAGTTTCTACTTTGTATTCCTATCTCTGCGAGATCCATCTTAATATTGTCCTCCCATCTGCGCCTAGGTCTTCCTAATGGTCGTTTTCCTATGGGTCTACCAGTCAAGACTTTGAAAGCGTTTCTATTTTCTTCCATTCTAGCTACATGACCTGCCCACCTAAGCCTCCTAGACTTGACGACCCTAACAATGTTGGGTAAACCGTATAAATTATGTAGTTCCTCGTTATGAAGCTTCCGCCATTCCCCATTCTCGTTCCTCTTGGGTCCGAATATTCTTCTCAGGATCCTGTTCTCAAATACTTTCAGTCTATGTTCTTCCCTCAGATTAGCTGTGTTGTTAGAAAAATTATTTAATTTGATTCCGAAAAAATCTATAACTTCCTTCCAACACAATTTGCGTTGTAAAGTTTGTTTTTATTCTCACCAAAATACATTCATATACATTATTATTAGTAACTTTTTTATGTAGAAATGTGTATTTTCATGTCTTCTTCAGTAGAATAAAGCTATGGTGAGGTATAAACGTTAGATCGGGTATTTATTATCAAGTGTCTGTTGTACTTTTTTTTTTTTTTTTTTTTTTTTTTTTTTTTTTTTTTTTTTTTTTTTAATTTTTAACATGACTTAGCGACCTATTAACTTTGTGTAAGAGAATCTGCTTGAGGGGTAGAAACGCAATTTTACAACTAAAGGGATGGCATTAATTGATGCAGTCCGATCAGGCTACAACACGAAACCAAAAGCACGAGGAGGGCGGGGAGCAAACTTTCGTATGGAACCGACTAAAGTGGCGGCGTTTCCACAGAAGAAACAACAACGAAACAAAATTAAGATCACCACCCTAGTAGTTTTCTATTTCTTACGAATAACCACTTTACGATACCCTTCCGTCTTTTGGATACACACTTCGGATAGCATTCAGTATTTCCCCCAAATCCATCGATGGCTCTGGAGCCGGTACTGTGACTTATAGTCCGCCGTTGTAAACGACTCGTTTACGCATATACACACCGTCGCTTACGCGCCTGCTCCATACGGACGCACCCCCTCCCGCCTGACCCGGTTAGATAGCATTTATGCTATTTAGCGGCTATCTAGCACATGTTGATTTGTATTTTATTCACTGTTTTTTATTTTATACGTCCACACTGTTTTTATACTCATCACAGTTACATGTGTAAACTTTTTTTTGCATATATTTATTTATATGCTGACAATGTCTATTGCAACAAATGTTGTTTAATGACAATAAATAAATATTCTACTCTATTCTATTCTAAATAATGAACCGTAATCACTACCAAGTGATTTGGGGGAGAAACTAAATAATAACCAACACTAAAGCTTATTCCGGAGACGTCCTTTCCTTGCGTTCCTCCTGATTCGCTTTGAGTGGAAAGTGCGGGAGCCAGAGATAGCAAGAATGTGACCTGCACTGAGGGTTAGGGCACCGAAGTCGAAGGTACTATCTGCTGTCATTGCCTCCTAGGCTATATAAATAAGTTGTAGCACATTCATTTATATGTGAAGTAAAACTTTGCCCGTAGTTTCCAAATCTGTCTTTATGTTGTTCAACTGAACCTCTCTGCGTGTTCTACTGAAAGACGCCATGAAAACTAAAATGTTACACATAACTACAAATATTTCAACTTTCCTCGTAAATTTTTCACTGTATCGCCTGGATATTCTCAATATACCCAGAAAATAATACGGTTCGTATTGTCTTATCAAAAAAAAAAAAAAAAAAAAACTAGTAAATTCAAACAGATCTATTTACGTGCATGGCATGTTTCTCATGTGATGTTATAGGCCCTACAAATAAAATTAAGCAGGGTAGTATGGATTAGTCAATGTAAAAACACGCATGTCACTTATGGTAGGGTACAAAACGAAAGTAAGAGCCCACATTAATTGAGAACCCACATCAATATGACTTGCTAATATTTCCGATCAATATAACATTCAGCTAGAGAAGTAATACAATTAATGCAGTGTTTGAGCCAATTATTATACTTCAATGTTACAGAAACAGAATACTATTTGGTTATTATTGAGCGTTATTAACAGTTACTTACCTGAGACCGTTTATATACAGCGACCAGTCTTATTTTCTTCAATTCTACCCTACTTTTCACTCTCGAGGTCATGGTGCAAGTCCAGTCTTTGTTTGTTACCATTTTATTTTCGTTATCGAAACATAACTGGTCAATACATCATTAACATATTTGTATTTGCCTGTTCTTGATAGTCTTTTTAATCATACAAACTATTCTGTCTTGTCTCGATTTTTTTAAAGTATAAAATACTCTAAATAACAGTACTCGTAAACAAACAACACTAACCTTCACGAGTATGCCTATGAAAGTAGATCATTCTATCGCAAAAATATCTCGCGCAGTCACTGCAGATCATGCGTGAAGTATTTTGAAACGTTTAAAGATGCTTTATGCATCTAATCAAGCCGCCATCCTCTTTAATCGTTCTCACAGATGTGTCCGCTATGAACGTGAACTTAACCGAATTATCATCGCCGAAGATTTTTCATGTTTCCGGATGCAGCGTAATGTTATGCTAAAATGTCACTAGATGGCTCCAACGGAGCTCTCCGTCTTTGGATGATAATCAGGAAGTGGTCAGCCTCCATTCGCCTTACTTTTTTAACATTAAAAAAAATCAAAAAGCTCCGAAGCAAGAAAAAAAAAAACAGGAATTTGATATATACAAAAGTATATATGTTAATGGATTGATTGAATTCTGCTTGTCATTAACAGCGGTGGTTCAGTGGTAGAGCGCTCACCTCAAGTGCATGGTGTCCCTGATATAATCCCACTTACAGCCACGTTGCTTATGTGGTGGACAAACACCATGTCCGTGAGTTTTCTCGGGTTCTTCCGTTTTTTTTTTCACTTTCATCATTTCACTATTATCATATGCTTTATCATCGCTGTCTCCCTCAGCCTTGTTGCTTAAAAGAATCTCGTAAGTGGTTGTTGAGGGCAATGTTATACAGTAAAATAAAACATAGGCTACTTCAAAAGCATACATTTTCAATTTTAAAAATAGCAAATAATAAAACAGTACGAAAAAGTAAAAATAATTATGTTTTTATGAAAATTACTTGTTTTTTAATTATTTATGCATGTCAAGAAAGAAAAGCATAAAGAGCGCTGTTATATACTCGGTAAATTCTGCAAACCTGTTGTAATATTATCTTCTAAACTTTTTCCTTGTTAGCTGCGGTTGGCTTTTAGGATCGCTGTTCTATCTGTCTAATATAAATAAAATAAAGAGTTTGTTTGTCTATCTGTGTGTCTGTGTGCAGCCTGGGGACCAGACGAGTAAACCGAGAGTTACCAAATTTTGGTCAGGGGTACCTTGGTCAAGGTCCTAAACCAAGACAAAGCATTTTTTAAAAAAAATTAGAACCAGGGGAGTCTCAGGGGGCGTTTACCGTGACATGTAAAAGTAGTAGAAAATGACCTATATTAGTGTAGAAGTCATAGTTTTCGCAGTCGCCGAAATCAATGCATTAACTTCAAAATTCACCCCATTTGGCTGCGGGCCGCGGGTAGGAATGCGCACGAGTTGAGACATGTCTCGAATCTCGACTCGACTCCAATTCGAGTCGAGACACACTTTGTAAAATTCAAGACGAGTCAAGACAAACGTATTTCTCGACTCGAATTTTCGAGTCGAGACTCGAGTCCAGTCTAGACTGCTCGTAAAACTCTCGACTCGATTCAATGTCTCGAAAATCTTTCTATGATTTTTAATATTATTTTGAAAAAAAAAAAATATTCACTCAGAAACAGCCTTGAAACCAATTCCACCATTTATTACTTTAGAAAGGTACAGAACGCATAAACTTAATAGTTAATCTATCGAAATCAAAATTTAATTTTCAGCTCAATTCAGTTAATTAATAGTAATAATTAATGTCGTGATATTTGATTCTACTTGAAACATAATAATAATAATAATAATAATAATAATAATAATAATAATAATAATAATAATAATAATAATAATAATAATAATAATAATAATAATAGATTTTCTAGTTTGTATAAAACTAATGCAATAAAGTGAACTTCATAAATACTCTGAATGAGATGAGAGGGTGCGAATCCGTCGTGTTCCAAGAGAACAGCTCCTTAAGACCTGTACTGCGGGACGGAGGCAAGCTGCCGGCAGCTTAATTAGGCTCTGAAAACATTCACGTGAGCATCAATGTGTCTAGTGGAGCTCGAGCAAGGCACCACGACGGTAGAGGTGTATCGTACATTGCTTGCAGACTACGTACACCCCTTCATGACGACCATGCTTACCAACGGTAGTGGCATTTTTCGACAATATAATACACCATGTCACAAGGCCAGGAGTGTGATGGAGTGGTTTGAGGAACACAGGGGCGAGTTCCAATTGATGTGCTGGCCCCCAACTCGCCGGATCTGAACCCAATCAAATACATCTGAGATGTGATTGAACGTGACGTCAGAGCACATCGCCCCCTCCCCGGAATTTACGCGAATTAGGTGACCTGTGTGTGTATATGTGGAGTCAACTCTCTCCAGCGACCTAATTGCGTCCATGCCAAGATGCGTTGCCGTTGCTATCCATGCCAAAGGTGGACATACTGACAATTAGGTAGGTAGTCAAATGTTCTGGCTGATGTGTGCGTATATTTTAACTCGTATATTATGTCTCAACTCGAATTTCGAGACGTTTGGTCTCAAGTTCGAGTCGAGTCGAGACAGAAACTGTCGAGTTTAGACAGAAATATATTTTCGAGTCGTGACAATATTTTCTTGAGACGAATCGAGACAGGCTTAAATCTCGACTCGACTCGTGCGCATAACTAGCCGCGGGTCACCGGAGGGAATACCGAGACATGTAAAAATAATCCAAAATGATCGATAATAGTGTCAAATTGTCATAGTTTTGACGGTCGCTCAGATGAATGGTGATACTCCCCTGGCGTTGACTTCCAAATGCAATCCCCATCCGCTGGGGGCCGGAGGCGTTTTTTATTAATTCGAACCAGGGGGTCTCAGGGGGCGTTTGCAGGGATATTTAAAAGTAGTAGAAAATGACCGATATTTTTTCTTTCGTTGTTCAGTTTGTTTACATAGATAT
This sequence comes from Thermobia domestica, assembly GCF_964235325.1. Lineage (NCBI taxonomy): Eukaryota > Metazoa > Arthropoda > Insecta > Zygentoma > Lepismatidae > Thermobia > Thermobia domestica. Next base: position 1,649,359 of record NC_137454.1, on the reverse strand, counting down.
TTTATTTGACCCATGCGAAGAATGGCATTTAAGCTAGTTATAACATTGTTTTATTATTATTATTATTATTATTATTATTATTATTATTATTATTATTATTATTATTATTATTATTATTATTATTATTATTATTATTATTATTGACATCAATTAAGGTATACTTACATATACGTACATGAAAATTGTAGTGAGAATGCTCCCCATACTTTTCTTTTTAATCATCTGTAAATGTATTTTTAAACGACTTTCTAGATTTTTTTTTTTTTTTTTTTTTTTTTTTACTTTTTAGTACGATTTTCTTTAAAAAGAAAACATTCGATTAGTATTGAAGCAGATCGAGATCGTACTTTTACAATCTGAAACTTAATTTACAGAAATCCCCTGGAAGTTATACTGTGCATGCCATCTTCAGAGTATTTTTGGTTGCATAACGAAATAGGATTTATAGCAAGTAAAAAGAGAACCAACAAACTAACTCTATGGCCTATGGAACCCGGAAGTTCAATGCCGCATTCACAAAAGCCTTCCATTGACTTCTGTCCTTAGCCAACTGGATCCAGTTTCTGCTTTGTATTCCTATTTCTGCGAGATTCATCTTAATATTGTCCTCCCATCTGCGCCTAGGTCTTCCTAGCCCTTTTAAGATCTTGGGTTTTGGGGGTATTTTTTTAGGCTTTCAGTCAAGCAGCTACTGCATCGTCACTATTTATCCTAAGATCATTGTTTATACCTCATTCTCTTCAATATAGAGCAGACTTTCAAATGGTACTACTTACATGTCCATACCATATTCCAGGAGAGGAAAAATTGAGGGGAAGGGGAAATTTCCGGGATTTTTTGGTCATACTTCGGGACCCTCTGGAACAACCCTTTGTAAACGTAGAGATCTGAAAAAATCCGCTAAATACTACTCAGTAGCCTAAATGTGTGTACCAAATTTCAAGCATCTCTCTTGAATAGTAAGGAAGAGAAAATATTTATCAATAATCCCCACAATGCACCAGATTACCTGAAAGATTCCTGATCTCAGGTAAAAAAAATTCCTGAGACATCCATATTCATCCTAGAATCATGGTTCGTCCATCATTCTCTTTAGAATAGAACTGCCTTTCAAATGGTACCATTCACATGCCTCCTACGTGTATCTGAGGTGGGAAAATCGCGAAGAAAGGGATTTTTTTGTTAAAATATCCCTTTTTTAAACTTTCTGCATCTCTGTACCCCCCTGTTTTAACACAAAGATATTTTTAAAAATCTGATAAATACTACTCGGTGAACTGAAGGTTTATGAAAAATTTCAGTCTTCTAGGTGCAAAAGTAAGCCTGCCAAAAAAATATACCCACAATGCTCCAAATTCCCGTATAAAGAAAGATCTTGGATAAAAATTTATTGAGACACCCCTAATTACTCTAGGATCATGGTTCGCCCACCATTCTCTTCAGAATAGAACTACTTTCAGACGGTACCATTCACATGCCTTTATCATGCATCTGAGGCGTCAAAATAGCGAAAAAGTGATTTTTGGGGTTAAAATATCCCTTTTTTTAAATTTTCAGCTCCTCTAGACTCCCCTGTTTTAACGCAGAGATCTGGAAAATATCTGATAAATACTACCCGGTGGACTGAATGTTTGTGCAAAATTTCAATCTTCTAGGTGGAAAAGTAAGCCCGCCAAAAAATAATGAAAATAGGCCTAACAAACGAAAATATATTGTCTAAAGTGATGACGTAATCGCTTCCTATGTCTCGACGCAGGAAGGCGTGGAGCCATACGTAACGTTTCTACAATGCCTCTAGACTTGAAAAAAAAAACGGACGAAAAAGCTCAAATAGGAGAGTTATAACGTAAAGTACCATAAAACAGCCGTATGGTACAAATTGTTCCAAAGATCTTAAAAGGGCTAATGGTCCTTTTCCGATTGGTCTTCCAGTCAAGACTTTGAAAGCGTTTCTACTTTCTTCCATCCTAGCTACATGACCTGCCACCTAAGCCTCCTACACAGAGAAAAATCCATTCTCCGGACAGCGGTATATTGTACAAATATACAGTATCCTCTTGCTTACTATAGAAATCAGTACGGAGCATACGTTATCCGTATGTTACATAGGCACTGCCCTTAGATGTTACATCATGCCGTTGCAGGATGTCTGACATCTAACAGTTTTCCGTATATCACATGCATATACTTATGTTACCTTCGTCAGCTATATGTTATATACGTCCATTGGTATGTGAGATCCTGACCGCCTACATTGTTTCATACGGAAAGTACGTATAGATGGAACACTTATACAGAAAGTATTATAAAACATGCGTTTTCAGTTATACTTCTGCTGTACGTTTAGTCCAAAAACTTCAGGAATTACGCATGTAACCTATTTTTTTAAGTACTCCACCTACAATTTTTTTTCTCAGATTTGACTTGATGACTCTAACAATGTTTCGTAAACCGTATAAATTATGTAGTTCCTCGTTGTGAAGTTTCCGCCATTCCGCATTCCCGTTCCTCTTGGGTACGAATATTCGCCTCAGAATCTTGTTCTCAAATACTGTGAATGTATGTTCTTCCCTCAGAGTAAGCGACCATGTTTCGCAACCATGTGACGTCGAGGAACTAGTTAAAGTCGCAAGATTAGAAGACATGGTTGAACCATTTACGAGCCTTTGGCGAGGGAGACCCGGGTTCGTTTCCCGGCGGGAGATCATGTGGTTCGGATTCCACGTGAATCAGCAGGTCCACGTCTCATATAGCCTCGCTGCTGAACGGTACGTTAAACTCAAAATCAACTCAACTCAACGGTTGAACCATTGGAAGTTACGGAGAAGTAAGTAAAAAAAATATATAGATACAAGCAGGGTTGGGTAATTACGCGTAAAAAAATATTTTCTACGTGACGCGTAAAATACGCATAAAAACGCGTAATTTACGTAAAATACGTAAAGTACGTAAAAAAATTAGAAACAGGTCTACAAATTAAAAGAAAACGTTCTACGCGCTGAGCTTTAAAAAAAATTCTTGCTAAAATTGTATGGAATCTAGCTGGATTTTGCAAAACTTAATCCGTAAGCATAAACTGGGAATTTTGTATTGGCTTTGTAAAGTAGCATTGTATAATACGGTTTGCACGCGTGTCTGTTCAAAACCCATTTCATCATATTTCATGTTTTAAACCCTCTGTAATCGAGAAAAGTTTTATGCCAGAGAAGCCATGGGAGAAACTATTGTGCAATACAACAATGGTAAGCCTTCGTAGTCTCCATTTGTGACGACTTTCTGCAATGTCTGAGAAAAGCATCACGAACAAGTAGAGGAGTTTCTGTTTGAAAACCTCAGCCCTTCAGGAATAACTAGCTACCAGTAATATCGGGGAAAATGTGGAAAATTTGAAGAACTTATGAAGAAGGGAATTACAACACCACGCACATTCTGGTATTTCGCTCCTAGGCAACATAAGGAGTTGTCGGAATTTGCTATGAAGTTACTGAACATCTTAGCATCTTCAGCGCAAATTGAAAGATTTTTCTCAAATTGGTCCTTTGTCCATAACGTCACAAGGAACCGGCTCAGCTTCGAACGTTTGAAGAAACTACTTCAAATATACGAGGCCTGTCTAAAAAGTATCCGACCTTAATTTTTTCCACGCAAAGTAGTGATTCTCAGGCGGCGCCACCGTGCACGGTGGAAGGAGGAACCTTAATGCGCATGCTTGAATTTTTCACCGCGTTCGCATGTGCCAGTCGTGAGCTGGTGGTCGCGAAGTGAGGTGCTGTTGGTAGTGTTCGTCGGATTTAGTGTTTCTCGCAAGATGACTGAACGAATTGAGCAAAGATACTGCATCAAATTCTGTCAAATTCTGGGTGATTCTCAAAGCCAAACAATTCGTAAGATTCAGCAGGTGTTTGGAGAAGATGCGATGGGTGTAACACAAATTAAACAATGGTTCAACCGATTCAAAGATGGCCGCACATCAGTCGAGAGTGAGCAGCGTAGCGGCAGGTCCCAAACTGCTCGGAATGCAGCTGTTGTTGAGCGGGTGCGAAATTTGGTGATGGCAGATCGCCGTTTGACAGTGCGGGAGATTGCAGAAGATGTTGGAGTGAGTAAAGATTCTGCACATGCAATTTTGCGTGACGATTAGAAGATGAAACGAGTGGCTGCTAAATTTGTACCCAAGTTGTTGTCTCGGGAACAAAAAGACACCCGTTTTGACGTTGCACAGGACCTTCTGGACACCACCAACACTGATCCTGGGTATCTGAATTCCGTGATAACTGGAGATGAGTCATGGGTGTACGGGTACGACCCAGAAACAAAACAACAATCGTTTCAATGGAAGCATCCCGATTCTCCAAGGCCGAAGAAAGCGCGGCAGGTGCGAAGCAAAATCAAGGTGTTGCTGACTGTTTTCTTCGTTGCCCGTGGAATTGTGCATCACGAGTACGCACCGGAAGGACAAACAGTGACAAAGGAGTACTATCAAGATGTTCTCAGGCGACTCCGTGATGCAGTCCGGCGCAAAAGACCAGACATGTGGACAGCGAAGAACTGGCACGTCCATCATGACAACGCCCCAGCACATTCATCCCAATTGATCCACACGTTCTTAGCCAAACATGGAATTACAACCGTTCGCCAACCTCCCTACTCTCCAGACCTGGCTCCTTGTGACTTCTGGTTGTTTCCAAAATTGAAGACGCCTCTGAAGGGATCCCGTTTTGAGAGTAGAGAAGACATAATGCGGAACACGACGACGGAGCTGAACAACATTCCAAAAGAAGACTTCCAGTGGTGTTTCCAGCAGTGGAAGGATCGGTGGGCTAAGTGTGTGGAAGCACAAGGGGCCTACTTTGAAGGGGATTAGGGTCCCAAATCTGTCAGGTATTCGCAACTATTTTTCTGGCCAAAGGTCGGATACTTTTTAGACAGACCTCGTAATACACCCTAAAATTACAAGACCACTCAAGTTATGAATATTAGTGTGATTAAGAGTATTGTGTTCGAATTGTACTAAACTATAATAGAAATGGCATGTAACTTTTTTTAAGAATTAAAATAATGGCTAAGTTTTAAATGAAATGATATACTCAGTGTTATTGGAACCAAGTGAAATATATTCAGTATTCGAACTAGGAAGAAAGACAAATTGTTTCTTTCCAAAAACAACGAAGAAACAAGTAGTTCAACATTCTGAGTATTTTCTTCAGTTTTGTCTATTTATTATGAGCATGAAAAATTTCTACATTAAAAGTTCAAATGATAGTCAAGTGCTAAGGGAAGTAATATATTTAGTTTTGTTGTTGGACTTGGAAGAAAAGGGCAAAATAAATGAGCATTCCGAAAAATGTAGTATAATGTTCTGTTGAGTGTTTTTATATTTTTTCAGTTGTGTGTGTTTAAAATGAGAATCGAATAATTTTTACATCGAAAATTCAATATGTCCCAGTGCTAAGTGAAGTGGTATATATATAGTGTCGTTGGGACGTGGAAGAAAAACAAATCAGTTTATTCTAAAATTTCATTATTTCAATATTCTGTTCACTAGTTTTCGTATCAGTCATGTGTGTGTGTCAGTGTGTAATATGAAGGTGAAATGAGACTAACAGTCAATCTCTCTCTCTCTCTCTCTCTCTCTCTTTTTTTTTTCTAATAGAAGTTTCAAAGTATACTGAAATGTTTTGAGTTTTATATTAAAAGCTGCAAAGGTATAACAATAAATTGTTATAATTAAATGGTTACTTGATACTTTCAAACATATCCGAACCAACACATATTTTTAATTTGTGTGCTTATATGTTGGGTGGTTGTGCTTGTGTGTGCGCTAATAGGTGGAAAGTAGTAGTGGGCCGGCGAGGGGCTATCCAAAATTATGTTTTATTACTATGATTTGGCATGAAATCATTACTTTTAAATATAATGTTTAGAAGATAATGTTTTAATGCTTAAATAAGAAAACTAAGCTTATAATATAACAGACTATTCAAAATGATCTTAGTCTTAATGAAAGAAATATAGTTTTCTATGTCTGCGCAAGAAACTAGTTTTCTACATGACGTATATTACTAGCAAATTACGCGTAATTTATGTAAAATACGTAACAAGAAAATTACCTTGGCAACCCTGGATACAAGGGCATATGCACAAACTTCTCGACGACAGTAAAATTTATATAGGACTACTTCTAAACCTTACTGAAATAATTCTTTGAAGATGCAATTCCTAGAAGGCAGTAATAAATGATCAATTGTTAGAACACGATATTTGTCAAAATTTAAGGATTTTTTTTAAATAGGGCTACTAAATTTTTTGTTACTAGCGCTATTTTATACAGTATAGAAGGATAGTTGTGTTATTTTATGCGATAATGCTATTTTATGCAGTACAGCGGCGCTATTTTATTGATATAGAATCATGGGTGTCGATACTGGGGCTTAGGGAGGCCCAAAGTTTCCTCAGGTACCCCAGAATCTGGATATATTTCCTTAGATATCTAACAAAGAAACACACATACTTGAACGGGCCTCCCCCAAAGTTACACAGAAATCGCTGCCATTGTGTATAAGTGTAGTTGAAGGGTATAATGGAAAAACTTGAAACGCTCATTGCAAATATTTATGCATCTGATGCACTTCCCTCAAAATAATATAATCATGTAACAGCTAATGAATAATTAGGAAGTGAAATTAGAGCAGGTGGTTGGAAGATGCGATATTAAACACTAATCTATAACTTTCACTTTTTCCACCTAAAAATTTGATTCTTGTGCATTATCAAATGTTTTAATCACACCTTTCAGTTGTAATATTTTATGCGATAGTACTATTTTATGCAGTATAGTAGAATATTTTATGCAGTATAGTAGTATTTTATGCAGTATAGTAGTATTTTTGCGATAGTACTATTTTATGCAGTATAGTAGAATATTTTGTGAAATTACTTCATCTAACATTCACATATTTTACTTCGACTCATTTCATTATGTTAATTCTTCATTTTATAGAGATTAACTTTGTCACTGGAGACAAAGCTAAAAGGCCAATTTGGACGAGAGAGTATATCATATGAACCACATTCTCAGAGCGTAAAGAATTCATCTGATGTTCCGCATATGGTTTCTCGCTTGAAATAATTGCAACCTATGTGTCATCATGGCGTATCTAAGCGAAACCCAAAGAATATGTAGTTTGTGTTCTCAAACAAGACTAAAGATATTGTAGCAGTCATGTGGTGTATTTTGTATTCGTATTAACCGCACAGTTTATCTAGATGTTTAGTAACCTTGGTATAAGCGTATGAAAATAACAGGAAATTCGAAAGAAATGGGAAATTTTAGTAGACCTTCAGAAAGGCTCCTCCTTTTAGAGCCCTTTCCGCTTTTCTAATTGTTACTGTGTGGGTGTGCGTTTAGTGCAAGGGCTCCCTGATTCGTTTTCTGTAGGATCATCATCATCATCATGATAGGTATTTTGTCGTTGTTGGCAGGTCACTTTCCGCAACTGAGAAGCTTCCATGCTCCACGGTCTTCCGCTAACTTCTTCGTCTTCACGTACGATTTTTTAGTTTTTATATCATCCATTAATTGTAGGCTCCTTCTCCCCTTTCTCTTTATCCTACCACCATACCCTCTAGCACGTCTCTCATGATACTGTATCGATTCTTAGATTTATTAATTGAGATAGAAATTGATTTCAATTGTTTTTGTAGTATAGTGGTTTTATATTTTTGATTATAAATTAAGGTTTCAAATGTCTATAAATGAAATTCAAATTGACGTACATTTATTAGATCACAAATTGACTTATTAACAAGACATATCATTACAAAAGTTGCAGACATATTCAAAATATAAACTAGTAAATAAATAATTCAGATAATTAGTTATTTTAATTATTTAGTGCACTAAAAGAATGTCTGCTGTCTTAAAGACAATTAAAGATTTACTTTTATAGAATTACCAAGATCTGAAGGATCTGGTATTAGTAGGCCTATCAGGAGACCTCTATGAGAACACTTTTAAATACATTCTCATACAAGACAAAATTCAACTAAAAAGAGGTTAACTTACATATAAGTCTTCGTCCTAAGTGAATTCTCATTTCTCGGTGATAACGACTTAAGCGAGTAGTCCTTCCGTCTTCTTTCGAATACCCACCGCAAAATTTTGGGAAGTATTTACATGTATGATAATTACTTTCTCTGTCTTCAAATACATAAACAACTAGGACTTCACACATCCTTGAAGACTATTTTGGAGTTGTTTATGCATTTGAAAGTGTCTATATTTCAACAATAAGCTATGTTTATAGTTCTTTCAGTTCCTGTACATACTCATACGAAAGTTTGTGGTACTTTAATTTATGCAATAAAAATTTTAATATTTCACAGATATAAACGTTAGTCAATACAATACAGTTCCTTCTTATCCAATGTTCCAACCAGTTTCTCTTCTTAATAATATCTAAAATTGTTCATTTCTCTCCGACCATTTCTAACACCCTCACATTCGTTTTCCTTTGAACCCAGCTAATTCTTTCCATTCTTCTCCACACCCACATTCAGAAAGTTTCCAGACTTTTAAAATCATTTTTGCGTAATGTCCATGTTTCTGACCGATACAATATAATACTCAACACAAAGCATTTTATGAGTCTTTTTTCAACCCTTTATTCAAGGCCGCAGAAAATAGACTTGTCTTCTTCCTAAAGGCTTCTCTCGCCATTCCTTTCCTTGATTTTGTTTGATCTTTACACTTCATATCATCACTAATACTACCCAGGTATCGAAAACTAGGCACTTCTTCTATTTCTCCCCTCCTTCTTCTATATTTAACACCGACCGCTTCGTCCCAATCACCATGACTTTTATTTTTCTAACACTTATTTTCATCCGATATTCTTCACAGGCATTCCTCAAGTTCTTCAACACCCAATTTACTTTCTTTTCAGATTCTGCAACAAGCACCTTATCTGCAAACCGTATGCACCTAATTATTCTACCACCTGTAGGAAGACTCATGACATTTGAGCGCTTTACGTTGTTTCGAAATCCATCTTAAAGTATAGGCCAAGTCTCGTATAGCCTCGGTGATGAAAAAGGAAAAATGAAATGAAATCTTTGAGTTTTACGTCCCACGGTTATGTCGGTTAGGCTAAAGGAGACGATGATGATGAGTAATGAATGAAATGGTGGCATGAATAAAGTGGGAGGAAACGGGAGAACCCCGAGAAAACCCACGCACACGGTGTTTATCCATCACGAAGTTCACTTGGAGGGGGCTGGGATCGAACCCGGGAACCCAAGCACCAGAGGTGAGCACTCTACCACTGAGCCACAGCGGCCCTGTGCTGAAAAAGGACTCTAAACTACAACCAACCAATCAGCCAATCCTCTTTCGCAGTAGGTGGTGTTGAAAACGTGAAAAATTATACTTCAAGTCACATTGCTCCAAAATTATAAGATTTAGGAAACGCGGTTCAAGGAGTTTCTCAGTAACTACTAGACACTTTATCTAAATATTCGTGTTTTTAAATCAGAGTTACCTCGTATGTATGGTTAGCATACGCATTTTCGGCGCGAAAGACCCGAATTCGATTCCCGGCGGAAGTTCATATGGTTCAGATCCCACGTTAAGCTGTAGGTTCACATCTCATATGACACATTCAGTGCACAGCAGAATCAAGTCCACTTCTGGTCATTTTCGACATATTTCTTCTTTAAGACAGGGGCGGATCCAGGACCGACTTCTGGGGGGGCGGTGGGTTGTCATACTGCTACTTTTAAGGGCTCCAAACTTTGGGATGGGTTTTATTTATATATATAAAATAAGAAAGTTTCTTCTTCTGGGGGAGATCGCCCCGATCGCCCCCTCTGGATCCGCCCCTGCTTTAAGATCTCTACCTGAAGCATCCTTCAAAGCTTAAATGAATAAGCTCTATTATTAAATAACTCTTACAATGTAAATAAACTTCTACATGTACTTAAGAGTATCGAACGAAGTTTATGTCTCTTTTCCTCACATCTGTGGTATTTGGACTTAATTTCCTTGAGCTCTGGATGACCCATATAGCCTCTCTGCTGAACTCCAATTAAACTAAATAATGTTTTACAATCATGAGGCATATGTGCAGAGGGTTTTATAAAGGAATTGGAGTTTGTTCATGCTAAATGGTTAGTAACATTTTAAACTTTATGCTGCATCCACACATAACACTTTTGTCCTTAAGGGAAATTGATAGGCCTGATTCAACTTCAATTTCTCTCTTTAAGTAAAAGCATGTTAAAATATATAAATAATAACCAAAAACGCCCAACAAATATGATATAATAATAAATGAAATGAAATATCTCAGTTTCATGTCCCACTATTGTGTCCATGACGCCACTGATTCTCTACCTTTTCCAACCTTGCTCCTCTTGGCGGATTGTGTTTGTCCTGAGTCACCCTCATCATGTTAACCCACCCCACCCATGCACAAGGCTGAACGTAGGACTATGAACCAGAAAATAAATCCAATTCTTAAAATCAGCATTGTAAAATATTTATATAGGGTAGCGAGAATTAACTTATTATTGAAAATTCTTTATACCTTTTTTTAATACTCAACTAATATTCATTAAACAAAAATTATTTCGTTCCTCACAATGGTTGAATTATTATGAATTGCTACCATTATCCACCAGTTTTTATAAACATTTAGGGATATTTCTGCAGATACTCAAGCGGTACCTTTGCAAGAACTTGGCGAATTTGTTCCTTCAATTCATCAAAACCCAGAGCGATAAGTCAGGACTCCTTGCTGGCTATTCAACCAACATCCTGGAAAATAGGTGTCGAGCCACACACGGGTAGGATGTCCGAAAGTAGATGAGTAGATCCCATTTTGCATAAAGATTAGGTCGTTGCAATTGTCCCATGTCAATACAACATGGTCTTCAAGCATAGGAAGGTACCATTCTGCATTCATTGTCCTGAAAAACATATGGACCCACAATTTTCGTGAATGTCATTTTACAATTGTACACTTCGCATCGATAAAATTGCGACAGCAAACGCCGTGCAGCTAGGCCACCCAAATGACACCTTCGTATCCCATAATCGTGTCTGGTAAACAGATCTCCTTCGTTTCTCTCATAATAAAATCAGCAAACAATATGAGCGATTCTAATTTCAAAAGTGACTTGTATTAATGTCGACAAAATAAAAGAAAAAAGCGAGACGAAACACGATTCATAAGGTGATGGCCAGAGAAATTTAAACCCAATACAATAAAAAATTGAAACCGATGGACGTCTGTTAGGCAGAGATACAGAAGTGAGGCAGAGGGAGAGAGAGAGAGATAAAGGAAGAGAGGCTGAAGAAGAAGAAGAAGAAGAAAGGGAAGCACAAATACAAATATGAAATTTAAAGTACGTATTGAAGAAACTAACATTGTAAAGTTCCGTTTCCAGAAATTCAACAGCAACGTTCAAAACGAAGACCAAACTTGGTGATCAAATTAAATATCCAATTTCCAGAGAAACTATAGAGTTTTGAGACATATTTAGGATAAGGTCGAAAGGTTAGCACACACGCTTTGTTTGCACGTGGTTCGATTCCAAATTCAGTGGTGGTCATTGAACGTACTGATTCAAAATATACTATAAACTCTGTAGGTAGCATATGTCGTACCTTCCATCCAATACCAATGCAAACGGAACAAAAATAATTGTATGAATGCTATTTTTCTGCTAAATGTATATCAGAAAGAGCCAATATTGGAAGATCAAACTGTATCATAATGAAAAGTTACAAATGTGCGAAAGTAGACGTGATGTTCGGTATAGACGTACCAGGTCTTGTACATTTCACATTGCAAACGTGAATAAAATACATTGAAGTAGAGTATGTTGAATAAATGATAGGACGCAAATGAATTTTGTGTCAAATGATCATAAAACAAATCTTCTCTTGAAATAACAAAAAAAGGGGGGGGGCTTGTTCATCATCTCTGAAGATTTATCTGTTCCGAACATTCACTCTCGATTTCATTCATTGCAAATAAACGTTCTAAGTCGCACAGATAGAATGAACACACCAGAGCTGAAAATGGGTCTTCGCGTTAGTCGGGTAATGTGAGTTAGGTTATGGGCAGCTACATGAACGAGGATTCGATCCTGTGCCTACCCGGTGATTCGATTGAGACTCGGTTACCGAGAGGACAAAGAAGAGATTTTACTTAGTTCCTTCCATTTAAACAGTATTTAGTACAGAGGTGACCAGAGTTAGAGATATTATTCTCAGAGCACGAAAAAGATGACGCCTAAATTCCCAGTTAATGAGATTTTCTAGACTGGGTCGGATTCGAGTAAAATTTTGGAACAGGACTCTTCTGCTTGGGTTAGCACTAGTCATCAGGCCATCACAAGTGATTCGGTTTGAACTCCGGAACACGCACAAAACTAATGTGTGTGTGTGAGAGAGAGAGAGAGAGAGAGAGAGAAGCAATAAGTAAGAGACGAAGGTAAAGATAACTAGAGAAAGACAAGAAGAAGAGAAAGAGGCAGACACTTGATAAGGAAATAGCAATAAAGACAGAGAGAGAGAAATATAAATGTGAAAACTACTGATTATTACACTATGATGAAGAACGCACACGCTGGTTACTCAGAATCTCTTCTCTGATGCCTTCTCCAACCGCAAATGAATCTGTTTGCAGCCATTAGTTTATCCGAAAAAGTTACTACTTCGTGGGGGATCTAACCGTGATTTTCAAGTTGAAAATCGAGCGCAATAGCTATACTCCACAGTTTACTCTACCCCAAACTAGTTTAACAAGTTGTATGGTGTTTTCTAAAAATAAAAACATGACAAGTGGATACTTCAGATCAATAATGTGTTTTGAACTATCCTGCTGACTCCCGTAGACTTCATTTGTCCTTTCCCAATCAACATTCGTAAATCAAAAGAAATACTGACCAAATATTCAACTCACACTGTACTTTAAACTATAATGTATCATTTATATTCTATAGTGTTTATATAGTGTCTAATAACGAATATGATAGATATTCCTCTCTGTAACACATTATACTTTAAACAGATTATACTGTAACACATTATACAGTGTGTGTTGAAGTTTTGGTCAGTATTTCTTTTGTTACAATATCGAATCCAAAGCCATGAATAGTATTTATTATATTCGTAAATCGTCTCTCATGATATAGGTGTTTGCTTTCCTATTCTTAAGAATTGCCCGTTAAAGTATTTCTTTACTTCTTCACGATCGCTTTGTTAAAAAAAAAAAAAAAAAAAAAAAGTCTTGAAGAGGATTTGAACCTATTAATAATTTAAGCGTCACCCCTACATTAACTTACCAGCTAAAACCATAAGTTAAATTTTACAACGTTCACGGCTGATCTTTGGAACGAATCGGTCATGGACATAGAAGAATGGTCGATGCCAACTCTGAACAACTATTTAAATTAGTTGTTTCATTAAGAGAAGCACAGGAATAGGAAAAAATAATACACAAAATTCGTGTAAATAACATTTTATTAGTTATATTTACATTTTTAGGTTTCTTAAAAGTGATGAAACTTCAGTTCAATGATGATTATCTTAATAGGTCTTTGTTGCAAATGATGCGAAAACAAACAGATAATTCGGATGAGGAATCAATCCATCATATGCTAATGTATGAAAACGCTTGTGCCGCTTTCAACATTTTCGGTGAATCCGCCTAGATTATCCTTGCATAAACATGATAGTGCATGAAAGATATTTAAAACACTATTTGAGCTTCTCTTTTTTACAGCTCGCAGTAAAAAGAATCAAAGAAAAGAATAAGTTATTATTATTATTATTATTTTCTTATGAGTGTTTTTATGATACTACGTATATCGTTCTGTTTTACAATAGTAATGCATTGTTGTATAATTTTTATTTTTTCTGTGAAAGAAATAATAAATTTATAAATGTACAATATATGCACACACATGTGTAATAGCCTTAAAATCAACAAATAGAATATGTGGATATATATGGGACATTCAGAACAGAAAGAAATCAAGCCCAATTACCACATTTCTAACAAAAAGAGACAAAGTTTGTATGGCTCGCTTCAGTACTTACATTTTTTTACATTATAAGAGTTATTATAATATCTGGATAGAATATTTTATACTCTGAAAGGAGTCTTAGACAGAGGTATTAAAGACGAAAATGTCTAAAATAACCAAAGTAGATTTGATTCCGCTATGCACTGAATGCGCCATATGTACTCTTCTTTTACATGACCTCCACTGATCACCCTGATGCACCACTCCCTATACAAACATCGTTCACACAATGCAGCGAAAGTTATATCAGCGACCCTGCCGGCTGCAGTCATAACCAGGGGTGACAATCCCCGGAAGGCTGTGATCCCAAATTAACAAAGAACCCCCCTTATATTAAATTTTACACTTCTTCCTATCACAACACGTGAGATCATTGGTTAAAAAAAAAAAAAGACTCAAGACTCACATTACAATCACACAAATTTTAAACTTAAATGTAGTTTATTTCAACGCAAAGTTGATAATTAATCTTTGTACACTTTAGGATGTTTCAGTTTGTAAGGCAAAAAATAAAATATACAATTGTCATAGACTTTGCTTATGCCCTGAGTCTCAGTGATGTAAAATATAGATATATAACAAATTTCAAGAAGATTGGATAATCTTTAGAGGTTGCACACTTTGACCAGTTTTGTAAAAGTAGCCAAATATACGCTTTTTCAGTGTTAATTATTTTTATTTTTAAAAGTAGACATTACAACCTTAAAATAATATTAAAACTGATTAATAGGTAGTATGATAGGCAAAACATGTCATATTAATCAACTTTGAATGATGCAATTCCTTTTGTTCGCTTGGTGACAACTTTTCTGTGATCCTCGACTATCCTCACAAAGATTTTTTGTTGTTCGTCTCTGACTTCAAACCTTTAATTTTTTTTTAACAGAGTAATTCCTCTTTTTCCGGCACGCTTAATTAAAAATTATTTTTATTTTACTTTCCAAGTGACCTAAAATTGCCTACACATCTCAATATTCACTTATAATCAGTATTTTACTGATTTATGTTTTAACTTCTATGTTAAAATTAACCTTTATTTAGGCATATTGTTATATTTATTTTGATAACCATTAACCAAAAGCAAGATTACATGATAAAAAGTAAGACACATTTTTTTAAAGATACAGAAAAAATTCCATAATTTCAGAAATTGTAAGGTGTAAAAATTACTTCAAGTTACACAAGTAATAGTGATTAACAAAAACATTGAACTTACATTGAACATTGAACATTTTAATGAATCTAACGTTTTAACAACAATTCTGTGGGGTGGGGGAGTTCGATTATATTTGTTATATGGTTCTGTGTTTAATCGGAAAAATTGAATTACAAAGCAGAAACATTCATTAAAATGGTTATAGTATTATGGCAGCGGGTAAGGGGGGAAGAAGGGGAAACAGGAAGGTATAATAGATTAACTAGTTTTTATTTTTTTGTCTGCGTGAAATAGCGCAATTTTAATTATTTTACATTAAAAATCCCCCCAAATTTTTATTGACTCCATTGGTTTCATGTCCCCCCTTGAGGGCACCCCTGTTCATAACTAACTATATCGTCTGCTCCTCACAGTAGCCAATTGTATCATTCGCTAATGTATTCAAACCGACGTGGTCTGATTGGTTCTTGTTTTCAATTTTTCGTGCTACGCGAACTATTTTAAATGACGCATTCCCGTGATTTAGTTTCAGCGGAAAAAGCAGATGAAACCTATTGATCCTTGCTCTATGGTCACCTGTCTTTCCAAATCATTCTATCCTTATCAGAAGCGCCCGAAGAAAATGTTCTACAGGGGGGCCCATCTCCATGGTTGCTATATTAGGTCTGGTATTTTTGGTATTACGTATACGTGGTTTGTTATATTACGTATAAATTTTCGTGAGCCAGGGAGGCCCGGGCCCCACCCTGCCTTCCCCTTCGGACGCCCATGATTGTTATCCATAAACAGAATTGGATGGTTATATTGGAAATCATTTGCATAATTTATTAATTCACAATCACCTTTATTAGTGTTATTGATAGCTGCACCAGGCGTGAAGTTCTTGTCTGCTACAATTGTAAATTAAATACAAATTTTCAATAGTGTTACGTGTAAGATGTTTTGAAATATATAATGAAAGTATAACATTTCCAAAGCGGCAGTAATAAAAAGTTTATCATTAATTCTTCTTACCCTCAAAATTGCTATAAACTGAAGTATTTTTATATGCTATTGTATTGTCTTTCTATGAATTTGATGTATTC
Organism: Thermobia domestica; assembly: GCF_964235325.1. Lineage (NCBI taxonomy): Eukaryota > Metazoa > Arthropoda > Insecta > Zygentoma > Lepismatidae > Thermobia > Thermobia domestica. The sequence continues at coordinate 1,633,021 of NC_137454.1, read as the reverse complement.
ACCAATGCCATTTGCATAAAAAAAACTTCACCTGTTGAAAATTAATTCTGAATTGTAATTATTACATTTCTTTAGTAATTATGTTCAGTATTGGCACAAACAAAAAGTCGTATCACCTGAAATATTAACGAGTCAGTTATTAATAATAAGTTAAATTGAATTGTATATAAACTGTAAAATATTTAATTATTTTTATACGATAAGGAGTAATTGTCAATTGTTTATCTAGACAACTTATTTCAGTGGATTATATGCACATTTTTAATTGTTCACAGTAAACTTGAATATTTTTTTTCACAACGAACTGAATTTATATACACATTTGATTAAATGTTAGAAATAAAGCTCAATAAAATACTTGTAAAATATTCTATACCCAGACACACTAAATAAACACTCCTATGCACATCTCTCAATTTTTTTTCTCGTTCGAAATGATACTTTTTCTGAAGCTCTATATTAAAAGAGTTGTGAATGGTCAAGTTTAATTTGAGCAAGACATACACACATACATTAGTTTGTTTAATCTCTCCAATTTACATGCGTCCTACACGCACACAGCACACACAAATACACACAAACATGTACTATACCTAAGTTTACACACATATATATACGTACATATGCACACAAAGTCTCATACGCAGTCTTACGGGTAAGGTTGGGTTCTTTGAAGGGGAAGATGAATTCATTTTAGTTTTACAATACGTTATTTAAACAAACACTTATGTTACTATCTTATAAGTTTTAAATATTCAGAACATTGTATCCACTCGAAACATAACCAACATGATATAAATAGGAATTTTCAGAATGAAATCGGCCAGGTTTATATAAATCAAACAAAAAATTACTCACCCAAGTAGAACTTACCTAAAACCTGGTAATACCGCCCCTGCCCTGGATAACTATCTGGTAGATCCCGTGTTTCCATCAGAATACAAGGATCCCTATTTCTGCATCACGCTCGTTGCTGCAAATAGTACCACAAAATTTCCACTCGATTTCAATTTGGAGACTTTACAGGCCAAATGAGGTGTGAAACGGTTCCTAAATATTCTTCAAACACTGTCAATACGGTAGGTCTCATTTTATACTGTGGGAGTATTCATTGCATATTCAATGTGAAGATATTGTAGAAATTGCAACATCTGTCATTCGTCATAGTCAAATAGGCTGGTTCATAATCACTTTCATCTAAATGACTCGGCCCAAGTTACGCTCCGAGAAACATCTCTATACCATTATAGGACCTGTTCCATCATATACAGATCTTCCACATTCTGCGGGTAAATGCTTTAGTGAGCTTGCGATGCTTTGTGTCATCGGAACACGCACAGAAACACGACTTATCAGCTCAGCCTACACCCTTAAAAAAAAAAAAAAAAAAAAAAGCGCCTGTTGGCACTCCTGATTTCTGACCACAATTCTGACTGTGCTTTGCGTTCATACGCATGACAGATCATTAATTCTAGACACGTTAGACAGTTCGCTTTGACATACCAACAAATCAAGCAATTTAATTTACTGTATCCACGGGCACACCCAAGCACAATGACAATTTCGAACAAGTTTGCTTTGAATCCTCTTGACAAACTCTCTTCATAAACCGACTGGTGCACTCACTCTAGTTTACTGCATTGGTCATGCGTACTTGGTGATAAATATTTAATCATATGTTAGCATTAAAACCATCTATAACGGTACAAACGGACTAATATTTGTTATAAAGGAGCGACTAGCTTTACGTCCGGTGAACATATTTAGACACACCATTTCAGTAAAGAAATTATCCTTAGTCAGAATGTTTGGTTCATAGATCAGAATCATCAGTGTCCCAATTATCAAGGTACAAAGTTCACCTACGCCACTCAATATATTGGAACGAGTGATTTCTTATTAAGCTGAGTGAGTAAAGCTCAATGTGGTCCATTTTCTCGTTTCTTCTTTCAAAATTCTTCAAGGCTTTATAAATAACTTCACAAAATTTCATATCTCTGTATTGGAAGTCACCGAAAAGAACATTCTTACTCAAGATTTTAAGGATCGATTGTGTCGTCGGGGACTCCCATCGCAAGTAACAGTTACTTAGGTTAATATTGTGCCACAGTAGGCCTACTAGCGACAACCTATTTTCGGTGTCCTGCGATTGAAATATGAAATTTTTGCAGAGGACTCATCATTTGATGTCTTACAAGTTAGTATCCTTGATAAAGTCTACAACCAATTTCGAATCGCGAAATCTATTTCGAAAGAAGTAAATAGAATTGTCATAACATACAACATTCGAAAATGGTAAAAACAGAAGTGAGCGAGTTTCCGCATTCATTATTTCGTCAGTATACAGTTCTCAAAGCGCGAAAGTAACTCCCACAGATTTGAGCGCCAGAGAAGAGCATAAAGGGAAGCCACGTTATTCTTCAGTCTATTTTTTCCCCAGATATGAAAGATTACTGTGTTCTTGAGGAATGGCAATCAGAGATCCCTTCAATGGGCTTTATACACGCTTTGAAAGTAGATTCAGTCAGCTCATTTCCCATTTCAAATGGCATCGTGTATGCATTAATTGGAATACGCCATTAATTAATCCTTAATGGATATCTTGGAATGTGTTAAAATGTTTCTCGAAATCATACATATCCTTCCTGTAAATATGTACAACGAATGTTATGAACATGACGTTTAGTATACAATACTTAGAGTCTAATTGCTACCAATGGTATATATATATATATATATATATATATATATATATATATATATATATATATATATATATATATATATATATATTTGTATTTTTTTCTGCAAGTATGGTCTAACCAAATATCCAAAAGGCAAAATATTCGTGAAATTTTGATAATAGGGATGCGCACGAGAGGAGATGTCTCGGATCTGGTCTCGTTTTATTTTCTATTCCAGACACGATTTGTGGAATTCTAGGCAAGATAAGACAAATTACTGTCTCGTCTTACATGTGTAGAAATTTTTTTAAAAGAATTATTCTGAAAGGAATATTCACTCAGAAAGAAATATCTGCCTTGGAATGAATACCAGCATTTATTAATTTAAAAGGGTAGAGAATGGCTAGTTAACCTTTGACAATCAAGTTTTATTAATATTATTGTGTAAAAGTAGTGGCGTGCGGATAAAACCATTAACTACTACTACTATTATTATTTAAAATATTACTGATATGAACTTGTTTGTTTGACATCTGTGTATGCCTCTTGTATACAATCTATGTTTTGTACATCGCCTTAAAGTTTCGTTTGCATCAGCTCATTCGTGGCTAAGCGGTTAGCGTACTCGCCTTTGGCGAGGGAGACCCGGATTCGATTCCTGGCGGGAGCTCATGTGGTTCGAATTCCACGTTAATCAGTAGGTCCACGTCTCATATAGCCTTGCTGCTGAACGGGACGTTAAGCTCAAGATCAACTCAACTTATGGAATACTCAAGTGTCAAGATCGATAAGGGAATTGCTTTTGAACTCAACATTCCTCTTAGTACCTAAGCTATATGGGGCGTGGGTCTACAGTTTAAAGTGGAATTTGAACCATATAAACTGAACTCCTCGTGGCTAGAAAAACAAAGCATTTTTTATTTCAAGTATGCCCTCTGAAAACATGTGAAACATACTTCGGCTCCACCCGCACCGCGTCTCTTACGAAGGAAATCAGTCCTTTGCAATGAAGAAAAAAGTGAATGACCTTGACTCTGTTGCCAATTAGCATTCAGTCCTTTGGTCTTAGGCTACTTATGACGGAAGGGCGTGATGTCACTCAGAGAAAAATTGCACCAAATTTGGTGTAGGTGTAGGTAATGGGAATAGAAAAGAACGTATGGAAGCATTCGTTTCGCAGGCTTTCGCAATCAGAAATAATGGGCCTTACAGTTCTGGAGAAGTATGGCCTGTCAATCAGATATTGATGGGAGCCTTTACTCGCTGTTGCGGCCAATGCAGAAGAAGTTAAATAAAGTAGAATGAAAACAGAAAACATGAGCTCAACAGAAAATGCGATAATATCCGCCCTCAGTCCCACCAGGCCAATGGAAGGATACTAAATCTATCAATTGCCCTGGCCATTATCCACCTTATCTCTTGTCCATTGGGTGTGCATCATTTGTTAGCCTAATGAAAACACAAAATACTAGTTAGCAAAATAAGGAATGGTTTTCGTTATTACTTGGCTCTTCATATAAGCCCATGAAATCATAGTTAAAGATTATTTTTTTCAGAATGAGTAACATATCGATAACAAACTATTTCAGTAGGTGATATTTTCTAACTAGTAAATAATGAGGCAGAGAAATTTTAGGATTAATTTCTAATTCACAATATTTTGGGGGGAAATGCGAGGCACAGTACGCGCTGGATGAGCACTCAAGTATAAACATTTCATAAGGCATAAAAAAAAAGTATCGTCCTCGAAGTCGGACAACCAAAAGAGGAGGAAATATTGTCTTATCAACTGTTTTCTTGTCCAAGTGACAGTGGCTTTCGTCACAATTTGCGAGATTTGTTATATGTTGAAAAGAATGTTGTAAATTTCCCACGCTCTCGTATACATTTTGTCCCGCGTCGAAATTCGAGACGAGACAACCTTAAATCTCGTCTCGTGCGCATATTTAGTTGATACGTACCTAAATCAGTGAACACGGACGACTCATAAGAACTCTCATTCGACAACTGTGTGCTCCATGATTCGAAACCACTCTCATTAATTTCAGAGAAGGATTCTTCACTTTGCATTGGTGGTGACGTAAATGTATCTGATTCGTCAGTAACAATCAGATCATATCTTGTTCCTTGGTTTGGTTCGCTAATTGCAGATGTTACATTTTCAGTTGCGACAACATCCAAATTGGGCATGTTTGTTTCTTCCAGTGTCTCTGTAATTGGATAAGTTGCTGAATCCACATCTGAGTTCACGGTATCATCTGAAGCGTTTGAAATTAGCACATCGAAGTAATTGGACGTCTGACTGGAGAACGAGGAAGTCGACTCAGGTTCAACCACTATGATTATGTTTTCTACGCTCTTTGAAGAAAATGGTTCTCGTGTAGTAGTTTTTGTTACTTCCATGGACTCTATTTCCGTAGCTTCTTCTGTCAAGATGCCCCTGTCAGTTGTGGTGAGTTTTGCATTGACTGGAACTTCCGTCATATACGAGGGTTCTCCTGTAAGCAATACACGGCATTTAAATATACAGGTAAAGGCCGAATAAAAAGTTTGGAACGAATGAGGGAACTGATGAATAAGCATATTACTTTACTGCACCATGTTCAACGAGCTCCTAAGCCGTACCTTGAATTTCTCTTCAACATTTGAGGATCTAAAGAAACCACTCCCAACTAGATGTACTTTGACATCACATTCTGCTTTTCCCAATTTCAGCAAGCCATACAGAGAGAATATGAATGAGACAGGAAACTTGGCATTCATAAAATGCAGTGGTAAAAGGCAAATAAGAACAATCTTTTTTTGCAGTTATACTACTCATCGACCCATGACCAGTCGTACGCAGTCAGTACTTGTGTAATTAATTTACCTCCATCGCTCCGTCCTTCTTTGCTCTTTCTGTTATCTTTGCCCTTTCTACGATTGTAAAAGCGTGTTCTTACTCATACATCGATCAGCTGGAGATGAGTGGTCTAAAGCATCCTTCTAATGGCTATCCTGTTTCAGAGAAGATGAAAAGCGTGGATTTTCCTAACATTCACACCAGACACTCCAGCAGCAAAGTCTGTGGGGTTGAGATCACGTTATCGTAATATCCATTTCCGATCTAGCATCTCAGAAAACAATAGTTTCTGCATGACGAGATGCTGTTCCATTCAGCCCAACCGTCTGTCATCAACTGCTGGTACAGTCCATTTCTTTTGTAAATGAACTGCCAGGCAATATTATCATTTCATCTCACCGCACTTGACTCACGGAATGCTGACCTCAAATTACGTGTATCAGAGACAAAATTTCTTGAGAGCAGCGTGTATAGGTAATCTGATTGGCTGCCTACTTCGTTGAATATTCGTTTTATGGCCAGAGCGACATTTGGTATGGATATGACCACTGGTCGAAGTGAGACGGTATGCGGTGGTATGCCATACCGCCTCTGGTTTTTCAGCAATGAGAACATACCGTCTCCGTTTTTTCAGTGTTCAAGACAATATTTAAATAACAGGTATGTTGAGTCAAAATCATAATAAAACATACCGCCTCTGCTTTTTTTTTCCACTTTGAACACTGGATATGACTGTAGTTTCTTCACCCTAAGTTATTTTTGTACCCTCTAAAATAAAATGGAGTAAAAATATTTTAATATTGAAGCAAAACTATAGTGGTGTCGCTGTATGTATATAGCAGAAGACTTATTTGCTTGTCATTGGCTGATGACTACTTACTGTCCTTGAAAGCATTCTGCTGTTGCCACGTCACCGCAATGAACGAAAGAAGTACAGCTGGGGGAAGTTCAGGGATGAGCAAGTTGCAACACAGCATTTGCTACATGTACTTCCAGATCAGCCAAAGTAAACAAATGGGTTGGGCCAGGCCGGGAGTAAGCGGCAGAGGTCAGTGGCGTGACTAAAGACTTGGAGGCCCCCCGCAGACAGCATGGAGTGGGGCTCCTTCTATGCGTCCCACTTTACGATTTGGGGGACCCATGATGGCTAGGACCCCCGCAATGCGGGATCTACGGGGCCCCTATTTACGTCCCTGGCAGAGGTATAGATATTAAATTTTTGCAATTTTATTTACTAATTTAATTTAATTTTGACGTATTTTACTCATTCCTGCGTAAAATGATACGCTTCTTGCTAATGCAACAAATATCGCTATTTACTTCTCCTCTTTCTAAGAATTTTAATTTAAAGCACTCCAGCACTCATTGCACCATGACAAGCATCAAAGACACAGGACAATATGCAGTTCCAAAGAATAATGGCATCGAGGTGCTCAGCATTTACTGCGATATAAATAAATGTAGAGCAGACTCAAAGAGATGAAGTGTCCAGGTAGGTTTGTGCCAACTTCAGTTGTTCATTTAGATAGATGTGTGTTCAAAAATCAATTATTGGAAAATATAAAGTGAAAAGAATCAGCATCTCTCTTACAGTTCCCGTAAATAAAATCGTTTTCTGATGTTCTTTCATGTCTTTCATTCCCCTTCAGCATTTATTTCTGCCTCTCTAAGAAATTGACCTGCCAAAGAGGAATGGATAACAACGTTGAAGGTAGCATGCGTATCACCAGTTCCCTCATTAGTTCATATAAAACATGTTGGTTTCAGGAATAAATTTTACAGTACTCTGGTCAAGATACTCTGTTGTCGGATTGTCGCTAAGTTTTATTTTTTTATTATTGTTATCGTTATTTTCTATCTTTGTTATTATTATTGCTACAGTTTAATTCGAATAATTATTAGTGTTAGTGTTATAGTACTTTAAGTTCTGTTTCTTTTACACTTGTCTGCCGTGTCCTGTAAGTTTGGCAACGTTGCTGGTGCACTTCTGCGGTTTCACTTTTTCTCAAGCATACGTTCGAAAGACAGCTCCACGAATCGTACCGCATTCTTCTGATGCATCATCACACGTGAGAGAAAGCAGCTCTACGATTTGAGTAGAGCCCACGCTTCACGAGTCGTCGTGGTAACTATAGCAGCAATAACTGGGGAAAACGCTACGCCTTGGGTCTACTAAATTACGTATTTTCAGCCTTGTACAGGTGAATAAGAGTTACGACCGTCTATGATAAAATAGCAAGCGTTAAACTTTAATCAAGCGAACTTCGGATCTTTTCTATACATTATATACTAGAAGTGATCAGGAACTAAAGTTACAAAGCCTGCGGTCAAACGGGTTTATACTATTTCATATAACTAATGCAGCCAACAGATAGAACATACATGAGGTTATTTTTCGACATAGTCTTCATATTGGTTGAGGTTTTTGTCCCATCGTGGGATAAGTTTGAAGATTACCTTCTGATAAAAGTCCTGTCTTTGCGTTTTCAGCCACATTATCACGAAGCGTTTCACCTCCTCATCTGAAACGAAGTGACAACCTCCTAAGTGCTCCTTCAAGTCAGGGAGCAGGTGAAAAACGCTTGGAACGAGGTCCAGGCTGTAGGGAGGGTGGTTGGTGATGTCCCAGCGAAACTGCTTCAACAGCATGTCAGTTTTCTGGGCTGCATGCGTGCGCGCCTTGGCGTTAAGGAAGATGACGCCCTCGGTGCGAGAAGCCCTAACTGTTTCCTTCTGATTGCTTTGCGCAATCGTGTCATCAGATCCTCCTGTTGTCCTGAATCAGCTCCTCCACGCGAGCTGTGTTCAAATCTGTTGGTGCCGTGCTGGGTCAGTCACTGCGCTCCTCATCGGTGACGTTTTCTCTATCAGTTCCAAACTTTCGACACCATTCTGTGAAATGCTGACGAGATATTTACTATCTCTCGTAAACCTCTACCAGAACCAGCTGCCGTTGAATTTCAGCCGCGGTTACCCGTTTCGTCCACAGAAATCGAATAACTGAGCGGGCTTCTCTGCGAGAACGGTTTTCCAAAGGAATCGCCAAATGAGTTTACATAAACTAGCACACCGCTACGTGGCGGGTGGCTGAACTCTGTGCACAATTGTCAATTTCATGTATTATTACCTCACACTCCTCATTCCTCTATAACAGATGAAACTCCAGAAATATCTACTTTGTAACCTTAGTTTCTGATCCTAACTCACGTATAATTAGACAAACAGTAAGAGGTGATCAGTACACATGCTACACAAAAAAGTAATAAAACTCAGAGTTACCTGGATAACAATATACGATCATATCAACGCCTCCGCCACCATTCACTGTTTTCGCTTTGATGGCAGACGAACTCAAACTTGTTAATGAAAGAGAGGGTTCTCCAGATATTTCCAATCCTGCCTGAAACATGTACGTTATAAAATACATAAAATATTATCTTATGAGTGCTACAATAGTCTATAAAGAAGTAAAGGAAGAAGAAAGGGGAGTTTCGCATGCAAGGAATTTTCTTAGCTCAAAGAAGCCTCAAACATTCGACACTCGACAGTACAAGAATATGTGGCTATGTATTTCGCAATAGTTGCTGGTAGTACCTGAAGTAGGCCTATGGCTATATGTCCACATACCATTGAGGCAGGGGGTCCTTTGTTAGGGGTGGTAAACACAATAGAAACCTATTGTATACGTAAGAGAGAAGCACCAATGGATGGTCTTGCAGACAATGGCTAGAGAGTATAGTTGTATAGAAATACACTATTGTTGAAATGACATATGATGACAGGTAATGGTTGTTGTACTATTGTATGTATAGTAGTGACATAAAAGAGAATAATAAAAGAGAAACCTTGGGAAAATTAATGAACAATGGTGTTTTGTTATAAAGAATAATAAAAGAGAAACTTTGCAGATGTATATTTTTAAATAATAAAAGAGAAACCTTGGGAAAATCATTGAACAATGTGAAGCTTGTTATAAAGAATAATAAAAGAGAAAAACATGCAGGTGTATGTAAAGAATAATAAAAGAGAAACCTTGGGAAAATCATTGAACAATGTGAAGCTTGTTATAAAGAATAATAGAAGTATACAATACTTTGCAGATGTATATAAAGAGAAACCTTGGGAAAATCAATGAACAATGTGAAGCTTGTTATAAAGAATAATAAAAGAGAAAAACATGCAGGTGTATGTAAAGAATAATAAAAGAGAAACCTTGGGAAAATCATTGAACAATGCTAGCTTGTTATAAAGATTAATAAAAGAGAAACCTCGCAGGTGTATGTAAAAATAATAAAAGAGAAACCTTGCAGCTGTATGCGTTAAAGAATAATAATTTAGGTGCTGAACAATAGCGGATTGTTATAAAAAGACTTTTTAACCTGGCAGCGGAAACGCGGACGCGGCGCGGAAAGGTGCGGGGACGCGAACGGTTGGGCGCGGCTGGTAATAAAGTTGAAAATGAAGTAAAAGAGAGGACCTTGAACGTATATATGAAAAGAATTTTGGGATTTTTTTTTGTTAGTGCAAAGAAAAGTTTTTATGTTTTTTGTATTGTGTTATTAACATGCTTAAATATTGTTTTGAAAAGGAATAGATGACTTGTATGAACTTGATGGTATTAGAGGACGCCATCTTGTTTGTTGGAACTGTTTAAATACGGGAGTTTTGGAAAATGTTGTATGTATTTTAGCTATGGCTGCTATACAGAAAGAAGATTTTGTGTACGCGGATGAAGAGACGTTGTTTTCTTCGCCATCTGTGGAGCATAACCCGAATACCGAGAATAGCATTTTATCGGTAAATAGCAGAGCAGAGTCTCCAGACAGTGTAAAAACTATTTATTTATCATCATCTTCGGATGATGATGATGATAATAATATTGATATTGAAGAAGATGAAGAATTTGTGGGAGGATCACCATCCTTACTATGGAGGACATCAAGGTTGTGGAGGTTGAATTGCCGCTGCAGTAATTATAAAGTGGACATGAAGTGTATTGTGAAAGCGATTAAAGAGTGGGAAACAGATAAAATGTTAATTTGTAGCGGATGTTATGAAAGTGTTAACAATCAAATGGGCGATGAATGTTTATTCATGACTGATGAAGAATTGATGGAACGTGCCATATCAACTTTAATAGATATAGAAGTTGAAGAACTGTTTTATACATATGCCAAATCGCATATAATAGGCATATGTACTCAAGAATTGTTTTATGAATTATACTATGATTTGGTTGAAGAAAGGGATAAGACATTTTTAAGTGATGTAATTGAAATTTTTAGAATGAAAGACAGAAAACATGTGTGAACTGAACTACAGATGAAAAGTGAACCTTATGTTTGTGTTTGTGTAAAGACAGAAAAAAGTGAAAGAAAGAATTAAATGTACTCAAGAATTGTTTTATGAACTATACTATGATTTGGTTGAAGAAAGGGATAAGACATTTTTAAGTGATGTAATTGAAATTTTTAGAATGAAAGACAGAAAACATGTGTGAACTGAACTACAGATGAAAAGTGAACCTTATGTTGGTGTTTGTGTAAAGACAGAAAAAAGTGAAAGAAAGAATTAAATGTACTCAAGAATTGTTTTATGAACTATACTATGATTTGGTTGAAGAAAGGGATAAGACATTTTTAAGTGATGTAATTGAAATTTTTAGAATGAAAGACAGAAAACATGTGTGAACTGAACTACAGATGAAAAGTGAACCTTATGTTTGTGTTTGTGTAAAGACAGAAAAAAGTGAAAGAAAGAATTAAATTTTAAACTTTTAATTATATATGTATACATATTACGTATTTTGAAAATAATTTTTTGTGTATCGTATAGTGAACAACATATAAGTGCATACTTACGTTTTAATAATAATAATATTTCTTGTGAACAATGTTTATTTTATTATGATATTGGAAATTTTGCTGTAGGATATTTATCCAACGATATAACTTTGAATGATTTATTTGAAGAACATGATACTGAAATTTTAAGTATAATTTTTACACGCAAAATGCGTGATCATCGAATTTGATGTTACGTTTTTTTGTTAGAAAACAAGATGCAACCTTTTATTGTAAAGGTGTAGAAAAAAAATCACATGTATTAAAAATATTTTTGTAATATTTAAAATTTTTATAACATTAATTGTATTGTATACAAAGAAGAAATAATAATTATTATTATTTTATGTATTGAATGAAAATAACATCAAGTTTTTTTTGTTAATGTAATTTTATTGTATTGTATTGTGATGAAAATATATAGAAATAAACTTATGCATTATAATAATTTTTCTTGTTTTTGTTTTTAAAATGAGTAATGAAATAAATAATTAGAAAAATTTGAAAATGATTGCAACTAACATTTGTTTGATATTTATTTTCTTTTGCATTTACTTATATTATTTTACAATTAGTATTGTTTCACACGCTTGCATTTTTTTAATTTTTCATAATATTATTTTACATTTTAAGAAAATATTTAAAGATAAATAGAAATAATAATAATAAAATATATACGTATATAAAAGTTTAATACTTAAATAATTTATGTTGAAAACAAATGATTTTTGAAAATACTAAATTACTTGAACACTTTGTATTGCCGTGTTAAAAATTGCAAAGAAAACTTTACATTTATATTTTATTGTTTGTTTTGGATAAACTTTTTTTTTTGTATTATGTAAAAATGTTTGGAGAATTTGTTTTACTAACTAATTTTTTATTTTTAAACTTACGTATTATTATCATAACTGTTTTACGAAAAGTATTTATTTAATATTGCGTAATAAATTACACGACCATGTTGTGTGAACTAATAATAAAATGTGCAAAACATATATTAATATTTATTGTTTTGAATATACAACACAATTTTATTTTGTTTGATGAAAAATACATGTAAACATACATACATACCTGCATAATGAAAAGTAAAAAAACATATGTTGCAGTTGGAAGCTCTGTTAGCCAATGGAAACTATATTTACCAATGGAGAGTAAAATACTAACTTATAACACGCATGAGCATTTCTTAAAAGTTTATACGCATGCGCAAATTTATTTGTGAAAAGGAAAACACATGTTGGAGTTGGAAGCTGTGGTATCCAATGGAAAGTAAATATAAGTTTGTAACACGCATGCGCATTCGTTAAAAGTTTATACGCATGCGCAAATTTATTTATGTATACACAGGAACAATACTTAAATAGTATAGTATTTGTGAAGATGTGTAGTAGAAAAGTATCCCATTCCGAATATATTTCGCCACGAGAGAAAGAACTTAAACTTGTTAATAGGAAGAAAGTTATTTGTGAGGTGAAATTATTACATTCTAATGAAGAACATTGTAATTCGTTTAGAAGATTTTATCGAAATGATGATGAAATACAATTTGAAAAAGTGTATCCTAATACAGATATTGAAATTCGTGAATTAGATATTATAAACTGTAAGTGCAATCGCTTTAAAGTAAGTAAGTTATGCATAAAAGAACTTTTTGAAAATTATAAACTGAATGAACCACTACTTTGTTCTGCTTGTTCATTAAGAATACCAGATGAGCGCCTTCATTTATGTTTATTAGCATATAATAATCGATTAAAACGTTCTGTGTGGGAATTTGTAATTAAGAAGACAACTCGTGACATAGTGTTTAAACTGTATTTGAAGAAACATTGTTTAGACGATAATTACAAACAAAACAAAACGCTTTTAAATAGATTTAATTTATCATATGAATCACTCACATTTTGTGATAGTTATATTTCTGAGTTAGTGGAAGTGTTTTTAAAAAGTGACAAAAATGCCTACAGGAATCAGACCGTGTCTGTATAATTGCACTTCTTTTTTTGTGAATGAACAGTGCGTGTTGGATTGTATTTCAAGATGGAAACCAGAATATAAACTAGTATGTGAAGGATGTTTCGAAAACTCTCATATTATAGAACACCATGATTGTATTACTTGTGAATATGAAATGATGTGCTTTAATGCATGGTGTGTTATGGTACGAGGTCGTACTTTTGATGAACTGTATGAAATTTTTTCATCATATCATGATATTGAAATAGATGATTGGACCTTTGTTTATATGTTATATAATATTTTATTAAACAAAAATTATGTTGATTTAATTACAGAGCTTTTGTTAAAAAAAGATTTTGCTTACAATTTTTATAATTTTTTTTAATTTGTTTGATGTGTTAGTGAAATAAGTAAACGAAGTAAAAGTTATACATTGTAAATATAGTAAATTTGAAAACAATACTTATTATAATTTTAGTATGATGAAATTGTTTTCATGTACATGAATTTAAAATTAAAATAGAATATAACATTACATAATTATTTATATGTAATCAGTTTAAATTATGTGAAAAATAAAAATATTATTTCTATAAAAGTATTTTTGTTATTTTTTATTTGTTTTAAATACCTAGTTTGTAATTTTTGTACGCACAAATAGTCTGTAATGTTATGTGCAAACGGATTTAGTTGTAATTTTGCACGCATTGGAATTTATTTTACATACATGATTTTATTTTATATTTGTGCATAAAATTGAATTACATAATTATTTTAATATCATTAGGTAAATTATTAAAAAAAATGAAATAACATTTGTAAAGAAAAAAACTTTTCAAAGGTAAGTAGAAAAGAACTATTGTTTATATTAATACTTTAATATGATAAGAAGAAATTTTTAACATCGAGTTTGTTTTTTAGTATACGTAAATATTATTAGCACAAGTTTTTTACAATAACTTTTTTATTACGCAAGAGAATAACTATTAATGAAAAAAAAATAAGACACAACGTTTACAAAAAGTTTACGAGAAATTATTATAAACGTTATTCGTTTATGCTATTGATATTTTCGTTAACAGTTTATTTTAATATTTCCCTAAAAGTATAACAGTAGGAATAAAAAAAGATTTCTTAGTAAACATGTATTACAAATACTGCAACTTAAAAAGTTGAAATCGCATATTACATAGTAATAAAAATACTGAAAAAAAAAGTATTAATCATCTGATACCTAAAGATAGTTTTTATGGTGGAATGTTTTAATGCCTTGTACGAATGTATCAGCGATCAGTCTGTGTTATATTGTGATGTTACAAGTCTTTACCCCTGGGTGATGGTACGTAAACCTATAATATACAAGGGACATGACTTTCCACAAGTGCAAAGTATTCATGGATTAGTGAAACGTATCTCCTAAAGACTTATATTTTTCAATTTTACCATATACATGTAATGATCGCCTTTTGTTTGGGTTATGGAACAAAGTGACAACAATTGTATGCATAATGATGCCGAGCGTGTCCTTACTGGTACATATTGTACTCCTGAACTTCATGTAGCTTTAGATCTCGGATACAAAATTCTACAAATTATTGAAATTTGGGAATTCAAATTATCTGGATCAGAAAATAATTTGTTTAAAGATTATGTCAATTCCTTCTTAAAAATGAAGCAGGAGTCTTCAGGGTTTCCTAGTTGGTGCAAAACTAAACAAGATCAAGAAAAATATATTGCAGACTATTATAAACATGAATGCATTCAGTTAACGGAAAATAACATTCAATCAGATCCTGGTCTAAGATATATTTCCAAAATATTTCTCAATTCCTTGTATGGAAAATGGGGACAAAGAACAGATTTATCTCAATCTGTAATTGTAGATACTCCAGAAAAATTTTTAAGTTATCTATGGGCACCACAATATGAGGTACAAACTGTATTGCCTATTGGAGAGCGGCATCTCATTGTATCATATAAAAACATTGAAAACAAAAACAAGCCATGGAAATTTTCCAATGTTGTCCTTGCAGCCTTCATCACCTCTTGGGCACGTCTAAAACTTTATGAGTTACTAACAGCTATAGATCCTGAGCGTGTAATGTACTGCGACACTGATAGTATTATGTTTGTGCAACAACGGAATGAAAAGCCTCCACTTTCTTTGGGTTTCTATTTAGGTCAGTTAACTAATGAAGTTCCTGATGGATGGGAAATTGATGCCTTTATAGGCTTAGGGCCAAAAAATTATGCCTATAGGATGAAAGAAGTTCAAACAGGGAAAGTAGATTATGTATTTAAAATTAGAGGAATTACTTTAAATCATCGTACACGACAAGAAATTAACTTTGATCATTTTTATCAACTAGTTCGAGATAAAGCTGACAAAAAAAAAAACAGTTACACAATCCAGGAAGAATTGTTCGTAAGCCTGGGTTTGTCATCGTATCCAAGTCTGAAACTAAAACACATCAAAAAGTTCAAAATAAAAGACGACGATTAAATCATAACAGTATTACTGACTATAGAACATTGCCATATGGTTATCAAAGTAATAACTGTGTTAAATGATTGGTATTCCGTAAATATGTAAATAGTAGACTGTCTAAAGGTATCATGATGTTCATAAGTTTTGCTATCTGTTGGTACTTGTACGTATATATCATGTAAATATCTTATTTAAATATGTATATCAATATTGGAAAATACAATAAAGCGTTACAAATTATAATAATATGTTTTATTTTTCCAAACAACTATTGATATCATACGTAGTATTTTTATTCTATATAAGATAAAGGAACAATACCTATGTTTCATATAAGGTTATTTATACGTATTTTATGTTCTTACAATAAATGATGGTAAGTTCAAAACCATATTGTTGTCATAATGTCTTCTATACGGTGAACAAACATCTTAGAAGTAAGTACAAATATATGGCATTAGAATACTGTAGTGAAAAGATATCTATATGTAAATGGGTTATAACACAGTGATATCCTTTATGTTTAAAATATTCGTAGAACATCTTTGGCATGCTCACATTTTGAGGTAACATAATGTGTTCAACCTCGGAGTTTGAGTAACAAACGATCCAACTAAAATTCCAAAGGAAACGATGGAATAAAATATATGAGAGGTTAAATAAATAATGAGTTTGCACAACAAACGAACCAATAAAAAATTAACACCGAAGTTTTTGCAGAACTGAATATTTGCATAACAAAAACATTAACTAGTTTAAACCGGTTTAATCACCTGCAGCAAAGCAAACGAAACAATACAATAAAAAATACAAGAAGATAAATAAATAAAGAGTTTGCACAGCAAACGATCCAATAAAAATTAGGAGTTTGCACGTCAATTTAAATACGATCACACTCTATGAGTGTTCTATTAAAAAAAAGCAACTAAAATTTACAAACTACATCATATTGTGTAATATTACTGTTACTAAATTTAAAATATGTTAAAGCATCTGCGTACGAGATTACAAAACGAAATGCGTTTGGGTACGAGATTACAAAACCAAATGCTTTTGGGTACAAGACTACAAAACGATTTGTGTTTGGGTACGAGACTACAAAATGTGTTGTAGCTTATACAAGTAGTAGTGTTATACTCTGTGTTAATATTATAATTATTATTTTTAACGGTAATTAAATTATATTTAATGCATAGTATACGTATACTAAACGTGTGCGGTAAATGATAATACATTTTTATGTTTATGTTCGGAACCGTTTGTGTAATACATGTATAATCATGTACATAAATTGTATATAAACTGTTATGTTCGTCAATGTTCGTAAAAGTTCGGTTAAGTTCGTGTTAACTTGTTTAAATTTTTAATTATTAGTGTTTCAAAAATAATGTATACTAGATTAATGCAAAGAAAACACATTAAAATTCATCCGCCATGTTTGTTTCTTGAAACAACGCCACCTGTACCATAACATTCACATTAGTGTGTATAAGACTGTGCGTGTGTGTACATGTACCATAGCAAGTTACCGAGTGTTGTTTGTTTTTTATAACCGGCAATACCCCGCGCAGTTTGCGGGCGGCAATATTTTACGCGTCCCGCGTCGCGAAAACCTTTTTCCGGGCGCAAATACCGCGCGGCGCGTACCGGTCGCGGTAAAAAACGCGCGGCGCGCACCGGTTGCGATAAAAAACGCGCAAAAATGGTATTTATTTTAGTAATATTATTCATTTTACCTATTCATATAAAAATATACCCTTTAATAAACATATTTCCAAAGTTTGAAAAAAATCGACGCCATATTGTTTATGCAAATTCATTAAATTTTTAATTTAAAGTTACATTGTTCTAATGTATATAGTAATGTTCGTTAGGTCCTTACGATTAAGAAAATACCTTTCTTTTGTTTGTACGACCAATAGTTTGGTCAAAAAAGCGAAAAAATAAAAAACTATACTTTTGAAACACCCTGTATATAAATCGAAAAAATAAAAAGTGTTCAAATGTATCATGTAGGGTGTCTTTCTATATAGATTTTGACCTGACAAATCGATTTCTGTTGTCCATTTTCACCTACGATGAACCGTTTAGGAGCCACGCACATTTAAAATTATTTTAAAGTTACATTGTTCTAATCTGTATAGTAGTGTTCGTTAGGTCCTAACATTCAAGAAAATACCTTTCTTTTCTTTTTACAACCAATAGTTGACCGTCAAAAGCCAAAAATGTAATGTTAGAGCCCTACATGTCCACCCGCCACTGTTAGCCCCCACAAAAAATTGTTTAATTTTATCATGTAAGGTGTCTTTCTATATAGATTTTCATCTAACAAATCGATTTCTGTAATCCGTTTTATCGTATAATCAATCGTTTAGGAGCTACGCCCATTTAAAGTTTTTATACGAAAAAATCTTAGTCTTTATTCATCAACGCCACCTATATAGCAACACATGTCAGTAGCATACATGCTTTTGTGCGGTTAGCATCACATCGTATCGACCTCGTCTTATTTGTAGAACCGGCATTCCCTCATTCGTTTACCGACGAAATCATTTTGTCGTTTCCCGTCTTTTTTTTCCCGCCATATATTAGTGCTTCGTATGTGCTTCAAACATTGAAGAGGATAACATTCTGTGTTACGTAAGTATCATCATTTTAACATTTCTATACTTTACATGTGTTTTTTAGTACACATCATAACATTATAATCTAACTTTACATATTTAAAAAGAAAAAAAAATAGTCACTTAAAATTTCAATAAACCGCACGCATATACGCCACTGATATCAACATATAAATTATTTATTTTCGTTCATTTGCTATTTCTTTTCTCTTGGCTTACACAAACTTTTGCAGTTTCTGTGTTCAAAACAAGATTTCACCGTTCCTTTTTAAAGACCGTAAATTCCATTGCATTCAGCTAAGAATAAAAAAAATGCCCTGAAGCAGCATTCAGGTTAAGCCTGTATACCTTCGCACCCCTCTGACGCACACCAATACAGGTATGTGTGTGCTTCTCGTACTCTTTCTCTCTCTTGCTGTTTGCATGAAACTACAGGCAGAAACTGCCCCGCACGCGTCTCCTTTCCTCTCACGCACCGATCGCATTCATCCATCCTTCCACACACATTTTCTTTCTCTCTCTCTCTCTCTCTCTCGCATGTACTTTTGTCGTTAAACTCCCCTCGCGTCTCTATTACTATTTCCTTCAAACTACAAAAACACTTCCCTCCCGCCCCGCCAACCTCAGCTCCCATTTATAACCTGCACTCAGCGTTTATGCAAGCTTTCAGCATCTATCGTTCGCGCTCTTTCCTTCCTCCTCCCGCCCCGCAACAGCTAGCACCCCGTTCCATACCCTACAATAAAGCAAACTTTTTTCTTTTTTTTTCCTCCCTCTCTCGCTCTTGCTTTCTTACGCGTTCACGTTTATACTTTTATTGCTATGTAGGTAACCCTATGCACTTCTTATGGTTTTAAATCGCCTTATAAAAACCATTCAGGAAATACACAACATTTCTGGTTTCCGTATTTCAATCTTCACAAATAAGTCTCATAACAACGGTTTTATCTGACATTTATACAATAAATAAAAGCAAACACAAGTCATTTTAATATTCCCATTGATTTTCGCTTATAGTTAAGGAGCCATACTTTGCATTTAGGGAAGAACAAGAAACGCTATACTTTTAGGAATTATTCATTCATTATCTAGGATGTTAAAAAGTAGGTAATAGACTGAGTTCTTGCCCTTGTACTTAAAGTGTTCACGTAGTGCAACAGTAAGATGTATCCTCGTGCACAGGAAATGACAAGTAGATGTTTTTTGTACACATAATGATTTTTTATGACATATTTTTCAAATTAATCTATTAAAATGCAGCAATCGATAAAATATGGAAATAATCCATAAACTGTAAAACATAAAAAATCCCGTGGAAATTATGAGTTATATATCAAAATTTTAAGTAAATTTTGCAGTTAGAAACAAACTTGGTCTTGATTTTCAGTGTTCCTTCAAACAAGATCAAAATACGTTACCAATACACATTCTATAAAGCTTCAATAGTATTTTTAAGGGGAACAAGCAAAATTATTTTAAAAAACGGGTAGCAGAAAAGAGGTGAATTTTATTTATCTTTCTTGTTCTTAATATTATTATTATTTTCATTGCATATAAAAATAACTAACTAAGTCTATGACCTATGGAACCCAGAGGTTCACACAAGCTCTTCACTGACTTCTATCCGTACCCAATTGTATACAATTTGTACTTTGTATTCCAATTTTTGCGAAATTTATCTTAATATTTTCCTCCCATTTGTGCATAGGTCTTTCTATTGGTCGTTTTCCTATAAGTCTACCAGTCAAGACTTTGAAAGCATTCTATTAAACCTATATGACATGCTCACCTAAGCCTCCTAGACTTGATAACCCTAACAATGATGGGTAATTCTATAAACTATGTAGTTCCTCAATATGAAGCTTTTGCCAATCACCATTCTCATTTCTTTTGGGTCCAAATATTTTTTCCTAGAATTCTGTTCTCAAATACTTCACTCAGAGTAAGAGATTATGTGTGACAACAATTTCAATGCATATAGTTTACGAAAAATTGTCTTTTTTTTTTCTTTATATGAGTATAAAAGGAAAAAGTAGAAGGAAAGTAATGGATACGAAGAATAAGATAAGCATAATTTTTTTTTAAAAAAAAACAGAGTCAAAATTATTTTCCAAGTCTGTCAAATGTATAATAATAATAATAATAATAATAATAATAATAATAATAATAATAATAATAATAATAATAATAATAATAATAATAAATATTTAGATAGCTGAGCTGGATTCCAGCTTGCACTACCTAAAATTTGTCTTTTAATCAAGTTCAAAAAAGCATCTTTAGTCAGCAATTGGAAATTATATTTTCAGCAGTCTTCTTCTTCTTATAAGGTTTCTATAGACTTTCCCTGTAATTTTAACAGCAAAACAATCTTAAATCCCTGTGAAAATAATATTCTTTGCTGGGTCTTCCATAAAAAATTATACAATACCTTACTCTACTCCATTTGTTAGATGCAGTCTTCCTACAATCCACCAGAAAACTGAAAGAGAAAACCATAAAAATGTGCTCGCTATAAAGCCTTCCAATCACCCAAACAACCAAGTAACCTTAAAACCTGATTTTTCTCAGTTCAAATTACCTAAAGTAATCATATTGGAATTAATAAAACACACAAATTATATTGTCTAATCTAATTTTCTTTTTTTTTCTTTTTATTTCTTATATTTACATTTTTTCTTTTTTTTACATTTTATTGTTTTGATTATATATATTTTTGCATTTATTTACAAATTCATTAATTCTTTCAAGTACTTCACAATTCATGGCTACATTTAAAAATTTCTCCAAACTAGCCATTGTTTTGCAAAACTCTTCATTTATTTGAAATTCCATACCGCCTTCCTCCCCCTCTTGTACATTTTGTACCCCCACCTCATCATCATGATCATCATTAGCCTCTTCATCATAATGATCATCCTCTTCGACATTTTGCATTATTATGTCCCCCTCCTGCTCTTTGTCATCTTCTATTATTATCACTTCTTTCTCATGTTCTATTAATATTACGTCATTATCATCCTCATCATCCACAATAATTACATCCTCCTCCTCCTCCTCCCCCTCTTTGCGATCTAATTCGACCACATTCTCATCTCCTACATCTTCTGCCAAATTTACATCGTCATCTCCTGTTAAATCAATAATGTCCAATAATATACATGCTCGTGATCGCTCCATTCTGCAAAAAAAAAACAAAAATAAACACTTATAAATATCAAATAATACTATAAAATTTCAGATGTTATATTTAAGCAGACGTGCTGTTAAAAATATATTAAAATAAGTATCATCTTATTTTTTATGTCTCTCAATAATTCATCCAATCAATTCACTGTTCTATTCTCAAAATAAATAGCTACTGTACATTGAATACTCAGTTATCACTCTTATACTTATTCGTTTAGCGCCTATAATTTGATCTGTCAAAGTTATTTCATTATTTAAATATTAGTTCTTAAAAGTTGAATCTTCAATACAAATAATGACTCTAATTATTTTTTATTTGTTCTCTTCTAAACAAAGTGGTATTATTTATTTATTTTCCATCAGTAAAAAACTCTGGGGATCTAAGTTACCTAAATTATGATTATAAGGCAATTTACCTATATTTCCAACAAAAGTAATATTTCATTCCTTCAATCATAAACATTCTATTTTTTTTTCTACAATTTTATCTTACTTTTAAAAAGTAACCTACATATAACTGTCTACAATACCTTAAAAATTACCAGTTTGAAACATATTCTAACAAAATTACTTTGTAACCCTCCCAACAAAAAATTTCAATGTCTGTCTGTTTTTTTGCCTACATATTCAAAATATCAAATAACATACGTCCTTATTGCCATTGTATGAACATATTCGTATCATTTATATGAAATTCCATAAAAATTAAGCAAAAGTTTTTCCTAGGAAACATTTCTATTTACAATACTACCAAGATAATATTCAGTTATCATTACGTTTTTATTTTACTTTTTCCATACAAATCCTAAACTAATTTCCTCTAGTACATTTGGTTCATAGTTCTGTTTTTTGCTTAAATCATAATTATAGATATTTTGCCTTTAATACCATGTCACTTGCCACAGCTAACAAGCTTGTATGCTCCACGGTCCTCCGCTAACCTTTTCGTTTTTACGTATAATCTTTTTGTTTTAATTTCAGCCATTAATTGTAGTCTTCTTCGCCCCCTCCCTTTCTTTCTTGTCAACATACCCTCTAGGACATTCCCTAACAAAAATTTGTTTAACTAATCTTATACTAAACAATATTATCATCATAATTTTTTCGGAATGCTTCCATTTCCTTCCACATCCTTAATTATGATCTCCTTTTACCCTGACTCGCATTACCGTGCAATATAAAGTGCTAAGTGCCATAAAATCAATTCAATATTTTCAATAAATTATTATAAGAAAACAAAATCCATTTTTCCTAAAAACTATTGTCGTTCATAAGCTCCTACATGTCTAAGCGGTTAACGTACGCGCATTTCGCGTGGGTAACCAGCATTTGCTTCCCGGGGCAAACTCATATGGTTCCCATTGCACGTAAAGTTGTAGGTCCACGTCTCATATTGCATGGCTGCACACGGGAACGCTAAACTCATAATCAACTTAACTCAACTGAAATCTTCTTTATACATACATTTTAAATACGGTCATTTGATTTTTCCATACTTATATTTCTATAATATAATTCATGAATTTACTTTCAGTCTGAGTAAATATTTTAGCCCCCCCCAATGCTTTTATGTTTCCTGTATTTTTAATTTTTATTCTTTCGGACATAAGGGCAGTTACATAAAGCTATACAAGAGGTATAACTCTATATATATTCCAAAAATAATAATAATATTTAAGTCGCAAGCACACGCCCTCAAATAGTAATATTCCCAATAAAAACTCCATATAGGTGTTAATTTCAATTAAATTTAGACATTAAAACATTTTTCTGTACGTTATTACTTAAATCCATACTAATATTACACATGCATGGTTTTCCCAATTCTTTAACTAACAAATATAATTAGTTTAAGACACAATAAATTACTAATAATTCAATTATCTCTTTTGCAAAATAATTATGGCACACTTGCACCTACATTACCAATTTTCATGTCATAAATGTTGGTGAGTGTTTCCAATATTAAAAACTGTCATCGCCAAACTGGTACTTAATAACAGTCTGTTTAAATCCATGGCATTTTTACGTAACCTTCTATCTACACGCAAAAAATATATGGCAAACTACACTTTTCCAATTAAGCTAGCGCTGCCTTAAACGTAAAACAATTCAGTTCAATTCATCACATTCACTCAACTAATTTCAATTGCACATTATCTTACATAACATTGCTTTTGTTTTTCCAATTCATGAATTAACTAAAAGTTTATATTTCATATCCTCTTTCTAATAATAAATTCCAATATTTGTTAAAGCCAGTTTGCGGTACCGCGCGCCTCCGGTGCTTCAAATCTCTCATACAATCCCAATCCGCAACAAGTCAAATTTATGCTGCGCAAACACCATATGTATAGGTTTTGTCGGGGTTCTCCCGCTTACTCCCATTTTCTTCATTCAACCATTTCACTCATTTCTCATCATCACCGTCTCCTTTAGCCTAACAGAAATACACAGCAAAGATGTGCGCGCTAGCTACTACGTCACTGTAAAAAGACATGTAAGTACTGCCTTATTACATTTTCTTGTTTCGTATACACTATGCAAAACCACCGTAAACGTGGGTTTTCTAGCAATTATTCACTTTCCTCCCACTATCTCATTCCACCATTTCATCCATCTCGCATTATTACCCTTTAGCCTAACCCGCATAAGCGTAAAACGTCAAACTTAAAAATTTTATTTTCTATAGCATTTATAAACTTTTATCTTTGCACCATCTTTTGCTTTCCTTTCGTTATGTTCATACGGTACCTTAATGTTATAACGCTCACCTGTTGTGTATGCAAACCCTCCTTCAATTTCCCGCAAATTAACTTTCTGTTAAACAATATTCTGTTAGTGGATTTTCCCGTTTCCTCCCACTATCTCATTCCAACAATTGTTGAGTTATTATTTATTTGCCTTAATTACGCGTCAGTCTTAGCCTAACTGGTATAACCGTGGGACGTTAAACTTAAAAATTTCATTTTCTATGGCATTCATAAGCTTTTATCTTTCCATCGTTTCCTCTACATATGTTTCAACGGTATCTCTGATGCGTAAGGTCTTTCATTTAATCCCTAGACATGTAACTTTTTAGTGGACAACATCGTGTTCGTGAGTTTACTCGGGGTACTTCCTTTTGCTCCTACTTTCTCATTCCACCAATTCTTCCAGCATCATTCACTTGCCTTAATAACACATCAGTTTTAGCCTAAAGGGCATAATCGTGGCACGATAAACTGAAATATTGCATTTTCTTTGGCATTCATAAGCTTTTATCTTTCCATCGTTTCCTGCTTTCCTCTCAATAAAACTAGGCTACACATACTATACTCAAAATGTTCGCAACTAAAACTAATCTTTTCCAAAAAGTCAATTAAACATAATAAGCTCCACAGTTTTCCTCTCTTAAGTTTAAAAATAAATAAAATAATTTATTTCTTACCTCAAATGTAGAAATTCCTTCAAAAAATTTCTTCACAATCGATCCAGGAAAAAATCTAAAACAAAAATAACAAAAAAAAATAATTTAGTATAAATTCTGCACCTCCTTCACAAACACATAATATCATTCTATATATATATATATATATATATATATATATATATATATATATATATATATATATATATATATATATATATATATATATATATATATATATTAAAAGTTTAATAAAAAAAATTACTTGGGTGGTTTAGAATTAAGTTCTATGCTGTTATATAAATTTAAAATTAATTCCACCATCAGCTTTTCAATATTTCTCATTTTATTTTTCTTAAAAGTCAATAAATAAAAATAAGCTCGTTACAATTTACATTAAAAAAATAATATTATATTCTCACTTCAATTATCTATAAAAGTTAAGTTCTTTCGTTATTACTTTATAGAATAAATATAAAAAACAAAATTCAACTTACCTTCCAAATATAGATATTTCCGGTCAACTAAAAACTCCTTTCCTCAAATATTAAACAGACGAACTAGCACCGAGTAAGCTCTAAAATACAAATAAGCGTGTTCTCCAAAACAACATATTTATATTTTTTTCACAAATAAAAGATTCAAACTAACGCCAAACATTTTACGCTTTCTTTTCTTTTCTTTCTTTTTTTTTTTTTTTAATCTTAGCGTCCCCTGCAAACACTTTCGTCCAATTACTGTATGTCTTAAAGCAAAATTCTTTTAAAAGACTACCCCCTACAACTTCCCTTCAATACAACACAAAATTTACGCAACTATCTCTCTACAAACAATAAATTCACACATAAAAGAAACTCTAGCCCTTAAATACAGCTTGTAGCGTCTACATAATTCACAATAGCCAAAAAAAAAAAAAAAAATACAATACACTTTTGTAGGTTCTGCAAAACGAAAACAAAACCAAAGGTTTGCCTTTTTTTCAGTTTTATTATCTTATTCAGCACTGAAACAGCTCTTTTCCGTCTCTCTCTCTCTGTAAGTATCGCACCATACGTTAACATAATTCTTCAATACTAAGGCGTTCAGTTTTCGTGCTTCAAGTCTCAGCTTCAGTCACACTTTACACCACATACATATTTTAATATATCTATAATTCACGTTATACATTATCCCATCTAACGTAGCAAAGGTTCAATCCCCGACCCAATCAATTCAACTTTATGGTAAACAAAGACCGTGTTCGTGGGTTTTCTCGGGGTTAACCCGTTTTCCAGCATTTCATTCATCTCTCATTATTATCCTCTCCTTCACCCTAGCCGTACACGCATCAAAGGTGCGCGTCCTAGCTACTACGTCAATATAAAAAAGCATTTAAATACTATCATCTTGCAATTTCTTACAATTCTTAAATTTCCTTCAACTATCTCATTCAACCATTTTACTCATCGTCTCCCTTAGCCTAACCCGCACACACACACACACACACACACACACACACATATCAAATGTGTGGGCCCTAGCTACTACGTCAATATAAAAAAGCATCTAAATACTATCATCTTGCAATTTCTCGCAATTCTCCCATTTCCTCCCACTATCTCATCGTCTCCCTTAGCCTAATCCAAATAACCATGCAACGTAATCTTAAAAATTTCAATTTCAATATTCCAACTACAAAAAATATAAGTTTGTAAGCATCAGTATTATACACGAATTATTCACTAACTTCATGTCTCATGTAGCGTCGCTGTTGAAACCAAAGCAAAACTAACATCAAGTCAGGTCAAAATCCATTCAATTCATATTGTGTTCCTTCGAATTTTCATGTATCTTCCTATCAATTTTAATCCAATTATCACAACACTAATAAAATATTTATCTTTAATGTATCAAACATCTATGTTCCAATCCTCAGCTCACACCATATATATTTTCCCATATTTTATTCTATTTTTTTTTTCTCAACTATAATATAATATCAAATCAATCATGTCTCTTCTCATCTGCATCTTTTCAACTATATAACATAAAAATTCAACTAAATTAAAACTTCAAACAAATCCATAACCCCGAAATATCTAAATTTCTATTGCAAATATTATCTTATTTTCCACGTAAGTTTCTCACACTCCTTTTCGAAACTACAAAAATCCATTCATGATAGTATCCCTAACTTCAACAATACTTTTTTTCTTTTTTTTCTCACTCTGTTAAACCACTGGCATAATAGCAATCTTACTCACAACCTGTCTGTTTTCGCCCTTTCGTTTTTTCACAAAAACAAGTACAATAGCTATTCTTTAAAGTTAACAAGAATCTTTTCCAGAAAAAGGGCTTTTTTCTTTTCTTTCTTTTTTTATTCTATCAGGGCATGCTAAATGGAACATTTTTCTGTCTGACAAATCAGAAAAATCTTTTTTTTTTTTTCTAAAAACAGTTACGTTCAAATCGAAATTACAGGGAGTCTCATCCCTCAACAATAAATGTCACATACATTTTCTCAAATAACTTTCTATATCCTAACAACTTAAAAGATCTTTTTTTTTTTTCTTTCTTTTCTAAAAAGACTTAGACATGCACGTGTGTCGCAACCAACATAACGTTTTCTCATCCACACACAAAAAAAGTTTCGCTTTCTATTGTAGTAATTTTAACTATTCCCACGTTAATTTAAACTGGTCCTTTGGTCAAAAGGACACTACACTTTCCCTATGCAATCTTGTATGCCCCGTCTCTCAGTATGAGGCAATCTAACATTTTCAAGGTATTTCTTACATTCTCTCTCCTTCAGTATACTCATTGCTATTTCTCCAAAAGTACAGTACACCCCCCCCCTCCACCTCCAAAAACCTAGAACACACACATACAAGCAGGTGTCTCCTATTTCTTTCTTTTCCATGCATTAGAAATTACAGTCCCCCCAATTAAGCAATGTCCAGAGCACAGTTGGCCCTCCACCTCCAAAAACTGGACCACCCAAAATTACAGTACACCTGTGTATATGTTTCTTTCTTTCTTTAGTACACATCAAAGAATTCTCTCCCTACTCATGCCATTCTTAGGTTACATGACTTTCTCACGTCCTGCTGTTAAAGTATTTTCTGGCTTCCAACAGTTAAACTTTCTCAGACAATATATTCTTTCTTTTAATGACACAATGTTCAAATTGTAACAGTGTTACAAAAAGCTTCTCAATTTCAAATTGTATCCTTTTCTTTCATGTTTCTCATGTTTCTCCGCCTTCCAACAGTTAAAGTATTGTGCAACATCCATATGTCACATTAAATTGACACTTTGTTACTTCCTTAATTGACACAAAGATGAAATTACGAAACAGCTGCATAAGACCATCTGGTATACATTTAAATCGTTGCTATTCACTAAACAAAGGCACCCTGCTGCGAAAGTATGTGGACATACAGCCATAGGCCTACTACCTGATTTGATTTGATTTTTAGTTTAGCGTCCCTTTCTGCAGCGAGGCTATATGAGACGTGGACCTACAGCTAAATGTGGGATCTGAACCACATGAGCTCCCGCCAGAAGTCTAATCCGGGTCACCCACGCCAAAGGCGTGTATGCTAACCGCTTAGCCACGATGAGCTTAACCAGTGATACTTCCAGGAGGTGGCCCGAAGGAAAATTTCTGCGGAGCTGTGTCTTCAATCTTGTTCAATGTGGATTACCAGTATTTTAGCACTACTAATTTTCACTAAGGGCGTCATTTCGGGTGGCAGGGGCGGATCCAGGACCGACTTCTGGGGGGGCGGTGGGTTGTAATACTGCTACTTTTAAGGGCTCCAAACTTTGGGATAGGTTTTATTTATATATAAAAAATAAGAAAGTTTACTCTTCTGGGGGGGGCGATCGCCCCCCCCCTGGATCCGCCCCTGTTGGGTAGGTCCATGCATTTGGAACTACCCCCTCCTCTGAGTTTGAAAAACATGCTTTTTAACAAATTGTATACTAAAATACTAATAAAAAAAACGTGAAACTCATGTAGGTGTTTAATCTTGTTCCCCTGTAAAACTGAAATGACGCTATTGTTTTTCACCTCCTGTGTATTTCCTTCTGGGGAAATCCAAAATCTTCACTGTTCGCGATAACTTCCGTAAAATTTGTTCGCTTAGAATACTTGGCATGCGATTTTTGATTTTAGGAAATAAGCCTGTTGTTTGCGTAGAAAAATAATGAAATCTTTGAGTTTAACGCTTCATGATTATGCCATTTAGGTCTATGCTAAGAGAGACAGATGATTAAGGCAAATAAATGATGGAAGAATTGGTGGAATGAAAAACTGGAGTACTCCGAGAAAAAACGCACGGACACGATGTTGTCCATCACAAACTTACTTGGCCGGGAATCGAACGAGGGACCCCACGAACCAGAGGTAAGCGCTCTACCATTTCACATTTCTTGACTATTTGAAATCTAATTTCATGTTTGTTTCTTCTATACTGAAAAGGAATTCATCATGTGGTTCGGATTCCACATTAATCAGTAGGTCCACGTCTCATATAGCCTCGCTGCTGAACGGGACTTTAAACTAAATCAACTCAACTCAATATGAAGAGGAATGCAATGGTTTTAATACAAATTATTCAAGAAAATTTTTCTTTTTTATATTTAGCCTTACCGGCATAACTTATATTCTACGCAAGTTTTACGTTTGATTAAATTTTGACGATAAACCATAAGGATTTTTTTTTTTTTTTTTTTTTTTGGACTCTTGGGTGTAAACTCTCGTATTCCTTGTAGTTACCTTCCATAAAAGGATCTTACAAATATATGCACACAACAAGAAAGAAACGAAATAAAAAATTTAGTGAGAATTCACAAAGGAAAGAATTGTATTTGTTAAAGTTATATTGTAGCCTCATACACATTCTCCACGCGTACCATAAGACAATGTTTCGTCGTCTCCAAGTAGAGGTCTGCACGGGCCTGAATTTTTAGCCCGGGTCCGGCCCGGCCGT
The DNA here is from genome assembly GCF_964235325.1 of Thermobia domestica. Taxonomy (NCBI): domain Eukaryota; kingdom Metazoa; phylum Arthropoda; class Insecta; order Zygentoma; family Lepismatidae; genus Thermobia; species Thermobia domestica. The sequence goes on along the minus strand of NC_137454.1, from coordinate 1,603,001 downwards.
GAATTTACAATAAGAGGCCCGACCCGAGTCCGAAACATGTTTTAGCATTTAGGCTCGAGCTCTTGTGATCGAGTGAGCCCGAAATAAGCCCGAATTACAGAAACTTAATAATTAATGCAAAAATTGTATTTGCATTTACAGCAATTAGAGACTTAATTTTGCAGTTGTGCTTTAAAGTTCTCCAGAAAGAACGGTGCAATATATATATCGTTGTACAGTATATTTACAAAGTTAGCCCCGAAAGGGCCTGAGAAATATGATTTTATATATAAAAATTTACGGCTCGAGTGCGGCCCGGGCCTGAAGTGATATATACTTTGTAGGCCCAAGCCCGTGCAGACCTCTATGTCCGAGTCACAGCGAGTGTATTCGAATCAAAGATGGTCACAGGTTACCGGGCCTCTCTGGTTTCCGGCGTCTGTCTGGGTCGCAGGTCTAGTGGACCACGGACTAGCAGCTTCCGGGTTACAGGTCACGAAGTTCATGACCCTTCCCATCAATAGAGTTGTAGTTTAACCTCGGTGTTAAAGCTTTATAAGACAGATGGTAGGAATCATTCCGCTATTTGAATTGTTCCTGCATTCAACGTTGTCTCTCTATGTGTTCCACGATATCTGCAAAATTTGCCCGATTTTAGTGAAACTTACTCGGTGCTTCCTTCCAGGTCTACAGCAGTGGTTTCCAACCGGCCGATGTATCAAATAGCAGCACGTTTTTAGTTTCAGAGAAACGATAAAACATAGGTGCAGCAAAGGAATAAAGGTGTTCAGATAGGAGCAACGAATAAACTAGTGTTGATTCCACGAAGAGTAGCAGGGGATTCAGCACTGACATTCAATCCCAGGTGTTCTGGCTGCTTTTCACTCTCTCTCAGTTCGGTTTTCTGACAAATGGGAGAAGCAAACATGACGTCACAGGAGGGCAGTTGTGGACAAACTACAAGCTAAGAAAAGAAAACTGAAAGTGTCTTACTATTATCGTCTAACGATAAAATTGCAATTCATACCAGTGTGACCTCCCTCAATAGCCACCAGTGCACTAGGAAATGAATTCCCAAACTTAAAAGGTTCTTTGCTCATTTCCACTATGCACAGTACCACTACTATAAATAAGCAAACTCCTTGATTTCCAGCCCATGTAAAACTATGGACAGCCAGTAGTTCACGTTCAACTGAGTGATGGGTCATCAGCGCATTCAATTCAAACAAAGGGAGCCGAGAAGAGCAATGACACATGTGCCATTGAAATTTTAGGAAGAGAAAAATTAACTGAATCATTCAAATTACGTGTTAGAAGTTTGTGTAAACAATATAATAAATATCTTCATGTAATCAAGGCTGCACCCATGAGAGAAGTATTGGCGGACAGAACCATTTCACGAGGGAAAGGCTCCTAGCGTAACTATTGAAGTAACTCCCAAATTTTCTCACGATAATAAGTCAACGCCGAAAAATCTATGCTTCGTCTGGGAATCGGCTACACTGTACCTAGGTACAGAAATAAACGAACTGACTCTAATCTCCATGGCCTTACATCATCAAATTGCGTTCCAGATACAAAAAATAATGGTTCATGTATAGTATGAAGTATATGGTATGTATACCTGGTATATAGTATATAGTATGTATACCTGGACAGATGTTGTATTTTGCAAAATCCAAAACACAGTCCATTCCTCTTCTGATAGAATTGTGCTAAACGCATTGATTGCAGCAGAAGCACTGGAGAACAGAATCTCCGTTTCGTAATGGCCTGCAGATTCCATAAAATTGGCCATTCCTTTTCCACGTAACAAAATCCAACCAGGTTCATTTACAAACTCCATTGCGATGTTAAATGGTTCCTCCGGGAAATATATGGGATGACAAGCTGAAATAATAATAATAATAATAATAATAATAATAATAATAATAATAATAATAATAATAATAATAATAATAATAATAATAATAATAATAATAAAGTAATTAGTAGCCTATTCATGGTTCATAAAATCGCTTTCATAAAAAATAATGTTCGTGGAGAAAGTTCAATACGAGCAGGAGAATTTTATATTCCAGAGCCTAACCGAACAGAATAGAATTTGCTGTCAAAGAATGTAAGAAACAAATCTCAGTGTGTGAACAAAATTCTCGCTGATTTAATTTTAGCTGAAGAAAAAATTGTGGAATGAGATACACAAACTCATTGTCCTCTAGAACAAGGAGGAATTGCCACAAAAGTGGAAAGAATTCATCATTATTCGATCCACAAAACAAGCGACAAAACTGATTGTAATAATTAGAGCGGCATCACTTTCTTTTGTCGGTATTTATTTATTTATTTGTTCGAAAAGAAACAAAAAGTATGTTATCTACCAAGCTTTCATTCGGAACAGCTATTCGTTTTCGCATATACGTATGTAAGACGCATACTCGTCTGATTGATAAAGCAGGCAGGTGTCTGCCCTCTAGGAATTTTCTCGGGGTGTCCCCCATCTGGACAAGCAAATATATATATATATATATATATATATATATATATATATATATATATATATATATATATATATATATATATATATATGGTTACACATACTTTTGTGTTATTCTCATATGCAGTGGTGGATTAGGCGGGGACCGGGCGGCCTAGCTCCGCTCCAGTTTTTTGAGTAACAAAAGTAATTTAAGCTATTATTTATATATTTTTGAAAATGTATAGTAAACATGATATACCTATCATAGTCTGGGTTCTGACAGCCCCCCTAGTTTTTAACTGCTAGATCCGTCTCTGCTCATATGTAACCTAATCTTTGTGATTATAAAGGGGCACCTAATGTAAATTACATTATTACATTCACTGGAATAAAATTCAGTTTTGATAATTGCTTTCGAAAAGTGTGAAAAAGAAATTATAAGTGTTGTTGTGACTTATGAATAGAAATACAGTACAACCCCTCTAATCCGAACCCCGGAAATCCGAAAACCCGGCAAATTCGAACACGTTCCCAGGAGAAAAAAATAACTACAGCTGGAAAGTGAAAAAAACAAAAAAGATTTAATCACACAAATTTAGTTTTTTTAAGGTTTTAACATTTTTAGACTTAATGCTTATTCAAAATCATTATCTAATTATATCCTTACAAGAAGACAGTTATAGATATGCGACAATCATTTTGGACACGAGTGTACACCCGCCAGTCAAGGTCACTGCCCTTTCGACCACTGAGCCACCCTGTCTAATCTCAGTCGTTGTTTTACCGCCAATTCAGTGACGAAATAAGTACGTAATATTATTTCCCGGGTAATCCGACCCCCCCCCCCCGAAATCCGAACAGGCTTCAGCCCCAATTAGTTCGGATTTGAGGGGTTGTACTGTATATCAGTTTATTTGGGATGAAACAAGAAGTTTACTTATGGAGAACGATTTGATAAATTAATCTTGGAACCGAAAAAGGATATTTAGGTTCGTTATACAACGAATTTTGGCATTGCATGGAACTTTCAATGCAGAGCATCAGAGCAAGGTATTTAAATTTTCAATGTCAATTCACGTGCTCCACATTAATCAAATATGAGCCCAATTGATGTCCCATAACAGATAGTCATCTTGATTTTGTTATTGGAGCTATTAGGCCTTCAGCCTTTACAAATTTATTAGTGAGCACCCTCGTGGCTAAGCGGTTAGCGTACGCGCCTTTGGCGTGGGAGACTCGCGTTCGATTCCCGGCGGGAGCTCATGTGGTTCGGATTCCACGTTAATCAGTAGGTCCACGTCTCATATAGCCTCGCTGCTGAAAGGGACGCTAAACTAAAATCAACTCAACTCAAATTTATTAGTTGAATGTCAGAGGCGAATCTAGAAGATAAAAACTGGGGAAAAGACAGAACCCAGATTATGATAGGTATAACATGAGTTTACAATTTTTCATGGATCCTGCAGGAGTTTCCGCCTTAACTCTCTTCCGATGGATATTATGACTAGGTTGGGTGTTGAAGCAATTGAAGCTATATCTAATGTTTCAAAAATTTTCGAATAACGAATACAAGGCAACATTTACCATAAAGTTTCAAAAATATACAAATAGGGCTAATAGCTTCAATTATTTTTGTCACTCAAAAAACTGGGGGGACATGGGCCTCCTGGTCCCGAGCCTGATCCACAACTCTTTAATGTCAATTTTCTTTAATAAAATTATTGTTTTCATTAGAACTCTGATTTTCAACTTGAGACTACGCATATTCATTAAACGTACTATCTAAAACATGAACATTATTTGTAGCACTAAAAGATGTAGCACATCCCACAAAATCCTCTTCAAGATTCTATTAGCAAGATTGACAGCACAAACAGTTGAAATTATTGGATATTATCAGTGCGAAAAGTCGATCAACTAGTGACTTAAATATTTACCATTGTCCAAATATTAGAAAAGAAAAGGGAATACAACATCTTGGTGCATCAATTATTTAGTAATTTCAGAAAGGCCTGCGACTCAGTTAGGAGGGAAATGTTCAAGATTCTTACCGAATTTGGTATACCAAAAGAGTTAGTTAGATTAAATGAGATGTGTTCAAATGAAACCCAAAGTGAAGTCCGGGTAGCGAAATACTTGCCCACGAGCTTTCACATCGTCAACGGTTTGAAATAAGGAGATGTGTTAGGGCCATTATACTTTGTTTCTTCTTCTGTGGAATACGCTATAACGAAAATTAAAGATAGTTATCATAGATACCAGGATCTACAGCTACGACTTTGAAACTTAAAAACATACGAAACAATAATTATGACTGTTGTACTGGTTGCGAAGCAGGATCGCTTACTGTGAGTGAAGAACGCGGACTGAAAGCATTTGAAAATAAAATTCTTAGGCTATTATTCGATCTCAAGAGGGATGAAAATGAGGAATACTGGAAAGTTCATAACGAGGAACTGCATAATTTACATCGTTTGCTTAACATTATAGGGTCATTAAGTCTAGGAGGCTCCGGTGGACAGATCATGTACTCAGAATGAAAGTGAGTAGGAACGTTTTCAAAGTTTTGACATGAAATCCAATCGAGGAAAGACCATTAGGAATGCCTAGACGCAGATGAGAGGACAGGCCGGTAGCCAGCCCAAAAGTGTAGGGGAGGCCAGGCTGAATTTAGGAGGGAGGCGATCCAGCCACATTATAGTTCATCACCATGTTATAGTTCATTTGCAAGGCTACCGTGAAAATTTTAGGGGGGCAGCAAAAATTTAGGGAGGCCCGTCCCCCTAGAACCCCCTGGATACGGGCCTGTGAGAGGACAATAATAAGATGGATCTCGCAGAAATAGGAATATAACGTAGAAACGACATGCAGTTGGATAAGGACAAGTCAATGGAGAGCTCTTGTAAATGCGGATACTTTTGGGTTCCATACGCCATAGAGTTAATTAAGATTTTAGTTATTATTAAAGACCAACCTTTCTGTTAAATATACCAAAAGAAGTAGAATATGTCATTAAAAATTAAAACAGAATATCAAAAAATATTTAATTGTTAGACAGTGAGTGAATGTTTCTAAAGCAAATTTCATAACCTCTATGTGACTGATTACAAACGTTTTTTTTTTCTTTACTTGAAAGTTATTTTGAATTTACAAAGTAAGTGCATAATTATTTAAATGATACAGTGACTTAAGTGCGGAAATGTGCAGTATACATAAGATTTAATATTGTATCTTTGGAACGAAACTCAATAAATAATACGCTGATTTACTGTACTCAAAAGGAACAAAAAGAAAAAAATCGATGTTCATTTATTTTCGTTCGGTTTGGATTATTCAAAAGTTCGGATTAACGGTGTTTTAATATACCACAATGCTAAGAATAAGAGGAACATTGCCCACGAACTGCCTCAAATTTGCTTTTTAAAAGTAAGAAGAAAGAAAAAAAAATGGTTATCATGGACAGAAATTAGTTAAATCTTCGGTGTCTTTAGTATAAGATCCTGCAACTATGACCTTCCAAGGAAGATGGATTATGATATTAAAATGACGATAAAAGAAAAGAATAAAATAATAGGTAACCCACAAATATGATCTTGTCTACCATTACTCAAGCATAAGATCAAAAGCTGCTCGCACCCTACTGCCTATGTATAGTATGTGTAAATACGTGTAAAAAGCGTCCTGACCACTGATGAAAATTTTCCGGAAAATTTTCCGATTCATAAAAACATACTCTACTTATTCTTACATCGTTGTTTAGCCGTGATGTGAGGTGGAAAATTTTCTTCTATATTTTTCCGGAAAATTTTCCGTTCTTAACAAATATCAGTGATCAAGTAAGTTCCTCAGTATTCATAAAATTGATTGGAATCATGTATAGAAATGTTAAAAAGTGAAAGATCGTTTAAAGAATCTGAAAATTTTCATGGCTCAGACAATTTTCCGTACTCTGTAGGAACAAGTGAAATAATTTTTCATGAATCGAAATATTTGCTGTCTTGTATGGAAAAATTGAAGAACTTTATATAAGTCGGAAAATTTTCATCATTTTGAAGCAAAAAGTAAAACAACTTTTTGTGAATCGGAAAATTTTATTGCTCTGTAGAAACAAGTGAAAGGAATTTTCATGAATCGGAAAATGTTCATCACGATGTAAGAACAAGTGAAAAAACTTTTCATAATCCTGAGAATTTTGGATATTATGTATAGCGATGTTTGGTGGAAAATTTTCCACTATATTTAACTGCATATTCAGCTATTAAATTAAATTCCTGTAGAGGGAAGTTAGACAGCAACAAATAATAATTTTTCAATTAGCTTTCGGAAACAAGAAAATTTTCTATTTAAAGTTGGGAAGTAAAAATATACAGTGTTTCTCTCTCTGTGTGTGTGTGTGTGTGTTTGTATATGTGTGTGTGGGGGGGGGGGTGAGTGTGTGTAAAGTGCAGGGAACATACATCGAGTTCGTAGAGAACAAATATCCCATTCTAATATTTAAAATGTAACAAGAAAATGAAAAGAAACCTTTGTGAATTTATCAATTTCAGAAACAGAAAATTCCACTATTTCTTCACATGTAGGCCTGCCTATGTAATGAAATAATTACATAAAAGTTCCTTATGAAGATTATTTTTGTAACAGAAAATAAGAAAAAAAATGATTTTATTCTGTTTAACATTCGTAAATCATAATTTCAATATTGGAATTTTGTATAATCAACATCTTACAGGAGATATTGTATTGTAAAACTACCATTATTATTTATAAAAAAAATGTATTAGAAATAATGACGATTCGATAGAACAAGTACATATATATATATATATACATACATACATACATTTATAAGAAATATGTTTTTTATTTTGTAAATTAAAATGAAATTACTTGTTGCTTTTAGAACGCAGTGCTAATAGTGCATTTTTTTTTTGTTTCTTTTATTATTTTATTGGAAGAACAACTAGGCAAATCAGCTTCTTATTAGTTATATTTCACTTTCTCTTCTGAATGAATATATGAATAAATAAATGTTTATTTCCAGAAAATGGTTTACTTTCTTTCTTATTTGCTTTCATGACTTACTTAAACTCCAATTTTGGGTAGTCAAAAATTTATAGTAGGCACTTTATATTATATCTACTTATTTATAAATATTGCAGTATGTAAATCTATAAAAGTAGTAAAGCTATGAGAAAACCGTTTTATGCGTATTAAACTGATGAAATCTAATATTGTAAGATCAAAGGTGGTTTCTGAGGGAAAAACGCATTGAAGTTTTTGAAACATTCTTGAAATGAAGAATCGTTAATTTTCACTTCTTGAAATTTTTTAAGACAATATTTATTGCAATAAATATTACGGCTAAACAACGATGTAGGAATAAGTGGAGTATGTTTTTATGAATCGGAAAATATTCATGACTTTTAATAAATTGAAATTTTTAGTAATAGAATGGGATATTTGTACTCCACGAACTCGATGTATGTTCTCTACACTTTGCATACTCACACATACGCACAGAGAGAGAGAGAGAGAGAGAAGTTGAATTGAGTTGATTTTGAGTTTAACATCACTTTCAGCAGCGAGGCTATATAAGACGGGACCAACTGATTAACGTGGAATCCGAACTACATGAGCTCCCGCCGGGAATCGAAGCCAGGTTTTCCATGCCAAGAGCGCGTATGCTAACCGCTTAGCAACGAAGGAGCTCGCAGAGGAAGAGAGAGAGAGAAACACTGTGTAAAATTTTACTTCTCAACTTGAAATATTAGAAAATTTTCCGGATCCCGAAAGCTAATTGGAAAATTATAATTTGTTGCTGACTAACTTTCCTCTACAGAAATTCAATTTTGTAGCTCTATGTGCAGTTAAATATAATGGAAAATTTTCTACCTAACATCACTATACATAATATCCAAAATTGTCCGGCTTATGAAAAGATTTTTCCACTTGTTTCTACATCGTGATGAACATTTTCCGATCTATGAAAATTCCTTTCACTTGTTTCTTCAGAGTAATAAAACTTTCCGATTTACAAAAAGTTTTACTTTTTGCTTCAAAATGATGAAAATTTTCCGACTCATAAAAAGTTCAATTTTTCCATATAAGAGAAAATATTTCGATTCATGAAAATTTGTTTTATTTGTTGCTGAAGAATTGTTACTTGATTACTGTTTTTTTTTTTTTTTTTTTTTTTTTTTTTTTTTTTTTTAGAATGGAAAATTTTCCGGAAAAATATAGCGGAAAATTTTCCACCTCACATAATTAGTCCTGACGATCAGAAATTTGCTCAAAACAAATTGGTATTGGCTAGAGTTGTTGAATTGGCCCTGAAGCCAGCATAAGAATACTTCACAAGGGGAAATAAAATATTTATTTATTCTAGATTCTAATAACATTCTAGAACTCGCATATAAAGCCATCGGGAAAGCATTTAGGGAGGAAGTTGTGATCTATATTAAAACGTTCCATCCTAGTATTCGCCTAGTGACACTGAGAAAAAGTTTCAAAGAACTTCAGTAAAAATAGTTAGTCACGGATTCGAATTTAGGGACCTCCTGATTCCAAATCAAGAATTGTAATGATTCAAAAATAAATACTTAAATACAGACAACTTTACAGATTTACGAAACACAAAGATGAAACGAAACTATTCCTGGTAACAGTCGCAAGTATGTATGCTGATTTATTCAATGTAATTGTCGCTTACTCAGACAGTTGAACATCATATGAAGAATGCCCTCGTCAGCGGTCGTTACTTTCATGTACTGAAGGGAATTATGATCGCTCAGACGAAGTGACAGGAGAGTCACTGAAAGTCTTCCAATTGTCTGCAAAATAATAGATAAAACATTAGTATTTGTACATGGAAACGCCTTATTTCCATTGCTTTTAAATTTATAATACAATAAACAATTACTACAATTAAATGGATACCTTTAGGACGGTTATACACGATGACATTTTTCAGCATATATCGTATCAAAGATTCCATCGGCTGAAGATTGAATCTATGTGATGCACGGTTGACGGTTATATGCAATTTTAGTGTTGCATGCAACATTTGATGTAATGTTCTATTTCTATCCAAAATTTTTCAAAGGAAATAAGTGAAAAGCAGTGAGTAGTAGCACTAAAATCTTCAGTATCACTTTTTGATTAAAACAACCATTCTCATCCCGTTTTTTCCCCACCGACAGAATTATCAGAGTGATAGGTATCACTTGACAAAAATAGGCCCATCAAAAACCACTATTGATATGAAAAGGTATTCTCAGCATTTTAACACAGCGTGAATTCATTTTGAGACAGAAAGAAAGTGGAATACATCATCCCCTCGCATCAAATTTCAGTTGAGTTACGTTGATTTTGAGTTTAACGTCCCGTTCAGCAGCGAGACTGTATGAGACGTGGATCTACTGATTAATGTGGAATCCGAACCACATGAGCTCCCGCCGGGAATCGAACCCTGGTCTCCCACGCCAGCATCAAATTTCATGACTCTACTTTAGTATATTGTCCAGATAGGCAAGAATATCTCTACTTATATTTAAAATCTATGGAATTATTTGTCTTAACTTATTAAATAAGCTACGAAAAATATTTGTAAATAGTTGATCGCGCATAAAACTTACAGGTGTTTCACAATTACAACATCTGATGGAAAAGTATCGTCATCTCTCACCGGCCTTAAACAGTTTCTCGTGTATGGCAACGAAGATAGGTAGTAAATGGGAATAGATTTGTAATGGGCTGCCTGACTGAAGCTTCTCACATCACATCCTGCTCATTTTCAAGGAAATCGTTTTATCTATGCAACACGTCAGTAGGTACCATAATTATGCGGGCTAGCCTGGAAGAATAAATTTCGGCCTACCTAAAACTATAATACGAACTTACAGGAACCTTGTGAGTTACAATTGGTTATGGCCTATTACGTGGGTAAAAATGCAAGTTAATGCACTTTTATCGTTACTAAGTTATATTATTATCTGTGGAAGCTATTCAATTATTTAGTAGATAAATTAATTATAATAATAATGTAAAGGACAGTATTTAAAACTTCAGCACGCTGTAAGATTGTTCGATCGCAATTAGTGTCGCCGTTGAGACGAGATGAGACGAGACCAAAAATATGGTTTCCTTGTCTTGTCGAGTAAATTTTGTAGGTCTCGTCTCGTCTCGTCTCGATTCTGGGAAAGTTTTTCCCGTTTGATTCTGTTTTGTAAATTTATGTGCAAAATTTATGCTCTGAAAATTCTTGCGTTTCCTGCCCCTTCCTTCATTATCATTCATTTCATCAGCATAGTCTCCCTTGGGCTCGGTACATAATCGTTGAACGTTAAACTAAAATTCAGTGATTATTTCAAGAAATAGCCCGGGGGCAAAAATCAGGGGCATATCTCCAATCTGCTGACCGTTAGTTACCTCCATTCTCACAGTACAATAGTATTTTCAGTGTGTATTCAAATATCCCCCGGGGAGAATCTCCTGAAATAATCATTGGCTTATATATATATAGAGATTTTTTTTTAATTTACTTCAAAAAGAAAAAAATATTATACTGTATTCCAATTACTTGTTTCCTATAACTTAGTTATTTATAGCAATTAACAACTAGAACAGTCAGAAGCACTTCTCTAATGTTCTACAGTAATTCTGTTTTACGATTAGGAAACATTCCTTATTAATTTACTGATCTGATTTAGTCGACTAGAGTATTCCTTACAATAATAACTTTGAGCGTTCCACTATCGCTAATAGTTAAGTTGAACTTGGTCCACTTATGGTCTTCGAATATGTTGGATGAGGGTCCTTGGAATATTCTTCTGTCCTCTTTGTAGACGACGGGATTGTCTGACGAAGACGAAGGCAGAATCAGTTCATATTTTGGAGTGATATCCTCCGCTGATGTAAAGAGAAGGACCCGGACACTGCCTTTCACTAATCTTATTACGACGTTACTCCTCATGGCGGAGGCCAAATCAAGCATTAACACCACATAAGGGTTCACTTCCACGAATTGGCACCCTGCAATAAATAACCTTGTTATAATTATCCATAGTCAATGTAATGTATTATGTATGTAGTAGAAACTCAAGGAAGAAATAACCATTTTCTCGTGTAGTGGCTAGCGCGTTCGTGTTTGGTGCACGGATCCCAGGTTCAATTCCCGGAAGGAGGGCCTTGAAACTTGAACGCATTGCAGTGGTTCGAATTTCATATCAAACTGTAAGTCCATATAGCCTCTCTGATCGAAAAGGACGTTAAAGTCCAGCAAATCAATAAAGAAGAAGAGAAACGTTAAAAACAGTGTTTCAAGAGTCCCTACCACCCCTTTTAAAATCCATACGGATGTATTTATATTGAACTTGATGTAGGAAATATACAATATGGCTAGGGGCAAATCTTTTGCATGATGGTTCGCGGACTGCCGCAATCTTGAATTTCAATTTTTTTTTTATTTCAAACGATAATTAGGTCATGTAACACATGACCTTAGTGTAGAATTTGCTCAGGATGTCAAATCTGAAATCAGTTTCATGTGTATTTATTTAGTGAGAAGTTATGTATATACATCTGCACGTATCGAAGGGTGAGCCACTGCTTCATCACTAGCATTGTGTTTTTTATTTCCATCTAAAAATCCAACCACTGCTTCATCGCTAGCACCTTGTTCTTCACCTTCATCTGTTCCACTATCTCCACTTTTACTTCCACTACTGTCAATTTGATAATCTTCGTAAACTACGGAATCATCAGTTCACAGTCAAGGTCAGATTCCTCAAGAAATCTTCGAATTTCATCTGCATCGTACTTGCGCTTACGACTTCGAACACCACTGACTACAGAACTCGTTTTCTCTCAATGATCGAAGTAACAGTTTGTAAACAATAGAGGGTTAACAATAAAAGCTTCAACAACGCGACCTACAAGTGCAATATGTAATTACAAGAGCTATGTAAACCAGTAGCAGGCTTTCCTTTACCAGTGGAACACAGATACATAGCAATAACACGCGGTAAATTACTACTGGTTCTGTGAGAATCTAAGGTGGGACACGTAAGTCCCGATGTTAATGAAAGGGTTAAACGTATACACATTATGATTAAATGAAAATATTTTTTTTAAGAAATCACAATCGGCAGAAAACTCAAATTCTCCAAGTAAGCAGACTACAGTCTGCACTACTTCTAACATTATCTTTCTGTTTTTCCCCCTTTAAATCAATGTTTTTCGTTCCGATACTCTATATGCAGAGCCTATAAACTGAATATTGCATTAAATTTCAAGTATCTTTAACTTGTAAAATAAAATGATAGAAACTTCCTTATGTTAAATATTAATTATAAGAGTGGAAGATCGCTTATATAAATCTCAGTAACTAAAAGCAAAAAGTTAGGTTTGAATAATGGTGCATGACATCATAAATTCAATTTCTATCTAAGTAATAACGATATTCAATTTAATGGAATTTTGAAATGCTATACTCTATTTTATAACTGGTGAAAAAATACATATACAATCAATTAAGTGATTGCCGGTGTCTTATGGACTATTTGGTGTTAGAATCAAAGTGTAATTATGAAGCCATTTGAACTGAGCCACTATTCTGACCACACATTACTCTTCTTAAAAAAAATATTTATGCTAATTGAGGGAGTTAAAAGAGAAAGGTGAGGATCGAGAAAGTTGGAAGAAACAGTCCCAGGTGCAAGTTTTCAATAATAATAATAATAATAATAATAATAATAATAATAATAAATATTTAGTCTCACTATCTGCCAAAAGGCAGAATTCTTACTACTACTACTACTACTACTATTAAAATAATAATAATAATAATAATAATAATAATAATAATAATAATAATAATAATAATAATAATAATAATAATAAAATTGAATTTTATTTAATTCAATTAGCAAGTCTTCGGACAACTAAAACTCTTCATGCTATAATGCATTTTAAAGTTATTATGTTTAAATAATAAGTTCGTGACTTACAACTATGTTTAATATTTCTACATACAGCAAAATTGACACTTGATTCGGGAAAACTTATTTTGTCTTCTAATACTTTATTTTCTGTCCTGGAGAAACTTCAATACAACGATACATAACTAAGCACTGTGCTGTATTTATTGAAGTGAACGTTAACTAGTCTTGGAAAGTAACGTAACGGAAGTAACGCGTTACTTTTAAAGTAACGCTTCCTAGTAACGCGTTAAATACTTTCCAAAGTAACTGTAACGGCAACGCGTTACAAATTTTTAAGTAACGTACCTAGTTTGCGTTATTTTTTCGTGTTATAATTCGGATGAGTAACTACAATATATGTATATTTTTTCGGAAACAAATGTTTCTTTCCTGTAAGTGAATTTCTCAGAATGGAACAATGGAGCATGAACTACGTAGCCCTATGTCAGTGACCGATAGTCACCGACACAGACAGAAACAGATAAGATAATAACGCCACTTGCTATTTTTGGAAGACGAGGACAGCCTCAGGAAAATCACGTGTACTGATTGCAAGTACTTGGAAGATTTTGTCGTAGATTTTGGCAGCTCCAAATCAATACATTCAGTGAGTGAACTAGGAGTGCAATGACATCGGTAGTCTATTTTACTTTGATTGGTATTGTTTTCATCATTTCAGGATTTTTGTATCATAATTTAATACAATAATTGTTTAGTTTCTTTATAACATCTTGTTTAAGAAGGGTGTTAAACCCTGAACCCCTCCCTTAGCATACGCTACTAGGAGACGAAAATATCTTACCGTTCGAACATTTGAAAGAATACTTTTTCTTAAAAGCTGAGGATGATGGTAAACGGAATGTAAAAGTAAAATTCTGAAGTGCCGGCGGGAAATATTTATCAACAATTAGGGTGCCATAATTAACGATATACAGCAAGGGGTTAATATGAATAAACTGTATTCTGATGATCAGGTTTAATTTAGTACTAGAAAATGGTTTGTTGATGGTATATAATATTGGAGTTTTTTTCAGATCACTCTAGGACAGGCAGATTCTAGGAGTTTGCGTATCCTAGAGTCCCGTTGATTATAGAGTTAGGAACAACTAGCTTTATAAAGCATATATCGATTTAAGAGTTATTGGCAAATTTTGAGTCACCCACAGTTCATGTGTTCTCATTTTATTAGTTGTAGTGTAATGCTTTTCTATACTCTGTATTTTTAATTTTACATAACAACATTGTTATAATTATATAATTAGATTAGCAGATTAATAATAAGGAGCCTTTTTTTCTAATAGGGAGCATAGGGATGGGCACGAGTCGAGCTAAAACTCGACTTGCCTCGAGTCGAGTCAAAGTAAATTTTCTCGAGTAGAGTTCCGAGCCGATTTACTGTTTCTGACGTCTAGTTTCGAGTCGAGTCGAGTTTGATAAATGGCTCGCTCCTTTAGTTCCTAACTCATTTTGAAATCATGGCCTGATTACAATGGAAAGCGAAAGTCATGAAAAATGTAAGCAGTAATATGGAGTGTGCTACTCACGAAAGGGGACACTGCTCGCATCTCGTCTCGTCTCGATAACGAGACCACAGGAGATTTTTAAAACTAACTCAGCTCGGCTCGGCTCAACTGAGCCAATGGCTCGAGCCGGCTCGCTGGGGGTGAACCATCGGCTCAAGCCGACTTGGCTGGGATGAGTTATCTGCTCGGTTCGGCTCAAGTAAGCCGAAGGCTCTAGTTGGCTCGGTTGGGTGAGCTGTTGGCTCGGCTCCCTTCTCGGTTCGACTCGATAGTAAATGAGCTGTGAGCCGAGTCGCTCGAGTCGTTGACAATTCTAAACCCGGGCCGAGCAGTTTTGAACATATTTGGCCATCGCCCTATATCTTTTAACAATGTTTGGCTCGAGCCCGAATACTCAACCTAGACCCTCAACGCAAATTCAGAAGCTCGAGACAATGTTCTTGACTCCTAGACTTCACGACTACCGAGGTTGGCAGCCAACTAGTTTTTTTAGTATTCAGATACAAACCGCCTATCTTTTATGTTTGTACACAGTGTCATAATAATAATAATAATAATAATAATAATAATAATAATAATAATAATAATAATAATAATAATAATAATAATAATAATAATAATAATAGTGCTAGTAGTAGTAGTGCGGAAAATTGAAGTAATATTATTTTTCACATTCAAAGTTTCGGACCTAAAAGTAACGCGTTACTTTCGAAGTAGAGCAACAGTTACTTTTTGGGGCCAAGTAACGCGTTACGTTTTAAGAGAAAGTGAAGTAACTTGTAACGCGTTACAGTTTTACAAGTAACTTACCCAACACTGGCATTAACGATGTTTCAGTTATTTGAGTGGATTGACATTCGAGTAGATTATGATTGTCGAAATGTCCGTCCATCTATGACATAAGAACTCTTATAAAACGTATCTGATTTTTTTTTAAAAAAAACCTTGCAATATGGATTCCTTTAATTTCCAGAAATAGCTTATTATTTGGAGTTTGAATCCATTGAGTTTAAGAGGTATAAGCCTCTCAGGTACGTACGCAGGGAGTGCATCTTCGGGTCCGGACTTCTCCCCGAAATCTCGACTTCTCTGTAAATTTAGTCTACTTGTAGGCTTGATTTCACATATTCTAATACAATTTATCCTCATGCCGAATTTCAGCCTCCATAAAAGCTTTGGGATTCTCCCGACATAAATTCCTGCTCACGTGTCTGTTAGTAAACGTGATGTACGTATATGTATATGTTCTCTGCTTTAGTCGTATTCTAACCATCTTCTGACCACCTTTCTCGATCCTCACCTTTCTCTTTTAACTCCCTCAATTAGCATAAATATTTTTTTTAAGAAGAGTAATGTGTGGTCAGAATAGTGGCTCAGTTCAAATGGCTTCATAATTACACTTTGATTCTAACACCAAATAGTCCATAAGACACCGGCAATCACTTAATTGACTGTATATGTATTTTTTCACCAGTTATAAAATAAAGTACAGCATTTCAAAATTCCATTAAATTGAATATCGTTATTACTTAGATAGAAATTGAATTTATGATGTCATGCACCATTATTCAAACCTAACTTTTTGCTTTTAATTACTGAAATTCATGCAAGCGCTCTTCCATTCTTATAATTATTATTAACATAAGGAAGTTTATATCATTTTATTTTACAAGTTAAAGATACTTGAAATTTAATGCAATTTTCAGTTTATAGGCTCTGCATGTAGAGTATCGGAACGAAAAATATTGATTTAAAGGGGAAAAAACATAAAAATAATATTAGAAGTAGTGCAAACTGTCTGCTTACTTGGAGAATTTGGGCCATATGCAGAGTCCTTCTGACGTGTGATTAGTGCCATACTAAAGCGTTCGACTTACATATGCTTCCTCAGAAGTCGGGCGTTTAGCATGACGCTAATCATTTATCAAAACAACTCTGCATAAGGCGGTTTGAGTTTTCTGCCGATTGTGTGTTTTTTTTTTAATATTTTCATTTAATTATAATGTGTATGCGTTTAAACAGGGACAGCTCCCCAACTTGCAAACGTAAAGTCTATTTGGGAATAAAATTGTTATCCTATGACATAAGGTTGCAATGCTAATGTGAAGAAAAAGAGAAAGTTTATTCATCCATGAAATACCAGTTTTGGAGAGATGTGAAGTGCGATAGTGACTCGCTGAGGAGAAATCTGACTAATTATTGTCAGGTGTATTGGAAGATTATAGAGATAAATATCCCGCACATATGGCCTTTTACAGATGTAGAAGGAAAATCAAGAAATAAAGATATAAGAGCTACTGTAGTTGTACTGGAATTGCAAACTAATCTATTGAGGTTGAAGTTGGATATTGAAATCTATAAAAAGGATTACCATATTTCCTCTGCAGGTGTGTTTACTTTGTCTTTCAGTAACATAATAAATTATTATTTTGAGAAGACAGACACAACGAGAGTACATTTGTATTTAGGCCTTTCTGAGTGCAAGTGCATTTTCCCTTCCTTTTGTTGTTCACGATCAGGTAGAATACTTAAAATCGTGACTTTAAAAATTGTTCTTTCTGGAGAAAGGAGGTGATAAATTGGTTAAGGCTGGCCTGTTCGCAACTCCAGAATTTTTGTGGCAAAATAATGCGAACTCTGCAAGCCACAACATCGGGTAGTTATGAGGGTAATTTGATTATACCAGCGTGACCAAACTGCACATATTACAAATTTCGACTAAAACATGACCAACTTGGATAACTCTCCTTCTGCTGTTAAAAGTGAAGGTTACTATTAAAGCCATGTAAAACACTAACATGTATTTTACTTACTGTTTTTGCAAACCGTCACAATTTTTTCATGAACAGCCTGTATTGGAAATTCTGAACAATGTGGTTGATAAAACTTATTCACATAACATGAATATCGTTTCTTACCTGGCTCACAACCGAAGCTCCAATTAATCTGAGAACCACTGTGTGACGTCACCCAGAAGTGATTAACTTCAAATGGATTTGGATTGACATATTGAATCAAAGGTTTCGAATCACTGAGGCTTCCTACCTGAAACATTATAAAGTAGTGTTCTGGTTTCAAATAAAGTCCTTTATAATCGACATACATTAACGGATATACGTTTCTGTAGGTATCTATACAATGGATTTCAAAAGCACATGCCTCCCTCCCTCACCTCCATAGTTTTTAATCACACACCACCCCCATCCGTCCAGAAGGGTACAGCTCTCTCAGTAAAATATTTCCTTGTGCGTTTCTTTTTAAGAACGAAATGGTCAAATGAAAAACAGAAGGAAACGGGAGAACCCTAAAAAATCCTCCCCCACATGGTGTTTGTCCACCACAAAGCCTACTTAACTGAAACCGGAGATTGAACCAGAGACTCAACGCGGCCCTATAATGTTACATCAGTTTGATCGGCAACATTTTATGGTTGTTTTAGGGTGAGACTGCAATACAAAGAAAATGCAGTGTTGATGCATTAGCGACATAGTGTAATCACTTCTAATTTTATGTATTTTCTTCTTCTTCTTCTTCTTCTTCTTCTTCTTCTTATTATTATTATTATTATTATTATTATTATTATTATTATTATTATTATTATTATTATTATTATTATTATTATTATTATTATTATTGCGAATGCTAGTTTTGGGGATTTGTTTCGCAACCCATTCGAAACTGCAGAGAAGCATAGAGACATACAGGGGCGGATCCAGGACAGAAGAGGATGCTTTCTTATTTTATATATATAAATAAAACCCATCCCAAAGTTTGGAGCCTTTTAAAGTAGCAGTATGACAACCCACCGCCCCCCAAGAAGTCGATCCTGGATCCGCCCCTGGAGACATACAGCCCCGAAGGCACAAGTGCGGAGCTATATAAAATCATTGAGACTTAAATGGGAAAGTGCTAAGTGTTGAGGTGTGCATAGTACGAGCAGAGCATCTCTTGTAGCAAGTTGCATGACAGTGACACATACATTATTTAGGGTATTTCTGCCTTAGATCTACTATTTCAGTTACATGTATGAGGCCTGAATAAATAAGTTATTTAGACATTAGTATTTCTTTCTGAAGCAATAAATTTTATGCTGGGGTATTCTCAATCTGTACCAGAACTTCAACTCTAGTGTAGGCATGTTTGTGTAACTGTCACACATAATTAACTTCGTTAATTATTGACAAATGCTCAGGCCGGTAGCCAGCCCAAAAATGTAGGGGGGGGGGCTGAATAAGGGGGACCGATCCAACCATACTATAGTTCATCACCATATTATACGAGGGTCGGCTGATAAGTTTTCGGCCCGACCCCCTTCCGAATGTACTACCCTGATGTAATTGATGTCATGTGAAATGTTGATCTTTTATATGTTTAAGTACCAAATTTCACGATTCTACCATGAACGGTTTTTATTTTACAAGTAATTGAATGAACCATGGCGGAGCCAGATGTCAAATTCACCAAAGAGGAGTTGCGAGGTGTAATGAAGTTCTTCTTCCTGCAACAGAAGTCGCCCAAAGAAATCCATGGTTGCATGCTAGACACATTGGGTGGACAGTGCCCTTCATACTCCACTGTGTGCGAACTTCAAGCGTGGTGAATTTTCAACAGAAGATGGTGACAGGTGTGGCAGGCCAGTATTAGTGTCAACTCCGGAAAAAGTGGACCAGATTCATGACCTGATTTTGTGCAACAGACGGATTTCGCTTCAGGAGATAGCTGACAAAGTGCACATATCCAAAGAACGTGTTGGGTCAATAATCCATGATCAGTTGGACATGCCAAGCTTTCTGCAAAATGGATTCCGAAATGTTTGAACGCAGATCAGAAACGCGAACGTGTGAGATCATCGCAGGTGATTTTACGGCATTTTGCGAAGTCCAAGGACGATTTTTTGAATCGGCTTGTTGCCCAGGATGAAACATGGTTGCATTACTTTGATCCGGAAACCAAACAGCAGTCATGCGAGTGGCGTCACTCAGGATCTCCAAGGCCCAAAAAATTCAAAGCACAAAAGTCCGCAGGGAAGGTGCTTGCCTCAATATTCTGGGATAAGGATGGTGTTTTGCTCTCAGATTACCTTCCAAAGAGCCAAACCATAACTGCAGAGTATTACTGCAGTCTGCTGGCTAAGGTAAAGGACGCTATTAAAGAAAAGCGCCGGGGAAAGTTGACACGAGGTGTCTTGTTCTTGCAGGACAATGCTCCCGTCCACAAGGCTGGCAGTACAATGGATTTTCTGAGGGACCTAGGGTTTCAGTGCATTGACCACCCACCTTACTCGCCAGATCTTGAACCTTCTGATTATTGTATGTTTCCGAAACTCAAAACAGCACTGAAAGGACAGAAATTTCACAGTGATGAAGAGGTGATAACAGCTGCGGAACAGTTTTTTTCGCAGACCTTGAGAAATCTTTTTTTTTTTTTTGATGGGTTGGAGAAGTTGCAGCATCGAAGTGTTGACCTTCGAGGGGACTATATTGAATAGCCTCACACTTTCACCTGCAGCTCAAGTCCTTCTGGGTCGTGCCGAGAACTTATCAGCCCACCCTCGTACTTCATTTGCAAGCTTACCATTAACATTTTTTGGGGACCAGCATAAATTTAAGGGGGCCCGGCCTCCCTAGACCCCCTGGATACGGGCCTGCAAATGCTCTTTTTTGACGTGGCTAACACATCCTCAAAATCTCTGACCTTATTCTTATAAAGATAGACGTTTACAGCATACATCGAAAATGTTAGTGACAATCACTTCCATACCTGAATAATCCCATTTGCAAAGGAAATCCAAACATCTTTTAGGCTATGAACATTAATGTAGTTTCCTGTTTCTAGAGGGAAGTCCATCCATTCGCTTCGTCTTCTCACTGTTAATTGAATATCATCCCTGGTAAGGAATATTTTGTAGTAACTTGTACCCTCTTGGCCATAGGCGCCGTTTGACAAATAGATGAAAGCGGCGTCTCCACTCAAAAGGTTGAAAGGAATTCTCGAAGCTCCAGACTCTATTGCAAATTCACTCGTTGGAATGCTTCCGGATGCGGAACGGACAATACAGGCTTTGGAAAGAACAAATAGAAACTCAATTTATATTTATTGTAATTATCTATTATTATTATTATTATTATTATTATTATTATTATTATTATTATTATTATTATTATTATTATTATTATTATTATTATATTACATATACGTATCAAGCAAAGGTTTATGAACTTATGAATCTATACAGGGTGTTTCAAAACAACACCGACAACGTTTATGAGGTGATTCCTGACACCAAAATAAAACAAAAAGTATAGACCAACCTGGATACACAAATGCTTCCTTTCGGAGCTACAGGCTGCCGAAAACATGAAAAATTAAACTTTAAAGGTCCATAGTTTTAATGCTGTGGGACCTACCGTAGTCGGGTCAAGACTTTTTAGGAACTAGTATGTGCCCTATCCAAATATCCATGTTTCAGAATCCTGCGGTATTCACGCAACAATTTTTATAGAGGAAGTTGTGGAGTACTTCAAATTATATGCCCGTAGCCAAACTGCCCCTATAAAAATTGTTGCGTGAGTACCGTAGGATTCTGAAACATGAATATTTGGATAGGGCACATACTAGTTCCTAGGTGAAGTTTTGGAGCTATGGGCCTTTAAATTCCATTTTTTGATGTTTTCAGCAGTCTATAACTCCGAAAGGAAGCATTTATGCACCCAGGTTGGTCTATACTTTTCGTCTTATCTTGGTGTCAGGAATCACCTCTCAAACGTTGTCGGTGTTGTTTCTGGTATGACGGCATCATCTCAAACTGTCTTCAATTGGGGTGCAAAATTTACCTTCATTACCGATGCTCGGAGTGTTTTGTTTTTCTCGTCCTAAAGAGCATTCTTCAAGGGTGAAAATACGCGTATGTCTGCTGGTTGCAGAAGATGAGTGGCATTGGGGAAACGACAATACACCAGTATTGGATGTTCGTGACAATATTCACTGATCATGGTTTGGGCGCAACGCCCGTCAGCACAGAAATTACCAAGTACTGTTATTCCTTTTCTTTTCAGATGTTGCTATAACTTGAAGCTGTTCTCCTCTCATACCAAGGTACCTTCCTAAAACCATGTGAAATAGAAAGTTTGTTTTGTCTGCGTTGAGTCCTTCTTGGGTCTTCCATAATTGCACTTCATCTCTCAGATTCAAGATGGCTCGAAAGTGCAGAAAACCAGCCGCGTATTCTCTCTTCCAAAACCACATCCCAGCCCTTGCTAATTGTTTCAGCCTTCTTCTCAGACAGGCAAGGATGTCGTCTCATAAAACACCTGAAACAAAATTTCCCTTATCTTCCATGGCTGAACGATATGCTTCTTCCTAAAGACTGTATAATTTCCTTTACAGTGTCCAGTAACTTACTTTTCTTAAACGGAAATCCTCTCTTTCCCATGTTCATTACCCATTCAGAAATTCCCTCTTCTTCTTGTGGACTCATGAATGGCTTCCGGCCAAGAGCAATCTTAGTCTTCTAGATAATTTATCACTTAAAGTTGTTATAGGAACGTGGAAGGTTCTCGATGCCTGCCTTTGGAACATCATACCAGACCTCACCTGCTGAACAGCTTGTCAAGGCAGATAAAGAATAATTGAATAGTTTCCTTTTATGACAGGTTTGATTCTGATTTTGGGGACATTTTCCTTGTTGGGGTTCTTAATTTCGCCCATTGTCAAATCCTGAGCAGTAGTTAAGGATACTCAACAAAAAATGTAAACAATTATTTATGATTAACTTCAACCGTGTTTACTAGTCTCTACACTCAGGAGAAAGCCCGGGTCAAAAGTTTAAAATAATGTGATAAGCACGACGTAAGACCTCGATTAGATAGGTTCTCTTTGCCGAAACATTACTAAAAATTGTACATCTAAATATTTTTATAACGGTTTGAACCCATGAACTATCAGATACAAGGTGGATGGCTTACAATTGAATATAGAACTGGGTATACAGTGTAAAAGAAATAAACAACTTAGTTAAATTAATATTTAAATCACCAATAGCCCTTCCAATTACAATAATATTCGATACAAATGAACACTTTTCCTTAAAGGAACCTCTTTTATCGAACGGCATTTCGATATTACGAAATGGGTCTCGAATATCGAACACTATTTTCTTTTCCCTTCAAATAAGATGATAGCTGAAAAGTAACATTATAACAAATAAATATACATATATTGATATTAACACATCATATTATTAAAAGGATACCTTATAATGACACCATACAGATGGAAAAAAGGATTATTACTGCGGTGGTGCACCTTACAAAAAAATATAGCGATTTTTCCAATCTCCCACCAAAACCACAGACTAGCAAACTTTCCCGCGTTCGCTAATTTCGAAACGTATAGACCTATTGATTTTTATAAGGCGAAGTTTGGGAGGGTGTGTTCACAATTTTCAGATAGTACGCAACGTTTTTGGTATTCTTATTTCTTAACGAAATGACCAAGGTGTTCGATATTTAGGGGGCGTTCGATATTTACTGCCATTACCATATATATATATATATATATATATATATATATATATATATATATATATATATATGGGGTGTTATGGGTTATATATATATAGTGTGTTTCAGATAAAACGTCCAGTGCTTGTAAATCCGAAACGGCTGAGAATAAAAAGTTGAAACAAAAACTGAGATAGGAAAATGTCATAGGGCGCATCACATGGTGTTGTTGTCGTGACCCCCAGGGCCCTCCTTCAAGGGGGTCAACTTCAAATTTTCAAATAGGAACATGTATTGAATCATACCTCATTCAATATTCAATAGTACTTGAAAAACGAAACAACTTTTGTAGGAAACAATTTTCGATTTGGGCCGCCGTTTTTAAATGGCCGCAAAAAGTGGGTCCTATATCAGATAAAACGTCCAGTGCTTATAAATCCGAAATGGCTGAGAATAAAAAGATGAAACAAAAACTGAGATAGGAAAATGTCATAGAGCGCATCACATGGTGTTGTCGTGGTGACCCACAGGGCCCTCCTTCAAGGGAGCCCAGGGGCCAACTTCAAATTTTCAAATCGGAACGTGTATTGAATCATACCTTATTCAATAGTCCTTAAAATACGAAACAACTTTTGTAGGAAACAATTTTAGATTTGGGGCACCGTTTTCAAAATGGCCGCAAAAAGTCCTGTATCAGTTTGAAGTTGGCACCTGCGCCCCTTTCACGGAGTTTCCTGAGGGTCACCACAACAACACCACTTGATATGCTTTATCATCGTTTCTATCTCAGTTTTTGTTTCATCTCTCTATTCTCAGCCGTTTCTGATTTAGGCCTATAAGCACTGGGCGTTTTATCTGATATAGGACCCACTTTTTGCGGCCATTTTGAAAACGGTGGCCCAAATCGAAAATTGTTTCCTACAAAAGTTGTTTCGTTTTTCAAGTACTATTGAATGAGGTATAATTCAATACGTGTTCCCATTTGAAAATTTGAAGTTGGCCCTTGAGCCCCCTTGAAGGAGGGCCCTGGGGTCTCCACAACAACATCATGTGATGTGTCCTATGACATTTTCCTATCTCAGTTTTTGTTTCATCTTTTTATTCTCAGCCATTTCGGATTTATAAGCACTGGACGTTTTATCTGATATAGGACCCACTTTTTGCGGCCATTTAAAAACGGTGGCCCAAATCGAAAATTGTTTCCTACAAAAGTTGTTTCGTTTTTCAAGTACTATTGAATGAGGTATGATTCAATACGTGTTCCCATTTGAAAATTTGAAGTTGGCCCCTGAGCCCCCTTGAAGGAGGGCCCTGGGGTCTCCACAACAACATCATGTGATGTGTCCTATGACATTTTCCTATCTCAGTTTTTGTTTCATCTTTTTATTCTCAGCCATTTCGGATTTATAAGCACTGGACGTTTTATCTGATATAGGACTCACTTTTTGCGGCCATTTAAAAACGGTGGCCCAAATCGAAAATTGTTTCCTACAAAAGTTGTTTCGTTTTTCAAGTACTATTGAATGAGGTATGATTCAATACGTGTTCCCATTTGAAAATTTGAAGTTGGCCCCTGGTCCCCCTTGAAGGAGGAACTGGGGGTCTCCACAACAACACCATGTGATGCGCCCTATGACATTTTCCTATCTCAGTTTTTGTTTCATCTTTTTATTCTCAGCCGTTTCGGATTTATAAGCACTGGACGTTTTATCTGAAACACACTATATATATATATATATATATATATATATATATATATATATATATATATATATATATATATATATATATATATATATATATATATATATATATATATATATATATATATATATGTGTGTGTGTGTGTGTGTGTGTGTGTGTGTTACAGTTTCGGGTATGTTACATAGCCTTCCTCAGACCCATTATGTAACATAGCCGAAAGTGTAACACAGATATATACTCTTAAAATATATATACTGCTTTGGTCAGTTGGAGTTTTGTTAACAAACTGCTAACAATGGAAAACATTCTGCACATTTGATTTAGGCTTTCATCGCCAAACACAACATTCCTGTGTGTCGTCAGACTTCCTACTCACCTGACATAGCTCCGTGTGACTTTTGGTTATTTCCCAAGCTGAAAATGCCACCCAATTTGAGTCAAAAGAAGTCATCATTCGAAATATGACGGCACGGTTGCTCCCAAAAACTGCGTTCCAGAAGTGTTTGCAACAATGGCGGGAGCGCTGGGAGAAGTAGTGTTTCGGATTTCCAAATCAATAAATGTATTTTTGCCAGGCAAATGTTCGATACTTTTTGAACACACTTTGTATGTCTTACTTGAAATACTCTATTCGATTAAGCTTGGTTTGTTTTGAGTGCCGTTTTCAGCCGGAAGGCTATATATTCACTATAAAATTCGCACAGATTTTTTTTTTTCAATATCTTGAAGAAAATAAAAAGGTGCGGATAGAGCTGTTCAGTGTCCTTTTTTATGTTTTCTTTCCCTCCTATGATTGAGGATATTCATTGAAGAAATTCAGTTTTCGATAGTTACAGTATGCAATTCTTCAGGTAGGCCTAATAATATGAACTATGTTTTAGGTCGTATTATAAGAGAGATTTTTTTTTTTTTTTGTTAATCTTGTTTTTGACTAGCCGTACATTCGCGTTGCCGTTCTCCATGCTTAAGGACTGAATATTTATTAAAAAAAAAAAAAAAAGGCAATGAAGTTTTGCAGTTAGCTTTACTCCTTTTCATTTCCCTACTTCCTTGATGACCTTTAATGTCCTTGAAAAACATGTAAGCACAACCTAATGACGCCTCAAGCAAATTACATTTCATCACCATAACACTTGAAAATGAAATATATGTTCGTCCTTCAACCACCATTAACGATTTTTACCATCTTCACTTGTTAATCGTTACTTTCTCTTACAAGTCTTCAATTACGTACGGAATTCACCGTAGAATTATTTGTCATGAAATAGACTTAGGAAACGGGGTGGACACAAAGTTCTCCTGGTTCACACAGAGATTATTCAGTGGCGTAGCTAGATGGGGCTTAAAGAAGCCAATCTCTCTCTAGACGAAATAGTGATGAGCAAGGGCACCGATCCTGGGGTGCCCCCCCCAAAGCTCATGTGGGCCCCCTATTGTATTTATGAATATACAATATTTGGCATAATTTGAATGCAATTTGTCTTAAAATCCTCATATATATATACCTTCTGCATCTGAATGCCCCCCCAAATTTACAGAGAAATAGGCGCCCTTGGTGATGAGCGCAGGAGTCTTGGTTTTGCAGTTTGTGTAAGAGTCTTGCATGCAAGACCAAGCCTCTTGCGCAAGGGTCTTGCACAAGTACCGGCTCAGTGGTAGAGCGTTCACCTCTGGTGCATGGAGTCTCTGGTTCGATCCAAGCTTCCGCCACGACATCGGTAATTCCGTACACCATAGGTGCCAACATGGGATAGCCTTGGCTCCGAGGCTCAAGCATCCGTTGAAAATTTTTAATGTGTGCTCATAAAATTAGTATCGAAATAACATTTTCATGACATTGACAAAAACTTAAACTATATTACATTTAGAAACATACACTGTATTGCCGTTACTATTGATGCATTGTAGAATTTATCCCTTGTATACAGAATAAAATTTACCTATGAAAAGCATAACATTTCTTGAAAGCAAGACTTGCAAGACTCTTGCAAGCAAGACCAAGACCAAGACCACCCGGGTCTTGGTCTTGGTCTTGCATTTACTCATCACTACTACGAAACGTACTTTTTCAAAAATCATACCTGAGAATTGTATGAATCCTTGTTCATATAAAATAAAAGTCTAAACAAAGCAATACAGTTTAAATGCCTTACAAAACTGCTAGAATTTTGATATTGAGTCCTAAAAATTCCGAAGCTGCAGGAATATTGGGTAAGACGCTTTTTTAAACGCGATTAGGGTTTTGTTAAGAAATTCCAACTCCGCTCTCTAAAATTTTGGAAATTCCTACATGGAAATATTTTATTTTTAAACAATTTAAAATAATTCATGACTTAAGATATTTAAATTAATTCCGATCGGTAAAATAATATAATAGTGGTATAGTATTTATTACGTCCCGTGTACTAAATACGAGGAAGGACCCAAAAGAAAGCGGACTTTTGTTTTAAAAAGTAATTTATTACTTTTTTTTTTTTTTTTTTTTTTTACAAAATTCTTTGAGTCTCCTTCAAAGTACTCTCCATTAAATGCGATTCATTTCTCCCATCTTCTTTCCCACTGTTTGAAGCACCTCTGCAACTCTGGAACTTTTATATCGTCCAATGCGCTCTGCGAAGTTCTTTTTACAGCCTCTACACCATCAAAACATTTTCCTTTTAGATTTTGTTTAATGCTCGGAAAATGTCATCATGTTGGTCAAAAAGTTTGGATCACTTTCAATCTGATTTTTCAAGTTCTGGCTCAAATTCAGACGAATTTGATCCTGTGTGAGCAGGTGAGAAACAAACTTTGGGGCAACATGTCTCATTTGCAAAACCTCACGCTGGCACGAGCTCCAACTCATTCCTGTCTGTTTTGAAATATCATCGATCATGAAACGACGATCCTCGCTGATTTTGGGGCAGATTTGTTCGATGTTTTCGTCGTTTCGAAATGATGAAGAGCACCCAGAACGAGCATGATCTTCAACACTCATCTCACCACACTTAAAGCGCCCAAACCACTCAAAAAATTGTGTGCGGTTTATAGTAACCTTCTTGAAAACCTGTTGAAGCAATTGGTAAATTTTCGTTTCCGATTTTCCAAGTAGGAAGCAAACACACTCCTTGTTCCTTTGAATCTGCCATAACGATTTCGCAGGCGGCAAACGAGAACAGTTGAGAAAAACAATAATACGATCAAACGTTAACCTCCCACGCAGACGCCGCTTGGCCAACTGATCTGGGAAGGTCTCTACTAGACCCACCTAGCAGAACTCTCTACTACGCCTAGGAACGGCAGCGCTCTGTCAGTCCGGTTTCTTTTGGGTCCCCCCTCGTACATGAGCTAGTTACACCTTCTTGACTTCTGCACTATTACATAGAAATTGCTTGGATGTTTGTTAAGGTTGTTGAGTTACTGCCGCAATCGCCATAATTTTACAGCAAGTTAAAAACTATGATTTTTTCCACGACACTATAATAATATAAGGGCTGACATCCAACCTTTTATCACTCTTTATCTACTATGAGATTTTGGACTTCAAGACTCATGAGCGTGTAGACTAGTTATAATAATAATAAAGGGACACAACCTTTTACCTCGGAGAGATACAATTATAATGTATCATTTGAAATTCACCAACCAACTTTTAATTTAGGTCATATCAAATATTGTGCGTTCAAATTCCTTCTCACAGAACAGGGAACGTTTAAATAAATTTCCCATTTGCATTAATGTTATCGAATATTCATCGATCCTCAAAGTGCTACGACTGCATTTGCGGTTGCTACTTTCTTTGTAAAGCTAGGTTGCCATGTTGCAAGAATCTTGTAGTTGTCATTAAAAAATCTTGCAATCTCATCTTTCTATTTACTGTTTACACATTACAACTTTCTGAAAGCAAGAAAGATATCTCCACACATGTAGCACTGCACTCTAGTGGACAAATAGTGAATCTCCTCATTTAAAAGGTGTATTTAGGCGCGATTCCCCTCCCTGTCCAAAAGAATCCGTCGTTTAGGAAGAGCGAAAGTTTTTTTTTTTTAATGTCAGTGGGAGGGAGATAGCAGGTAGGAAGCAAGACGATCCAGAAAGTTGCACATGGTTTGACTCCTTGCAAGATGAAAAAATTGTTGCATGTTCCTTACATGGAGAAATATTGTAGGATTGCAAGATTTTTTTAATGACAGCTATAAGATTCTTGCAGCATTGAAACCTAGATTAAGATAAAGGCACAGGTACGAGCCCTACCCAGGTCAGATCAGTATCCGTCTTATGAAGAATCGTTTTGACGTATGATTAGCGTCATACTAAAGGCATGACTACTGAAGGAAACATATGTTAGTCGAACTCTTTAGTATGGCACTAATTACACGTCAGAACGACTTTGCATAACGCCCTATAAGTCTAAGTGTAGTTTACTTTTCAGAAGGCTTTAGGTCTGTTTTGTTTAAAAAGATATTAGTGACAAAGATAGATGGAGGCTTACGCCGTATTTTGCACAATCGTACGATGAGAATAAATCTTGCCCTCACCGAGAATGGAATCGTTCGGTTGGTAGGAAAAAGGTTGCAGAACTATGTCACATCGTTATTATTAAAAATATATTGTTTTTGCAACATTTTGTTTATTGTTAATTTATTTTTTAAAAAAATATTCATATCCAAAACTATAAAAGTATAACTGTAATCTGAATACTTACGTGTATTTATGTTAATTGGTTCAGCCAAAGGAATTTGCAATCCAATAACTGCTATCAAAATGGGAAAATATTGTTGCCAAGACATATCTAAAACATTAAGAAAAATAGAAATAATTAGAAATCGTGACGTCAGTTTTTGTCGTCCATCTATGCAAGGATAAAGGTCGGTGAAATCTAAAGTTGTCTATATACACTGTTTCAGTGGCGTATTTATGATTTTGTTTCGGGAGGGGCTTTGCTAACTTTCGGTGGGGGGGCTGTGCCTGGATATGTGAAAATTCTGCAAGATATTTCATTTACTTTACTATACTAAGTAAGATTTCGGGGGGCTTAAGACCGGAAGCCACTCCCCTAAATACGCCACTGCACTGTTTTTTCCAGACATGTTTGGGGGTTAAAAGGTTCCCTTTCAAAGTCGTAGAATTTCCTCAAAGAATGTTGAAGATAATAGTGCAGCTGTGACAGCATTGTTACAAAATTCTGAGAGAAAATATGGAGATTTCATTTGGTAAAATTTCGTTATTTTCCCCTGTTTAATTGTACTAACCATGGGCGGCGATTAGGGGGGCAAAGGAGGGCAGTTGCCCCCTCACTTTTTTGAAGTAACCCAATAATGCATATAATTTTATTTGAAAATAAAAAGTTTTTGTATGTATTACTGTTTCATAGAAAAAAGTGGTGCCATATAATATTGCCGTAGGTATTGGTTGTCTTCCCGTGAAGTTAAGAAAGCTACAGAAATTGCGTTTTAATTGCCACGAAAAAAAATCAAAAATTAACCTATTGGAGCACAATAATTCCAGTATTCTTTCAATTCAGGTGTATAGAAGCAAAACCTGATAAATCCATTTTCCAATTTTGTCGGGAAACGAAGTACAAGTGACGCCCTTTTGTTTCAAAACTGTTGCACAATTTTTGGCTTAGTGGTCACTACTTAATACAAATGAGTGAAATGAACCACTAAACAAAAAAAGTTGTTCAACAATTCTGAAAACATGAGGGCGTCACGTTTTCTTCGTTCCCAGACAAAATTCAAAAATAGATTTAGCAGGTTTTTTCTTCTAAACCCCTTCTTATAAGAGCGCGATATATTAGTCAGCCGCTTTAAAACTAATTGAGAGAACATTTCGAAAAAAAAAAAAAAAAAAACCGGTATTTTTAATTGCACAAAAATTGACAGCTCCTAAAATATCTTTTCTTCTTTCTAAAGTAAGGAATATTGATTAAAGTGAGTGTAATAAGAAAAAAACTTCCACCTTTCCCATTGTTTTGTAGTGTAATATACGAGTCAAGTGGTGTGTTTAGGGATGTATGAGTGAATACAATTAAATTTAATGAATTCAACATAATTCTAGGTTTTAGGATTATTTTCTATAACTGGAGTTTGGAGTGATTCTAAGTATTGTGTTTTTATGTGTTGCAAGAAAGTGAAAACTGCACCTAATGGCTACAAACATGTTTCGGGAAGTTGCAAAAGCAAATATTGCTTTAAATGTCGTAGCATATGCTTGTAGTTTTTACTCTCTTTCATTTTCTAAGAGTAATAATGTACATTGAATAGCATGTGGGGGAATTAAAAATTAAGTCGTTCATTAATCCCCAGTTTCAATATAACTTCTACAAAACAAGACTCGTTTTTCATTACTATGTTTAATATTATTCTTTCTGTTTATTTGTTTTGTAAATTTATTATTAAATAATCTGATGACACAATTTTCCAGACAAAATTTTAAGATATTCATGAGCAAGGGATCAAATCTCTCCTTACACTTTCGTTGTTTAAGAGTACAAAGGGCTAGTACCTACTTGCGTTGCTCTTGTCAATTTACCTAATAAAATATGAAATACGATATACGGTATTTTAAACGAAAAAGATAGTATCCTATTAGTTATACAAACCTTTCGTCAAACAAAGTCTTAGAAAGAACCGGGGAAACTAAGATTGATATACAAATATTCAGATCATCTCTTGCCCCCCCCCCCCACTTTCAACGTCCAATAGCCGCCACTGGTACTAACATTATGCCTATGGGTAATTTTAAAAAATCTTTGTCTGATTTCCTTCTTCTTCACCTATGAAGAGTGTTATGAAATAAGTGTTTTTGTACCATTTTAAAGAAAGTCTGTTGCGAAGAGCATAAAGTTGAATTATCTGTTATGTAAACTTGAAGTTGATTGCATTGACCACGGTTTTTGTTCATTATGACATCTAGCTGCCATATTAAATGCAATTTCCTGTCAATACCTGCAAAATAATTTTGTAGTATGGCACAAATGTATACGAAATTAAAACAACTACTTACACCTGGTTACTTAAGTTCGCTTGTGTTAATATCAATCGAAAGTCCAAGTGAACTAGAATCTTCCCACGTAACAAATATTATTAAAATCTAGGGTGCATCCCGTAGAAGAATTGGACTGCCTGTTTTTGAAAGTTAAAATAAAAAATGAAAATGAAATGAAGCATTTGAGTTTTCGTCTCACGGTTCTGTCAGCTAGGCTAAAGGAGACTGATGATGAGAAATGAAGGAAAATGGTGGAATGAAGGAAGTGGGAGGAAACGGGAGAACCACGAGGAAACCCACGCACACGGTTTTTGTCCATAACAAAGATCACATGGTGCGAGCTGGGACGAACCAAGAACCCCATGCACCAGAGGTGATCGCTCTACCACTGGCGTTACCGTGGCCCTTGAAGGTTAAAATACTGTATTAAAAATGTATAATGTTAGTTTAGTGCATGAAATTGTGTATATCGTTTATTGAATGAGTATAGATATGTAACTTATGAAAATATTATTAATACAATAAATCATAAATTTTTGTATGGATCAGTGACATACCGAGAAGGAGAATGCGTGTCTCTTTCTCAAGGGAAGATATAACTCGTTATTTCAACAAGAAAAGTCAACCAATAATGCATTTTCAGTCTATTTCTATTCTTATTAGAAACTAGCTAATGTCCCCAAGTGTTTCAGTGGGTAATATTTTGCTATGTCTGCAAGTCTTCTATCCTTTTCGCAAGCACGAAGATACATGAACTTTCTGCGGCCGAAAGTCTAACTTCTCGAAAACATTATAATAATTATTCGAGACGTTTTGCTGTGATGATACGCCTCGAATCTCGTGAGCAAGACCAGTTCACCCAAATCCTAGATAGTGTTATATGATTCACAATCAAAAAGCCACAAATTGGTAAAGTGATTGTACGAACACAATGAAAAGCATTTATTAGTGTTTAAAGATATGCAAGTCATTATACAATATATTCCAATAATAAATATCATTTTAATGTTGCTGTATCATAACCCTTCGTGGACATCTCTTGACGTAGAAGAATTCTAATAACCTCTAAATTAAATTAAGAGGAAAATTTGGAACAAAATTTTACAAAACGAGATGAGAAAAAAGAACATGCAAAAAAAAAAAAAAAAAAGTTCGAGAATCAAGACGGGACTTTTACAAAAATTAACCTCGTTTCTCGTCTCGTCTCGTGCGCACCAAATTGAGTAAATCTACTTCCAAAACTAACTAGAAATTAGGCCACAATGGCTCCCTGGTAGGCTGCTCAACTCTGGTGCTTGGGGTCTCTAGTTATATCCTAGCTCCCGACAAATGCTACGTGCCTGGGTTTTCTCAGAATTCTCCTGTTTCCTCTATTTTTCTTCATTCCATCATTATCATCCCTCTCATTATCATCGTCTTCCTTAGCCGTAGTGCATAATTCTACAACGTTACAAAAAAAACAAACTGTACAGGCATATTTGGAAACTTAAAGCAATCGACTTTAAATTGAATTATACAAGCTATACTACAGCAATAGGGATGCACACGAGACAAGATTTGAGACTGTCTCGACTCGAAAATGTGCTGTAAAAGTGATGTCTCGACTCGAAAAATATATATATTTTTCTATTGGAAGAGCTGTGTCTCGACTCGAATTTTGTCAGGAAAATCCTGTCTCGACTCGACTCGAACGCATCCCTATACAGCAAGTTATGAAGAAACATCTCGAGGTATCTCCTTTCAAAATTTATTTCAAAGTACTTGTTTCAGCAGGGGACACATAACTAAAAGAAGTTTGTGTATGCAGCTGAACAATTTGTTCCCGTTTCTTTTTTCTTTTCTTTTTTCATTTATGTAATAGAATTATGACAGAGCTAAAAACAATATTCGTATGAAGTATACATACTTTCTTTTTCATGAAGTCGTATAAGAATACAACTTTTTTTTTTTTTTTTTTTACTCCAATTCTTGACTTCGATTTTGGAACGTTGAAAAACTAGAATATATCTATTGTGTAATGTATTCACAATGCTTTTCATTTTTTTTAGTAAAGGAAACTAGTCACGTTTGTTAATAAACGATAACATCCACACCGAAAAAAAACTCATGTGGCGTACGCAAAAGCGTAGGTTACATGCGTAAATCCTACAGTTTTTGGACTTAAAGTACGATTATATACAACATCTAATCCTGCAGCAAAGATATATTGAAAACGTGTGTTTTACAATACTTTTCGTATAGACTAAGTGTCCC
Organism: Thermobia domestica; assembly: GCF_964235325.1. NCBI lineage: Eukaryota > Metazoa > Arthropoda > Insecta > Zygentoma > Lepismatidae > Thermobia > Thermobia domestica. The sequence continues at coordinate 1,568,617 of NC_137454.1, read as the reverse complement.
ATCTATACATACTCTCCGTATGAAAGAACTGTATAGGCGGTAAGAATTTGGCATACAGATGGACGTATGTAACATATACCTGACGTAAGCAACGTGCCTATACGTATGTAATATACGAAACAGGGCCGGTTTTACGCTAAGGCAACGCTAGGCACATGCCTAGGGCGTAAAATATTGCAGGGCGAAAAAAGAGAAAAAATTGAAATACGCTGGTGCAGAAACGTCATTTCCGTTTCAGTTGAGCAACCTTGTTACAAACAAACTAGATCTCGGCGGCTAATGCCAATGTGATACGTATAATTTTAATTTTGTTAATTGAAAATAGAGATTTATAGTACTCCATAAATAAGAATACTTAAGGACAGTTGTCTGAGGATAACTTTAGGGTGAAAACAAATTATTAACTGTACTAATATTAGGTAAAATACGTGTTTTCTGCTATTAGCAGATAAAATCCGAGACCCTGGAAATGATTCCTTGTGCACTTTTTTAATTATAATAATTTACGAGAAACCTATAAATGCAACCTCCGTCAATTTAAAACTATTAGCTTGTCATTCAATATGATAAACTGAACATCAACATAATGAAAGAATAGAAAAAGAAAAGAAACAAAGAAAACAACAATTTTAATATACTTTTGATGAGTTCAGTGTATTATTATTAAAACTGCGCCCAATAAATTTCAATCTCCTATACATGCCAAACCGTGCCACTATCCTTTCCTTACGGCTGCTGGTTCCCAGTCCGCGACACGGCGGGTCCATAGGTGGTGTATGATGGGAAGACTCCCCAAAGAGCAAAAACAAAGAAAGAGAAAAGAGTAAGAGAATTAAGGGAAAATCCCTCCCGAACCAAAACTGGCAAGGTAACTGAAGGAGGGGGATGCTCAGGAAATAGTGGAGGCGTAAATTTGAAGTGCGTCGGGCGCCGAGGAGGTTAAAAACGGCCCTGATACGGAACACTGGTAAATGTCAGACATCCTGAAGCTGATGATGTAACGTCTAAGCGGGAAAAAGGAAAATATATGCTCCGTACAGATTTCCGTATAAAACATTAGAATTCCGTATATTTGTACAACATACCGCTGTCCGGATAATGGATTTTTCTCAGTATATGAAAAAGGACAGAAAATGGATTTACTATTATGTAGAAATATAAATTGGATATACTAGAAGTTGAAAGTTGATATTGCAAGTTGAAGCTTACAAGAGAAGGGGAAATCCTGAGATTAAAAGAAATATCAAAAATATCTCTAATTTATTCCCAGGTGTGCGCCCCTTGCTGAAAATAGTTGAGGATCCGCCCTGATGTGAGTAAGCTTAATAATTCAGTAGTTAATTAAAAATTAGTAGATGCGCTAAAATGTGAGTTGCAAAGGTACCGTACAACACACAGTGATGTTAATCTAAAGCTATTATTAAAAAGAAAGAGGATGTGGCGTAGAGATCTTCGTTTTGTTTCTAATATACAGGTTGTAGGTTTGGACAACAGGAAACATCGAGAGAAAAGAAGGCGAGTTTGCGTTGTGTAATATGTTTACAGCAAAGTCACGACAATTCAAACAGGATGGGAGCAAGGCTAGCTCGCAGTATACAGCCTTTATTTTAATTTTACGGATGTTCTACAGCGACAGTATTCTATTGTTTTGTATTGTATTTACTTTCGTCCTTTTTTTCATACATTTAGCACTGTATTAGAATGCATCTGAAGCAGACACGTCATTTATATATAAATACAAGAGTAGAAGAAACAACACTAATGTAAACTACTTGCAATGTATGTAGAAATCCTTTGCACTATTATACCTAATGCTAAAAATAAGTAATGACACTCATTAATTGTAGATCATATAATTTTTTTATGCAGTTAGCAACTTCATATATTCGTTTGTAATATAAATGAACTAGTGTGAACTGTTTTATTATTAAACCAATTTATTATGCTACAGTTCATTAAATAATAATAATAATAATAATAATAATAATAATAATAATAATAATAATAATAATAATAATAATAATAATAATAATAATAATAATAATAATAATAATAATAATAATAATAATAATAATAATAATAATAATAATAATGACTATATTTTGAAAGATGACTTTTGGTTTGCTTATAGTGTATAAAAAGTCCACTCTCACTCAGAAAGTCATGCTCTTCGCTGAAACAAATTGTAGCTACATTGCTGGACTAAAATATTTATAAGAAATAATATTTGAAAAGTCGACGTGGAAGAGAAAGAGGGATTGGAATTATTAGAATATATCCATATCTCGGAATCCCTTGAGTTTAGCGACATAAAACTTAGCACTTACACTTTTCATTTGAAACACAAAATAATAATGTGCTTCAGCGTGTTTTCGAAAAAAATGAAAAGAAATCAAATCTTTAGTTTTATGTCCCACGATTACGCCGGTTAGACTAAAGGAGATGGTGATGATGAGAAATGAATGAAATGGTGGAATGAAGAAACTGGGAGGAAACGGGAAAACCCCGATTAAACCCACAAGCGCGATGTCTGTCCATCACAAAGTCCACATGGTGCGAGCTGGGATCGAACCAGGGACCCCAAGCACCAGAGGTGAACACTCTATCACTGATCCACCGCGCCCCCTGCGTTTTTTTGATGGTTGATCTAGGAGAGATGAAAAAGAGGGAGGAAAGGGATTCTTCACTAAGACTTCGTACGAGCTGTTCAATTTTCACTGAGACTTCGATTTCATATGAATTCTAAAGACAAATGCAATTTTTTGCCCGCAGTAATATGGAGAAGTATTTCTATTCGTTATTTCAATAAAACATGCAAGTTACAAAATAGAAAAATAAAATAAAATAAATTATTTTAAAATGCATTTCTTAAAAAATAAAATAAATCGTATTAAAAAGTAAGAAAAGGAAACTCATAGAAAAAAAATTAAAAATCAGTTTAGGAAAGTATCAGAAGTGCTCTCGTACAATTTATTTTAATTCTTACTTTATAGTTCGATTTTTTTTTAGAAAAAAAGGATTATTTTACTTTATTACCTTTTTGTTATAAGATGTCACGAATTCTCTCGAGCATTTTGACGCTTAAAATATATAAAATGATAATCATGCCTGTTGACCTGTGTGGTTGCAAAGCATGCTGTCACTTCCTTTAAGAGAAGAAAACAGACTGAAAGTATTTCAGAACAATATCCTGAGACGAATATTTGGACTAAAGAGGAACGGGAATGGAGGAAACTTCAAAACAAGGAACTGCATAATTTATAACATTTATCAAACATTTATCAAACATAGGGTCATCAAGTCTAGGAGGCTCAGGTGGGCATGTCATGTAGCCAGTGTGGAAGAAAGTAGGAACGCTTTCAGTCTTAACTGGAAGTCCAATCGGAAAATGTCCATTAGGAAGATAAAGACGCAGACGGGAGGATAATATTAAGATGGATCCCGCAGAAATAGGAGTCAGTGGAGATGTGAACATGGTATTCAGCCTCCAGATTCCATAGGCCATAGAGTCAGTTAGGTAGTTAGTTATAATTATAAGATGTTAGCACACTTAATCAGTTCTTGAAATCCATCGTACTTTCACTATCTGAAACGTTATTTACGAAGATCCCCTGGATGTTATACTGTACATGCCAACTCCAGAGTATTTTGGTTGCATAATGCTACAGGATGTATATTTCACAGTAGTGCTGTTCACATTTCATGACATTTTCATTTTTTATCAAAACAAATGAATTATATTTCCTGTGGAAAAGAGAAGTAATATTTTTTTGAAAGTTGGTGGAAGTTCGAGGTATATCTTATGTTCTAAAATACTTGCTTCCAAAATCTGACTACTCCTGATATCAAATATTGTACAGATATATTTCTTCAATCCTTCTCACAATATGACATTATGCTGAGTGTTTCAAAACAACACAGACAACTTTTGGGAGGTGATTCCTGACACTAAGATAAGACAAAAAGTATAGACCAATCTGGGTACAGATATGCTTCCTTTCGGAGTTACAGGCTGCCGAAAACATGAAAAAAAAAAAAAGAACTTTAAAGGTCATAGCTCCAAAAATGGGACTTACCGTTGTTGGATCAAGGCTACACTTAGAAACTAATATGTGAGCTATCCAAAAATACATATTTCAGAATCCTAAAGTATTCACACAACAATTTTTATAGAGGGACTTTGGCTTCGGCATATAATTTGAAGTACTCACCAACTACCTCTAAAAAATTGTTGCAGAAGTACCGCAGGATTTTGAAACATGGATATTTGGATAGGGCACATACTAGTTCCTTAACAAAGTGTTGATCCTACTAGGGTAGGTCTCATAGTATTAGAGCTATGGCCCTTTAAAGTTACCTTTTCATGTTTTCAGCAGTCTATAACTCCGAAAGGAAGCATTTGTGCACCCAGCTTGGTCTATACTTTTTGTCTTATCTTGGTGTCAGGAATCACCTCCCAAAGTTGTCGGTGTTGTTTTGAAACATACTGTATATATGTTATTATATGTAGAGAATTTGATTAATTAATTTTATATAAGGTTAATGTTTATTTCATAGTCCATACATTTAAGTTTTCCTTTTACTTATAGATTTAGTTTTTTAAGGCTTATTATTTTTCTCAATTGCGTTTTGATGCCCCCTTTGTTCAAAGTTGACGGCGAGTTGCTTCAGTTGCTTCGGGTGCGCTGGTGTTAATGTTGACACCCCACAGAGTCGTTTACTCGGGTTACTATACAATTCTCCATTATTACTTTTATATATTTATATGTCAGGATGTCCCACAAGTTTCCCACACACACCAAATGGATAAAGGAAACGCAAGAGAACAGTTTGGAAGAGACTTTACTCTGTAAAATACAAATCATTGTGCTTTATAGCGGGCCCTATATTTCCGCCGAATTGCAAATGTCCTGTGCAATGTTTCTTCCAGACAGGTGTTCCCCCCCCCGGAGGAGACCAAAATAATACGTCTATAATATAATAATAAATAGAATAGTACTAGCAGTGTGCCCCCTCGGAATACTAAGTGCGCCCCCCATGAACATTTTTTTCTGAAACACTGGTCCTGTGTGTATCACTCCTAGGACCTGGAGTCGAGAAACATTTACACCCCACGCTGCACTTCAGCCTCATGTGCGAAGGTTCTATCATGAAAGAAATACTCCATTGTACGGAACAAGCGGCAATCTGAAGGTGCTAAGTGAGGATTGCACGCTGGATGTAGTAACAGTTAAACATCTCCAAAGTTATGATTTTTTTCTTGGCACGAGACTTATGATATGGAGCATTGTCCTGTGCTGCACTAACAGATATTTGCGGTTGATTTACTATTTTCTTTTTTTTAACAGGTTGATATTTTCGTTACAGTTGGTCACAATGCAGCTTCTCGTTTACACCACAACCATGAGGAACAGTAGCGTAGCCAGGATGTGTGTTTGGGGGGGGGGCAAGTGCTGTTATAGGTACATATAGAAAAATTACAAACAAAAAAATATATAAACATAAAAATATATAAAAAATTACAAACATCAAAGCACCAAAGTACATTGTCGGACCTCTTTGGGGGGGCCAGCCCCTCCGCCCCCCCCTTCCCTACGCCACTGATGAGGAACAAGTTCGCAGTGCACGGGATCTTCAAAATTCACCATGCATTAAGTATAACTGTGTTCAAGTATCCCCTGTTTCATCACCACATGTGATGCGTCCTGGTTTGGGTTTAACCATTGACTACTGCTTTCTGGAGGAGTCCGATAGTAAACACATTTCTCATCACATCACAATTTGTTTAATGAAACACTGATCTACGGAATCGTTCAACAGTGCTGCACACTTCTTTTCATGTGATCATTCAACGTTTCAACTTCTTTCCTTGTGTTCCAGGAGTTAGAGCGTTGGAGGACAATTCAACATCGTCTATACACGTTGCGAACGGTGGCCAATATCCTTTCTATGGTTGATTTCGGGGTACGTCCCTGAGCAGTTAACATATGGGCGCTGCTGCTCGGATTTGCTTCCACAGTTTGGCGTAGAGCCTCTATGTTGAAGGTAAGGATCTTCTGCACGTTTTTCTCTGACAAGTCATAATAATCATATTTGAGTTTTTGACCCATCTTTTGCTGTGTCGTAACTCACTGCATGTTTCCCTTTCTCAGCACAGATGTTTCGTGCTGCTTCATGGGCTTACATCTCACATGTCAGTTGAAACTGATACAGCACGAGCTCACAAATAAGTGTTCTTTGATTCCATATTTGAGATCAGGAGACCACCTGCCACCAGAAAAAAGATTTCTCTGTACACTGGTATATAGGTTACTATGTTTCCAGAGGTGCCCAAAGTTCATGTATTATTAAGCTATTAATATTGATCTCTACTTGTCTAAATCGATTTTCGATTTGTTTTCAGAACCAAATTGTATTTTTTTCTTTCTCTACTGTACAAACGTTATTTGAAGTGAATGTGAATGGAAACAATGAAACGAGATGGAAATAATCAAAAGAAATAGTACATTTGTACGTCTGAAAGTGTTTACATTGTTCTAGAAGGTGGGCATACGGCAATAACATTCTAGAAGGTGACTCAGGGAAACGGGAAATTTTGAAGTAACGTAATTTTTCACGAATAAACACAGGAAAAACATCTTATATTGACGAAAGTGCATGTATACAGTATACCATTTATGTTTTCATTACAAAATGTCACAAGCTACTCTTTGTTTCTTAAAGATGGCATCGGAAAGATGTGTTCCCTTTGGGCATAAATTCTAATAGCCTGTAATGAAAACTCGGGAAAGCTCAGTCTAGCATGTCTCGGGGAATGGCAATGATTTCGTCTTTAATTTTCTGTTTCAGTTCATAGATGGTTCATCTTGCCTTTAAGGTGTCCCACCGGAAGAAATGGAACTCACTAAGATTAGAGGGCCTCACACGCCAAGGAATGTCACCGTTAAGCGAAAAGACGCGCCTTCCAAACAATTGGCGAACGGTTACTACCGATTGTCGAGCAGTATGTGAGCGACGTGGCTCCGTCCCGCTGAAAGCACATCTTTTCGATGTTAAGACTAAGATCGTTGAGTCTCGGTAAAGAATGTCCAAGCATATCAACATACCGACTGAATGTTGCTATAATTTTGCAAGATTATATGAGACGTAGATCTTCAGCTTAACATGGGAATCGAACCATAGGCGGTGCCACAGTGGATGCAGCTGCACCAATATTAACTACGATTTTCAGATTTCCTACAATAATCCTTTCTATTTTGTATATTTTTTGATTCCTATGTTTGGATATATTTAAGTGACTTTTTAAGTCTATCATACCGTGTTTTCTAGTTTTTTTAAAAAAAAATAATACTTAGGGATTATTTTTCAGATCTTAAGACTAAATAGTGCAGAGCGTTCTGACAACAATGTAAGGATGTGTTGTCCTATCCTAGCCTGTAGCCACATTACCAAAATCCTGGCGCCGCTTATGAATCGAACCCGGGTCTCCCATGCTAAACACGCGTACGCTAACCACTTATATATATATATATATATATATATATATATATATATATATATATATATATATATATATAAAATTGTACTTTATTTCCATTATTGTTTCTTTATTTTTTCTTTCCTTTATTTGTCTCTTTTTAGTCTATGACAAACATATATTGTCATGTTTTATTATTATTATTGAAATATGTACGTAGTGGATTGTACTGCCCCTTAATGTGAGCATTAGTTCGTTAGGGCCAATGGAAAGTGAATAAATAAATAAATAAATAAATAAAAGAAAATAACCACCAATGAGCTCTGTCACGATCTTTATTCTTATTTTCGGTGTATAGTATAGCTAATATGCTACTTATGTATACCTTTTGTACTTCTTTGTAATGATACGTTATTTTCTCGCTTTTTTATGTATTTATAAAAAAGAATAAATTATTTTCAATCATTAAAACAAATGAATCACGTCATGATCGGTCCTATGCCTGAGCAAAATTACAGGAGTGTTCGTTTTAGTTGTTTGATGCCTTAGTTTCTTATTTTTCAATTAAAAAGTTCTTTTCCTTACAGGAGAGAAGGGCATCCTGGCATGATAAAATACATATCGCCGCCATTGTCGCTGTGGAAAATTTCATCATTCTATGACATCGGGAAATTAGTTAAATTAAGATTATAAGGTTTGAGGACAATGTTGAACCAGGACACGTATCAACCATTGTGAGATAAAGAAAAGTATCTTTTAAAAAAGCGTAAATACCATAAGGAAATGAGTGTTCGAAATTTGCTACATATTATACGAGGAAGGATCAGAAACTTAAGTTACAAAGCTAATATTTCTGGAGTTTCTTCTGTTATAGAAGAGTGAAGAGTGTGTGGTAATTTTAATACATGGAGTTGGCAACTGTGTAGAGTTTCAGATATCCGCCACCTACGGCGCTAGTTGTAGGTAAACACAAATGGCGACTTGTTTGGAAAACTGGTCTCGCGGAGAAGTCCGTTCAGTTCTTCGATTTCTGTGGGCGAAACATGTAACTGAGACTGAAATTCTCCGACAGCTGGTAGAAGTTTACGGAGAGACTGTAATGTCTCGTCAGCATGTCGTACAATGGTGCGAAAAGTTTGAGGCTAGTAGAGAAAACGCCACCGATGAGGAGCCCAGAAGACCACCATCTATTGAAGCAGTTTCGACCACCCTCCCTACAGCCCAGACCTCTCCCCAAGCGATTTTTTTTTATTTTTTACCTGTTTCCGCACTTGAAGGAGCACCTAGGAGGCTGCCGATTCGCTTCAGATGAGGAAGTAAAACATTTGGGGACAACGTAGCTGAACACAAAACGACAGGGTTTTTACCAACCGTGTATACACACGTTTCACTGCAGGGTTTGTAACCTCACTTTTTGATCACTTCTCGTATTTAATAGTAATTGTTTACGGAGAAATCAACTGAAGGAGTGATTGAAATAATACTAGAAAAAGGTCCAAAAAATAACATTAGATGATAAGACGTATTGTGATGGGTCTACATGAATGAATCATGATATTAAGTGTTAAGGGAATACTAGAAGAAAAATCAACTAAAGGAAGGCCGCGAATGAAATATACGAACAAAATAATATAAGATATAGAAAAGAAAAACTAGGAATGAAAAGCTTGCCTCTGGATAGGGAAAGTGGAAAAGAGC